>NW_023339785.1:26476556-26480728 GCF_004916995.1 Morone saxatilis | reverse complement strand
CAGTGTAGAGAGGATGAGAGGGGTTGTCCATGATGGATTTCAGTGATGTGACTACATCCTACACACTGGTTCTTCAGTGGCATGCAGATGGAAGCTTTTGAGCATGCTGAGACCTGAAGAAGGGATTGTTGAGGCAGCTGCATCCTATTGAAATGTAATAATTAAATGAACCATATGATGCTTAGGTTGTCACATTTAAAGTAACATGGCACCAAACAAGCTGATGTTATTTCATGTCATTACTTCCTTCCACCTCCTCAGATAGCATATTCCTCCATTCACAGTACACCTCTCTTCATGAAAACCACTCATATCCCCTCACCACTTTTACTGTACTTGCTGTGCTTGATCCTAAAAACTTGCCATGCAGCCAACTGTTGCTGAACTGGAAATATGTCATTGTTATTTGGTTTCAGAGTGGCTCTTGAATTTAAGGTACAGAACTGTGGTGCTGTGTTTACTGCCATGACTGATCTGTGCAGACCTTCTACGCTAATTTAATTTGCTTTAGTTGCAGCATGGTGTTACTAGCTCACTATTTGATTCAGTAAAACTTTCTGTATTATTGTTGTCTCTGTTTTGTTTATGCTTGGGGCATAGGCCCATATGGGTTTTTCTAGTTATTGATCTCTACAATGATTTATGGTTAGGTGGCCAGCCAGACTCTTCTTCTGGCAATTTCTTATACTGGGTTTCACTGCATATTTTCTTGTGTTTTTGTGGGGTTTCATATGTTTATTGTCCCCACTGTTGGAGGTTAGTAAAGGCTGCAGGGCTGAAAGAGGGTGTTGGTAGTCTGAAAGCATCAAATAAAAATATATCTAGTTGGTGAAAGTGCTCATTGTTGCCTTGTTTCACTTGGCCTACAGTCCCTCAGGGGAAACGGCATTACAGTGTTACATATTTCTTCTAGCCTATGAGTCAGACTTCCTATTCATGTTGCAGATAAGGATTTTGTTACTTTTCTTTTTCTTTATATGCTGTTGCTATGCTTCTCTTACTAAAATGCCGAGTATATTTCACTGTGGAGAAAAATCAAAAGATTATGAGGTATTATAAAGCAGAACTAGTAGAAAGTCATTAGGAGGTACAGTACATTCACATCAATAGGTCCAGTATGAAAGAATGTGCTCAGCATAACATCCCTTAATCAAAGGTATCAAGGCAACACTTTTCTTTTTTAAACTGTCAGAACTGAAGATAAAAATACCTTTACCACTAGACCAATGAAATTGTTCCATTCTTTTTACCACAAAAAAATGTGATATCATGGGTCCGACACAATAAACATTGAACAGAGTGATTATAAACTGTAATAGCCTTGTTAAGTGGGAGGAACTATTATAGGTGCCTTTGGTTCCAGAAGTAAAAAGCCACATTCGTGTTCTCTATAGAAATGTTAGGCGACTGACTGTTGGAGCACTTTCAAGTCTTGAATGGGCTTAGAAGGGCAACTACAAAAGATAACAACGGCATTAAAAAATATTTTTAATAAAAAAGTCAAATGTACATACATTGACAATATCTAACTTGTGGACAAAGCTTCCATGTCTTTCAAGTGAAGCCAACATAGAAATGTCTTTACCCTGCATTCTTTTTAATGGCCAGCAGGGGACATCTTCATGGGCTGCAAAAAAGAAGCCAAATAGTATGAAGTCTTACAGGGAAATTGCCTGACTTCTCACTAGATGTATTAGCTTAGTAAAAAGTTTTCTAATGAGTTTATGGTCTCAATCTCTAGTTTGAGTCTTCTCCCATACAGCATTATGTTCATTTAGTAAATTATGGTCCCTTTAGACGTAAACATAGATGATAAAGCAGGGGGGTATGCTTAGGTACGGGCCCATGGCTACCATGTGATTGACAAATCATTCTTAGTGTAATACGAGTATGTGTGTGACCAGACGAGCTGCCATTGTTTCCTGCTACGGACAAGTCGAAACCAAGCAGTTACAATGGCAGAGGTACTGTACATTAACATAAAATAAGAAACTTTGCTTACTGCTGTAACACGTACGTCCAGGTGCTAAGGCTTATTGGTGACTGCTCTGACTACTACAGTACTACAAGTATATGCATCAGGACCAGGACTTGTAGTCTTCAGCCTTTTTGGCAGAAAGTATAGGACCCAGTCGTTCCACTCCTGCATGAGGCAAGTTTTTATTTTTATATAGGCTTTACACTGAGAAACATATATGTAGTTTTGGGTTCCAAAGTGAGGATAGGCAATTTGCACATTGTAGGAGATGAAAAAGACATTCCAAAAACAACTGTGGTCACCAGTGAAAAGACACACCAAATTGTTTCAAACGTTTTTTCACTGACTATCTGAAGACATTAATTGAACGTTCACATTTAGAGCATATTTCTGGTGCGTCTTTTCACCAGTGACCGCAGTTGTTCTTTGAATGTCTTTTCAACTGAAAATTGCTGGAAAAAAGGCCAGTGTTTCTGGTAAATAGGCATTATGAATGTATAGCATAGAAGTATAGTAGTTCAAGAGACTCTGGTTTGAGTCCTGTCCAAAATAAGATGCATAAATATGACCAAAAGAGAGTAGCAAATCAATTATTTTTTTCTGTTGAGTGCAGCATTGTGTACATAGTAAAACAGAGGGTATTAAAAGTGTCAGAGATAAAGGGTGACATTCTGTCAGGAGGCTTAAATATCAGGAGTTGACTTTGGAGATTATCTGACAGGATCATTTGCATACAGACACTTCTGACAGAATCGATGAAGCACAGAGCTCTCACTCGCTGCCTTGCTTTGCCAAATGTTGGTGAAATTTTCATGAAGGGAGAGATGCTCATCTTCCACATGAGAGGGAAGTGCCACTCGCTCTGTAGTGATACCATTTATGTGCAATAATTGCAGGCGGTGCTTCAAATTCGAGCTCACCGCTTACTGCTGGCAGTCTTTGAAGAATAAAATAGTATTCAGACACTTCTTAATAAAATAAAAATCTTTTAATATAACTTTGAATATAGCTAACCTTGATCACTCATTTCTCCTAATTTCAGACTGTTAAAGAAAATTCAAGGCAGCTGTTATGGAAGTTTTACATCGCTTCTGATTAGCAGTTACCCCTAACAAAAGCTGCTTATTATCATTAAGCTAAGACCCTCTTGCATCTTTTCTTAACACGACGGCTCCGCGGTCAAGTTAACAATAATAAAAATGCAATGTCCAGTTAGACTTTCAAAATAAAGCTTATTTTGTTAGGTTTTAGAAAAGATCATATAAATAATGTAGTTTAATGGCCTCCGCACACCAACCTTGGTGGACTCCAGTGACGAGAAAATAATGCGTAATGCCAAATATATATAACACCAGAATACATAAACTACTGGTGTGGTTTACCATACGTCACTTCCGGTTTTCTCGTGCACTTCACTGATCGCTCGCTAGTCAAGGGCCGTAGCACTCCACCAATGAGATCGGCCATGAGGCCGACGGCCCACATGCCAATTCCTACATTTCGAATCGCCAACCAATGACAGGCCGACGCGACCGGACGACGCAGGGACCACCGAACCTAATTCGAGCCACCGACCTCGCCCGACTGCCGACGGCCAAGTAATCGTTTATTGTCTTTACTGTGATATGTGGACAACTGAAGATAGACATGAAAGGGGGCGTAGAGAGAGGGGATGACACGGCACAAAGGCGCAGGTCGGATTCGAGCCTGGGCCGCTGCAGCAAGGACTCAGTCTGGGGTACATGTGGGCGCCAGCTGTACCAGCCCCCTAAGTGAGCACTTTTTACGTTATATTCAATTCAATTCAATTAATTTTATTTGTATAGCGCCAATTCATAACAGAAGTTATCTTCAGGACACTTTTCAAATAGAGCAGGTCTAGGAACCGAACTCCTTTATAACATTCTACAGAGACCCAACAGTACCACCATGAGCAAGCACTTGCGACGGGGCAAGGGAAAAACTGCCCTTTTAACGGGCAGAAACCTCGGACAGACCCTTCGGCTCTAGGTGGGTGGTCATCTGCACTTGACCAGTTGTTGGGGAGAAAGAGAGAGAGAGAGGAGAACAGAAGAGAGAGAGAGACAGGAGAAAAAGACAGAGATGTGACAGCAACAACAGAAGCACAACTAACTTAACAGTAAATGATCGATGACGATCATGAAAAACGACGGTGACGACGGGCGAACAGCAG
>NW_023339785.1:26476256-26476531 GCF_004916995.1 Morone saxatilis | reverse complement strand
ATAAAAGCCCCCCAAAAAATAAAAGTGCTCACTTAGTTTCGCTGAATGACATGTCTATCAGCTTTTACTTCATTACTGTGTTGTTACGTCTGTCCTGTGTAACATGCACCGGTCTTGATGTTCATTCAAATTAAACCAACCAGCCTGTTATTAAAACTTAAGGAGTAGAAAGTACGGGGTAAAGTATTTGTACTTTGTTAATGCAACAAAAAGTGCTCAACATTAAAGCCTATAATGACATTTATGATAAAACAATAAAAAATTAAAGCTGCAAG
>NW_023339785.1:26470800-26476239 GCF_004916995.1 Morone saxatilis | reverse complement strand
GAACGGGCCCTCGCACTCCACACAACTCGGGGTGAAGTCAATCTGATCAATTCACTAGGAGGAGTTTGTTCAAATACAACGTGTGCAAATTGGCACAAATGGCAGCTAAATCCAAAATGGCCGATTTCCTGTTGGGTTTGGGATATGGCGCCCACTGGATTTTTTGTTTGTCTGGATAAGATCTATGTGTGTGCCGATTTTTATGCATATCGGTGAAAGGGGCCCCAGGTGGTACAGTTTATGGGCCCCTGAGGGGCTATTTTGCCATGCTCATAGTGGACCCCTAGAAAATACGAAATTCTTCGCCACGACTGACATGTGCACCGCGTTTCATGAGTTTTCGAGCATGGGAAAGCCTCCAAATATGAGTTCGTTTGGGAGGAATAATAAGAAGACTTCAATTACAATAGGGCCTTTGCACGGTCAGTGCTCGGGCAAGGAAAATAAAATAAGGGTTATCATAATAGCTAAACAACTGAATGAAAGTTGCAATATTTATTGTTAGAATAAATAAATAAATAAATATGATTCATTTTACTCTGATGTTACCCAAGTACATTATCCCTACCGAACACTGATTTCAGCAGAGATCTTGCACAACCATACACAATACGGAAAAGGTGAAAGATCATAGTTGTAGTAAATGAAATACAGGTTACACAACTACTTGAGTGATCAAAGGTTACAGTTGAATAAACAAATAATTGTTGGTCTGTGACACAATGCAGACTTGTGCCTGCAGCATGAAAGTCAGACACACTACACCTCCATCCACCACACAGTTACTTTCTATCTCAGTTCATTAAGGCTGCAGCACGTTCTGCACTGCCACTGACATTATTCAAAATTCCTAGTACCATAGGTACGATGAAGCAACCCTGTTTCCTAGCAGTTACGTTTACATACTAGGGATACACGATATATATCTGGGCTGTTAACTTATCAATTGACAATGGAAAATTTATATTATTATGTATTTATTTTAAATTATCAGTTGCTAATAATAACTATTTATTTTGAATTCTTATGGAACATGTTTATGTTCTTTTAAAGCCAAAGTATGTTTGTGAATTTTTTTTTAATGAACTTTACGGAACAATTGAAGAGTCAGAACTGTGTTAACAATAGTGATGGTTAGATTTGGTTAGAACAGAGCTATGGAATATCAAATCATCCATCTTTGCTCACTACATCTCAGCCTTTATTTCCCCCAGGTGTGCATACATTTCAGGTAATCTTCTGTTCTCTTATCACCCATGAGAGGCAGGTAATTATCGGTTTTCGTATTGGCTGAAAAAAAATCCATATCGTGCATCCTTAAAACTAATTTGTTTTACTAAAATAAGTCTGAAGGAAACACAAATGGCACATACATCATACATCCCATGACAGAGACTCGAACTGACCTGACTTACAACATACAGTCACAAGAATTTAACACCAGACACAGTTATGTTTAGGCAACAGAATACTTTGGTTAAAAGGTCCAATGTATAGGATTTACAGGGTTTTCCTTGAGTATCAGGTCGTTCTTTTATCTCTTTCTTCTAAACAGGAAAGGGAGAGCAAAGTGGATGGAAAGAAATTTGGCGCAAACAACCAAGAACGCGATGCGACATAGAATGTGTTTTGTAACTGTTGGGTAATTGTAATACCTTCGACATTGTATCTCGCAGTTTTTCACAGGAAATGAATGGAATCTGTTAAATCCGGACACATAGGATGAAGACGGCAGGCATGCATACCTTCTCACTTTTGCATTTACAGGCAGACGTTGTACTCATGGGTGGGGGTGGGGGCACTGTTATTGCAGAGGCCTGTCAAGCTCGGGGGCTGCGGAATATCCATTGCGCGCCTTGTTTCGGCGAGATACATCCGAGGTAATAGCAGCATGTGTTCCGTCTTTTCCCTCCGCACACATCTGTCTGAGGGCGGCGCGTCGGCATGATGTATGACGCTGTTTGCCAGGGCTGAGGTAAGAAGAATGGAGCCCTGCATCACTTAGCATCCCATTGCCAGACACGGCCCCGCCATTACACCTCCCAGAAGTATCAGACACACCCCTCGCTTGAGTAATTTTGCCATCTGTTGACAATGTTTACACAGCGGGCGATTTGTCATCACAAACAGCGGGGCAAAATTAACAAGCTTATTTATGATCCGAGTTGCATTTGCACAATGAAAATGCCATTGGTCATGTAAAACAGTCAGAATGCCATTACAGGTCTGGGTGAGGCGGCAAGCGGAGATGCATTATATTGCTCAAAACTTAACGTTGTGAAGGCGAGTATTTTAATACCTGTAAACAATAGCTATATTTCCAAGGCATCAAAAAAAATATGGCACTATTGATAGGATATATTAGTTTGAAGAATTGAGATGGACTTTTCCTTCAGCGGAGCTCAGCGCCTAGAATTAAAGTCCTGGGAGCACAATGCTATTTGCACTTTCCCCAAGAATGTAGCTGAGAAAAGGTCAAACAACAAATTGAAATCTTGGCCCAATATTAGATGTAGAGTGAGAGCTGAAGTGTGGAATGACTGTGAAAAAACAGCAAGGCAAAAGAATGGGGGAGGAAGAGGGAAAAAAATAAAAAGTCATGCACAGTACGTCTCAATGGGCATTTGAAAATCCTTGCAGGGCTGGAAAGTGTCTTCTAAGTTATGGCATTGCTCTCAAATGGTAGTACATTCCTGAAGGGAAAGAATCTCATTTTGTATGTATAACTTTGAAAAGGTCACAAGAAGAGCAGACAGGCATGAGAGAACTTGAGAACCATCAAGAGACAGGAGGTCTGAGGAGAAGATCAGAAAGAGAGGAGGCGGAGCGAGCTGCTCAGATGCCCTGATATTCTCTTAACACCTAAAGTGCCTGGAGACACTGGTACATTGTGTGCTTATGGATTTGCTTGTATACATGCTTAAACAGTATTTATCTGTCATGCACAAGGAAGAAGTGCAATGGGATCTAAGTGAACAGAGCAAGAAATGAATCCGTTATCCGTTGCCTTGTAGGTGTAGTTCTCTCACCGATCTCACTTTTAATGTGACATATTATAGCATGATGAGACAAATACATTGTCCTTGGACCCTAAAATACCTCAAAGCCAAATGTTTGGGGGAGAAATTCTAATTTATTATTTGATATCTATCTACTGTAAAGTTTATGTACATACAATTGTTGAAATATTCAACCCTCTTCAAAATAATGTAAAAATCATAACAGATTTTTCATGTTATGTTATTTTAGAGATGTAAATTTACAGGCTATTTTTGTAATTTTTTTTACTATTTCCACATATTTAAATATCTGTAAAAAAAGTGAAAAACCCAGTAAACATTTTTACTAAGTACATTGTTTACAGCGTAACTAATTACTTAATTTGATCTCTGCAGCCCTGCTAATTTTATATCACAAACATAATCAATCCATATGCTCAACCGAAGTCCATATTTCCAATGAAAAAACATAAATCACAGCATATATAATGTCTGTTTGCATGGTGTATGTATCGACTGGCTGATCACGTTGTAGTCTGTCATACTGTCTTGGATAAATATATTCCCCATTAACACACACTAGTCAAACAGGCATTGCAATACAGTGTAGTGCAGCTGTATCCATGGTTTTCTGATTGCACAGACATTGATTTTGTACGGCTTGGCAAGCAGAATGAGTTTCTTGCACAGTAAGCTTAGAGGCATTAGTTACAGTTTTGGTGTCATCTGGTCTCTGATGCAAGATGAACAACACTCTTGTCTTGAATACTCATCTGAAGAAAAGTATAAAAAGATCAACTGAAAACTTGATGGGTCAGCTGCCTGACAAGAGCCTGATTTCCAAATTCCCGAAGCCTTCTGTAAGCATTACCGGCAGCACTGTGTTTGTTTTCAGTTCATAATAAAGTGGGTCTTAGTGTTATCGCGCGCTGACTAATATGCAACTTTGCAGTCTGCACACCATGCACAAAGGACTGCTGAATGTTACTCCGTCACAGGATTTGGTCTGCTTGTGGTTACAGTTGTAAAATGTATTTCTGTCACATCGTGGATATCTGCTGGCAGATAAACCCGAGCAAATAGGAGTCAGCTTGATGAAACCAAAGCACATCTGCCAGCGAGGTTCTGCCTTTCATAATTTGGAATCTTACTAAAAAGATAAGTCTTCCTTTTTGTAGCCTGGATAAGCTGTGAAGTGGGCTTTTCATCATTCCTTTTTTTTTAAATCCCTCCCTTCCCGCTCCCGAAGAGAGCAGGAACAAGCACTCGGCATTCCGAAAGCCAAAGTTTGATGTAAGGACTGCAGCTCTTGTTTCTGTGTGATGCTTCTCAGGAGAGATACTGCCTCTAAATGAGTGCTACTACAAGATGTTAACGCTTTCTTCACACACAAACAACCTTAGCTTCAGACAGCTGGTGAGCTGTAATAACTGAAAACAACATTGGTGATTATAATCCTGCGTAAATCTGCCAACATCTGTGATACGTGAATGAAAAATGTCATGTTGTTTACCTAATAACCCTTTTCTTCACCAAGATGCTTATTTAATTCTTCCTTTGTAGAACACACACTTGTTTCTAAGTAACTGCTGGTTTCGCTTAATGTCACTGTCCTGTCTAAAAGGCCCAAAACACAGCGGCTGTGAGAAATGATTTGTAACTTACTTGGCATCCTGTTGCAGTAGTAGTAGGATTCTGGTGATTCATTGATCGAGCGCTGCAGCTACATCTTGGACAGCTTGGACCGGCAAAGGTAGAGAGACAACTATGGACAAAAAGAAGCAGAATTTAGTGCATTGCTGTAATATCATGTTTAAACTATTAAAATATTTATATTAAATGGATTCACACAGGAAGAACCAATAACTTAAGTCACCCCCTGACTCATACTAACTTCCAGTTTGTCCAAAATTGATTATTACTAAACACCTTCATAACTAATGACAGCTCCAACTAGTTAATTAGTATTTACAGGTACATGCAGAATATCTACATAAATATCATGCTGTTTCCCTCCGACATCTCACGAATCATAAGAATTCATAAAAAAATGAGTGCAAACACTGTAATGATCAAAAGGTTTGATGTCAAAACAGTTGATGTCTCTATCCACAGTAAAAGACAACAGCAAGATTTCAAAAGTGATCTAACTTTGTTTTTTTCCATTTTCATTCTATCTTTATTCACGCAGGCAGAACACTTAAGAAGTTGTTATTTTTAATGATGACCAGGTAGATGTCTCATGAGGATAAGAAGATAGAGAAAGTGCAAGAAAAATAAACTAATTAATCAATTTCAAGTAATTAACAGACAGACATGGTGAGATGAAAAGAAAGATGCAAACACAAACAAGATACAGCTGACAAAAAAGGCTTCCTACCGCTCAGAAAGGTGATATATATATATATATATATATATATATATAGAGAGAGAGAGAGAG
>NW_023339785.1:26462301-26470700 GCF_004916995.1 Morone saxatilis | reverse complement strand
ACATGTGGCACCAGGAGCTGGGGATCAAACCAACAACCTTCCGATTAGTGGATGACCTGCTCTGCCTCTGCGCCACAGCCGCCCCATATCTGATCTGCTGTTGATGTCTGGGTGGACTAACTGCTTGGGCCATCCCCATATCTAATGCCCTAGCACCACCTATGTCTATTGTATAGCATAGTCATCTCTACCCTATTTTCAAGTTTCATCAACATTTTACTATATGGTCAACTATATGACTATAAATTTAACCATTTCTTTGAAGTAGCACACGGAAGTAGTTTGACACCTACAAATGTATAGTCACAATTGTTTAAATGTTTTGTGTATTAGTCAGTAAAAAAGGTCAAATATTAATGAAGGTATTGGAGTAGTAATTTTGAAAGTGCAGTTTCCCAGTTGTGCCACCAGGGAGTGTCCACCTTGATGAGCACTAGTAGGGCTGCCGTTCCTCAAACAGAGAACCTGCTGAGCGATCACAAGTAACATTTCCTGTCTCTGCTTTTCCTGTACAAAACAGGACACAATATCAGCTAACTCGTAACTCATGATTAAGGCCTCTACCGTAGCACATTTTTGTCAAAGTTCTGCACATTACATAAGTTACGATCTCCTAATCCTAACCGATTCCTTTTTGTGCCTAAACCTAACCACAACGTTAAACACACAAACTTTATTTTGAAATTGTAAGCAGATGTTACATATTTATCGTTGCAGCATTATATTTTGAAGCAAGTAGCAGCATGTTGCAAGTTAAGAGTGAGAACGTGTTGCATGTGTATGTGAAAGTGGAAAGGGGAGGGGGATTATAATATAATGATAATAATAACTTAATAAAAGGTTATTTTTCAATAGAGAGTTTAAATATCGGGTGGTGAGCAGATATGCCAGTAGCTAATGAGATTGCGGAGGACACAGGTCCACTAGGCCTCTCTTCTTTGGTCTACCCAATCCAACACCAGCGTTTTGACCCCCCACCACGGACACCTGAGGGCACAAGACAGTGGCCAGTAACTGAGTACACCAACAACTAATTATTTTATTCAACTTTACAAAGATGCTCACTGCCTCTGTGTTGCGTGGAATTCTGCTTGCTGGTGCACTCACCTCACACTGGCCACTGATCTTTCTACAGGTGGAGGTCACTCTTCTCCCCGACTCTTTCCCTTCTGCGGTTCAAATCCCTCTGTTCGTGCCTCGTCCTCTGCACACCACTCCGCCCGCTCCTGTGTTGTCTGTGTTCCCTTGTTTCTGTGCTTCACGCTACTTGTTTCAGTGTCTCGCTGTCTTTACCCACCCCTCCCCTGCCATTGGTAGACCGTTATCTGTAAAAGGGTTTAGAACTGGCAAGGTGCAGATTATCATTAGATTATTATTAGAGTGTAATTCGTCACAGAGTGTCAGGGAAGAGGTACGTTAAAACAACTCAAACCAATTTCAACTTAAAAGCATACATAAAACAATGTCACAAAACCAAATATAAAACCAAGCATAAACACAATATGAAAATATGCAATCAAACATATAAAATATATGTGGGACCCATAGTTATGTTGTTTATGTTAATGGTTATTGAACAGAGGACACCCCCCACTAATAATGCCTTAAATGTACTGTTGCACTGAATTTAATTAATTTGTTTCCTGATTTTATTTTGTAATATTTTATTTTATTAACTCATGCACTAATAGGCCTTTCGTATTAGCAGCTAGTTTTGAACAGGGAAATGTATGGTGTCTATGACAAAAGTTGAGACAGGCACTGTGGACAACACAGGGGTCCTAGAGTTTAGACAAGAAGACCGTGTATGTTGAATGTAAACAGAGAAAAGCAGCATGCTAATGTGCTTATGTGTACGAGTGAGTAACGAACCCAAGTAAAGTTTATTCTTGGAACCTTATGCACGCCTTGGAAGTCCCTTCTCCTTTTGAGGTCCAAGTGTGCAACAAATATTGGAGGCACCGCTGGGATGATTAACGTCGTGCTCAGTGTGATATACGAGGACGGAATCACCTAAAGTGATGACGACGGGAGCGTGCAATGTCGGGGCCGCGGCTGCAACACACACGATGGATCTGGAGGAGTTTGCAGAAACGGTATCACAAAGACTGTGGCTTTTCCAACTAGATCAACTCAAAGAGGTGTGTGTGGAAGCTAAAATCCCGAGTGGAGATGCCACAAGCAGACGAGCGTTAATCAGACAAATAACAAAATGCATGGACGATGTAATTAATGATGAAGAGAAGGATGTTGCAATGTGTCTTCTAAAGAGGATGCTGAAACTTGTTGATCAACTGATAAAAAATCCTGGAAGCAAAGAACGTGAAGAAAATACAGAAAATTCAACAGAGACAACACAGATTAGCCAGGAAACCGATGAAGAAATGAGTTGAGCAGAAAAATACAGACAGCTTCAGCTCAACAGTCAAGCTCTGCAGGATGAAGTTAGGAGGCTGAGTGAACAAGTGAGCAGTGCATCAGCAAGTAAAGCTTCAGCTCCTCAAAACGTGTTGCCTACAGCTGTGAACAGACTCCCTGAAGTGACAATAAGGAGATAATTCAAGATTTGTGGTCAGATTGGGGAAAAGGGGCAGAAGGGCAGACTCTCCTACACAAACCTGATGCATCAGATCAACAGAGGCCTGAGTAAAGGACACAGTGAGGCTGAAGTCATGGAGGCCGTGATCAAGTCAATCAGTCCAGGTTTGAGTATTCGTGATATGCTTGAGCTTCAGAACCATTGAGTTAAAGGAGAGGCTGTTACTTGCTTCAAGAGAAGTGGAGTCAGATGAACAGTACAGTGCCAAGCTCATCCAGAAGAAATTCTTGAGGTCTGTGAGTACTGGACTGTTAAGTGACCATATCAAGTTTCAGCTAAAGCCTTATCTTGATGATCAGAGAGTGACAGATGAAGTACTCATTGACAGAATGAATGAAGCTGCTAGTGTTGAATTAGAAAGACAGTCCAAGCAACAAAAATACACAAGCAGCAAGGCTCCAAAAGTAACTGAACTACAGACAGAAATGCAGTTTAATCAGCCATCTCAAGGTGCAGCTGAAGCCAGAGTTGGGATCCAAGAGCAGTCAGCTGAAGTGATGAAAACACCAACAATCACCAACTCAAGAGACTCAGAGCTCTATGAAACAGTCAGACAATTGAGAGAAGAAATGGCTGAAATCCAAAAGAGCATAACGAACCGGCAAGTCAGAACAAGTGTTCAGAGAGGATGTAAAGTCTGTCAGGAGCAGGGAACAGGTGACCAGTGTGAACACTGTTAAAGTGTGGACAATCAGGGCACTTATCCAGGGGCTGTAGAGGACAAACACAGCTGGCAAGCAAATCGGATGGCAAGAAAGTGACAATTCAAACAGTCACTCCACCAAAAACGGTGACTCCAAGCCAACCTGAACCAGACGACAAGGTGCACAAGCTTCTGTGTGATAGAATCAGGCAGCTGGAGACGGAGTTAGAGAAAAGGGGGAAAGCTGAACAGACTGTGGGTTACACCTACGCCAGCCACCTCTCATTACATCGCCAAGCCAAGCTGAAAGCCCTCATCAGAAAGAAGTGCATGGTTGATTGTTTCTTTGAAGGAGTACCAACGCGAGCGCTGTGGGATACAGGCTCACAGGTGACCATCATAAATGAAAACTGGAGAAAGTCCTGCCTCCCACACATACAGTTACGGAGCATGGATGAACTTCTGGGTGAAGGTGAGACTCTTGTTGGCAAAGCAGCAAACCAGACACCAATACCGTTTGCTGGCTGGGTCAAGCTTAAGTTCAAGCTGGGATCAAGTAAGCACCCACAGCCAGAGCTACTTGTACCTGTGTTAGTCTCTAATGAGCCAGAAGTAGCAGAGCCACCGATCATCGGCTACAATGTGATCGAGCAGCTGGTTATGAATGGAATAGAGCAGCATCCGGAAGTTACACCTGCTGTGATAGGAGAAGCCTTTGCCATTGACTGTAAGAGAGCGAATGTGTTGATCCACATTGTGAAGAGCTGTGATCAGGATGACAAGGAGGGTGTGGTGAAAGTTGGAAGACTAAAGACAGTGATTCCAGCTGGCCAAACTAGGGAAGTTAAATGCACTGTGAGGACAGGTCCACTCTCCACAAAACAGGATGTCCTCTTTGAACCAGCTGAGATCCCAAAATGGCCAGAGGGCATGAACATCACAGAAACTGTAATCTGTTTGCAGAAAGGGAACTGGTCTAGGGTGGCTATCCCCGTCACCAATGACAGTAACCACGACATTACTCTGACCCCTCGCACAGTGCTGGGACAGCTACAGCAGGTCAAGGCTATTTACCCACTGGATGTAAGACCAATAGCCAGTTCCAGTGAAAGCACAGCCAGTGCTAGTGAAAACAAAGTCAGTGCAGACAACACACCTGAAAAGCAAAAAGAGGAACACAGACAGTTGGAAACATGCAGACATGACTCATGGGACCCTCCAGTATCAGTAGACTACCTGACTCCAGACCAGCAGGAAAATGTGAGACAGATGTTACGTGAAGAATGTGCTGCGTTTTCAAAAGACGAGAATGATGTGGGTTGCATTCCATCTCTGCAGTTAAAAATCAGACTGCATGACACAACTCCAGTAAGGCACACCTACACCTCAGTACCCAAACCGCTTCACAAGGAAGTAAAGGAGTATTTGGAGGACCTACTGAACAGAGGATGGATTCAAAAATCCAGGTCCCCGTACTCCTCACCAATAGTCTGTGTCCGAAAGAAGGATGGGAGTTTACGTCTGTGCGTGGATTATCGAGAGTTGAACCAGAAATCCATTCCTGACCGTCATCCCATCCCTCGAGTGCAAGACATGCTGAACAGCCTGAGTGGGAGTGCATGGTTCTCGGTGCTGGACCAGTGTAAGGCGTACCATCAGGGTTTCCTCGAGGAGAGTAGCAGACCACTTACCGCCTTCATAATTTCAGCGCAGTATGGAAGAATGTCTCACAGGTCTAAAAGATGAATCATCACAGCCATATCTGGATGACAATCTCAGCTTCTTTTGAGGACCATCTGCATGATATGAGAGACATGCTACGTCGTTATCAAGCACATGGAGTGAAGCTGACACCTAAAAAGTGTGAAGTGTTCAAAGACAAAGTGAAGTTCCTGGGAAAGATTGTGTCCAAGGATGGTTACTGTATGGATCCTGCTGAGTTAGCGCCAGTCCAAGTGCTCAAAGACCGCAAACCTGAGACTGTGGGAGACCTGAGATAGATGCTAGGGTTCCTATCCTACTACCGCCCGTACATTGCAAACTTCTCACGCATTGCCAAACCACTGTACAATCTACTGTCCACTGAGAAGACCCCAGGTAGTAAAGTTAAAGGAACAAGTGTAAATAGGAGCAAAGGGAAACGCAAGAAGTCGGACCAGCTACACTCGAGCCAGCCAATCACATGGAGAGAAGAACACCAGAAAGTACTCTGTCAGCTCATAGAGTACCTGCTGAGTCTACCACTTCTAGGTTATCCAGACTTGGAGAAGCCATTTGTGCTGCATTGCAATGCCTCTCAGGAAGGGCTCGGTGCAGTACTGTACCAGAGACAACAAGGCAAGCTGGTTGTCATTGGTTATGGATCCAGAACACTAACTGCTCTAGAAATCAACTACCACCTCCATTCTGGAAAGTTAGAGTTTCTAGCGATGAAATGGGCCATCTGTGAAAGATTTAGGGAGTATTTGTATTATGCACCCTCATTCACTGTCTACACCGACAACAATCCTTTAACCTATGTTTTGACCACAGCGAAGCTGAATGCCACAACACACCGCTGGATTGCTGAACTAGCAGACTTTAACTTCTCAATCAAGTATCGGCCTGGAAAAGCAAATGGTGATGCTGATGGCTTGTCACGTATGCCACTGGATATGGAACAGTACATCGGCACATGCTCAAAGGAGATGGAGCCAGAGCTAATCACAACTGTCACACAGGCACTTCAACTTGAATCTCATGAACATCAGCCCTGGATGTGTCCAGCCACCATCAGCACAGCGTGTGATGTTGAACAGGAAAGGATAACATCCCTGGTGGCAGAACTCTCCACAGAGAAGTTGAAGAAAGCACAAGAGGATGACCCAGTCATTGGCACAGTGCGAAAATATTTCATCACAGGACAGTGGCCTCATCTGAAAGAGAGAGAGACCGGCGTGATGACACCTCTATTCTGATGAGAGAGAGAAACAAGTTGTATGTCAACGAAGATGGCATCCTGTATCGAAAGTCAGTGGGTCGAGCACAACTGGTCCTGCCTACAACATTCCATCAACTGATCTACAAAGAGCTACATGAGATGATGGGACACCTCGGAGTGGAGCGGACGCTCAGCTTGATCCATGACCGATTCTGTTGGCCTCACATGCAGAGAGATGTCGACCATTATGTGACCAAGGTGTGCAGCTGCCTGAAACGGAAGCGTCCAAACAAGTCAACTAGAGCCCCGCTAGTAAATGTTGTAACAACATACCCGTTTGATATGGTCTCAATAGACTACCTGCACCTGGAAAGTTGTAAAGGAGGGTATGAGTACATTCTGGTCGTCGTAGATCATTTCACTCGCTTTGCTCAGGCATACGCGTGCACCAACAAGTCTGCAAAAACGGCTGCTGAAAAGATCTTTGGAGACTTCGTGCTCAAGTTTGGATTTCCTGTGAAGTTACACCATGACCAGGGAAAGGAGTTTGAGAACAAGCTGTCTTCTAAGCTGGAGGAATACTGTCGCATCCAAGGCTCACGCACAACACCTTACCACCCAGCTGGAAATGGTCAAGCTGAGAGATTCAATCGAACACTCCTTTCCATGCTCAGAAACTTGACAGAGGAAGCCAAGTCAGATTGGAAGAGCTCTTTAGCCAAAGTGGTACATGCGTATAACTGTACGTGCAGCCAAGCAACAGGATATGCCCCGTACTATCTCCTCTACGGCAGAAGCCCCCGGCTGCCTGTTGACATTATGTTTGGCCTGCCGCCAAGTGATTAGAGCACCTCACACAGTGAGTATGCCAGCAAGAGGCATACAAGCTGGCATCAAAGACAGCTCAGAAGGAGCAAACCACAGCGAAGAAGCATTATGACCGTAAAACTTATGGTATGGAACTACAGCCAGGATGTCGTGTCTTAGTGCGGAATTTCAGAGCTCAAATCTCAAATTTCAAAGCTCAGATCTTACTGGGAGGAGCAAGTCTATGTCGTAACTGAGAGGAAACATAAGGACAGTCCTGTCTATGCAGTACGACCAGAGAAGGGCCCAGGAAAGACTTGAGTCCTGCACAGGAACATGTTGCTGCCCTGTGACTTTCTGCCCGTGGAAGAAGAGGATGAGCAGGGGAAAAAGGAAAAGAAAAGGAACAAGCCACACAGAGAAGAGGAGCAAAAGGCAGCAGAAGCAGAAAGAAAGAGATCCTGACAGTAGTTCAGAGGATGAGAATAACTCGAGGTTCATCACCACACTGCCAGCAGAACCTTTAAACCAGTCCAGGAGTCAGCTGAGAGTGGAAGCAGAGGAATTCCCGCCACAAAGAGCTAACACAGAGCCAGAGCAACATGAGGAAGACGAGTGTCCAGACATGGATGAAGAACACAGGATGCAACCAGAGGTGGAGAATGGAGAAACGGAAGAGGACGGGTCTGAGCAGGTGTCATCATCTGATGAAGCAGACGAGATGGGTCCCGAGCCGCAGGCAGCTCCACCGAGAAAATATCCTTTGCGAGAAAGAAATCCACCCAGGACATTCACATATAACACACTAGGTCAACCATCAGTAACACTTACACACAAGTGAAGGTTGCAGCTAAAAGTGATAGCGAAGTTCAGTCACATGTTGTGTTGATTATAGTGACAGTTTGATAAGAAAAGAGTTCCAAGTAGCATTTGAAGCTAAAGGATAATGTTAAATTCATGTGAAATAGTACAATTAATTAATGAGTAAAGTACCAGAATGCAGACCGCAGGCACATAGAAGAAGACTGTGACATATGTGAGGCATACAGTAGTACATGTGGGTCTGTGTAATGGGTTATGGGGTAGAAAAGTGGTTAAAACCTTTTCAGTCTGAGATACCTTATCTGCTTCAGCAGCAGTGGCACTTCAGATATCACCTGGCCAGTGATGTCTGCGGCTGACACGTGGCATGAAGAGTGAGATACATGTCATGTCAAAGACTGTGGTTCTACAGACAGTATCCCAAAAGACTGGCTCTCATATAACCTACCACTATAACTCAGCAGTTGAAGACTTGAGAACTCCCTTAACTTATGTTAATGGTTATTGAACAGAGGACACCCCCCACTAATAATGCCTTTAATGTACTGTTGCACTGAATTTAATTAATTTGTTTCCTGATTTTATTTTGTAATATTTTATTTTATTAA
>NW_023339785.1:26451593-26462276 GCF_004916995.1 Morone saxatilis | reverse complement strand
ATTAACTCATGCCTATTCGTATTAGCAGCAGTTTTGAACAGGGAAATGTATGGTGTCTATGACAAAAGTTGAGGACCAGGCACTGTGGACAACACAGGGCTCCTAGAGTTTACGACAAGAAGACCGTGTATGTTGAATGTAAAACAAAGAAAAGCAGCATGCTAATGTGCTTATGTGTACGAGTGAGTATACGAACCCAAGGTAAAGTCTTATTTTGAACTTATGCACGCCTGAGAAGTCCTTTCTTTTGAGGTCCAACGTGGCAACATATACCATAAATAACAAAGTAAAAAAACAGAGCAAAAAAGTTGGAAACCCTGTACCTTCCAACCCATGACATGTAGCCACCGACTTTTTTGACATCAATGCAAGCTCTTGTTTGTCATCTGGGACTGGAATGTTATGGGTTTATTTTACTTCATTTCAAAGGTACCATGTGGAGTTCTTTGGACCACAGCTACCATATGGGCGCGATTTATGAAGTGGTCCCCATTTTCTTCTGTAGCAGTATCCACACATGGCGCGCAGGCGAAGCAATACAACATTCTTCGCAATGGGACTTCACGATGTTTCACCTGATCCCACAGTAATTGCCCTTTAGAAATACACAAGCAAATGTGGCAGCCAAAGGCAGGGAAGACGAGTGCTAGCAGTTGAACATGGATGGAAACTCAAAACAAATGGGCTGGTGAGTGTTATATAAATTAAGGAAGCCCCATTCAAGTGCTTATTGGACTTTAAGGATCATGAAATGTCCGTAATTTTGCAGCATTTTAGCATCATCTCCTTTGCAGGGGCTTTTATCCTGTTTAGTGCGCTACCTGCTCACCAACTCCACTTTTTGTCCTTTCTCTCTTCATCTCTTATCACCTGTGCTGTGCATCTTTCTCCACGCTGCCTGACCACATTGCTCGAACTCAAGTCTATGGTTCCAGATGACCGTAGCTGATCCCATGTTGTTTTAGCTTTTTGATTTACATGTCATTTTACTGTTTAACACTGGGCCTGATACCTGACAGGTATTTATGCAGTTATAACTTCCCGATCCGTGGTGTCAATACCCGGCTGCCTTTCAAAATGTTATGTTAAAGTGGGAGATGACAGACAACATAATCCATGATGTTTCATGATGAACAGCAGGTCAACTCAAACTAGCTACGCAACTTCCGTGGGTTTCTGATTAGTATTAATTTATTTCAATGTAAAAGACATGTATTTGCAAAAATGTCTCGAAAAAACTTTTTTTTGGGATTTTTAACTGCCAGCTTTTAGATATTTCTATTCACAATACTTTACTAATGCTGCTACAATATTAGTGATTGATGAGGTTCAGTGCACCGCAAGAACTATCCAAGTCTACTTTCACTCGTACTGCCACTCGGTCACCAGGATCTCCTCAAATGAAAGTCTCGCTTGTAGGCTGTACTGTACAAGTATTATGATTAAGAAGAACAAGAAATGGTGTGAACTTACATGCTTCTGTTTCTTTCTGGATTTCATCTGTAGGGGTTCACATCTACTTTAATAATACAAGGTAATTAATCACTGAAGATTAGATAATACACTTAGTAAATGGGGCACCACCTCCGTTGTTTAGCTACTGGAATAATCCAGGAGGAAATTATCTCTACAGATCTAATTCAATCAAATCAGATCTATATTCAATCTCCATATTCTGAAGTTAGTGACTTTCTTTTACAACAATTCCCTCGATTCCCTGCACAAAATCAAACCTGCACCGATCAAGCGACAACTAATTAACTAAATTAGTGTAGGAGTAAATGGACATTAATGATAAGTAGCCACAAATAACAAACAAACAACAAGAATATCGTGACAGTAAATGAATTATTATTATTTGGATGATTCAGGAGCGGATGGTGGATTTTGTGATCAAGTGGGCAAATTTAAATATTACGAGACGTGAACTTTTAATCTACACCAGACCCTAATCGGAAACTTCTTTTAAACTTAATGATGTGAATCAAAGCTTTACAGGACAGACAACCAACTCTTTCCAACAGTTGTGTGGTGCAAAACCCAAGCGGGTGTAAATGCAGTTTCAGCCCTACTTTGTTGTAAAAGAATTGAAAGGAAAACTTCAGGAACTCTTCTCTCCGGCGCTGGTACTGCTTCTGCTGCCTGTTCAAGAAAATCCAACAGGTCCAAAAGCAAAACGTGGTGCTCGTCCAAAACCGGTTAACCACAATGCTCTCCAGAACAAGGGGCCACAGCGCGGCGTCGCCTAGTGAAGCGTTGGGGGCAAAGGTGGCCTGGAAGATAAAAGTCCTTTGTCCGGCATGGAAAGACGGTTTAATAAACTGTCTCCTTGAAGAAGTTAACCACTGGCCGACGATCCTTCTTGTTAATAATAAAGTCTTTAAGAGCTGAATAATCAGCATGTCCGTCACGAAGTGGGCTCCTAGGTCCGTCAATTGCTCTCCTCTTGAATAGGTGTCAGGGTAGATAATTTTGGATGAAATGCTATAATTACATAACTTACATAAAAACCATTATATTATATAATATATATATAAGTGTGTGTTAGTCTGGACGAGGCTGAAACAGACAAAAAGTGACGTGTGAACGCAGTTCAAATGGGCTCAGCATGCTCCTCTTTGTTTCTGTTTTCACAGGAGTTCACACCTTCATGAGAGCAGGCAGCAGCTGAGGCTGATGGGAGGGGAACACAAAGACGTCGGGCGCCAGCGAGCTGAGACTGATAGCACAGAGCGATGACCTTGACACTGAGAGTTTCTACAACGGGAGATTAGATTTGAGCCGCCAGAGTCTGAATGATTCGTACTGCTGCTCACTGAGCCCAGCTGTGCAGAGGAGGCGCTCACACAAAGCCTGACTTAAACCAGTCCACTGAAATAAAGAGCTATTACCCCGGCCCCTCTGGGACCTGCTGGGACTGAAGCACCGAGCTAATGTCCAACCATGGACAGCAAAGACAGTCTGAAGTGGAAAGGTAGAAATGTGATGGTCAGTGTGACAGTAATGGTGGTGGTATAACACTGATTGGTGCCATACACATTCCCACACAGATTTTATATTTTGGGGTGCAGATTCTTCCTCCTGTTAAATGCACTTATTTTCCCTCATTTATTAAGTAATCACTAAGATAGTATTAAGTATTTCAAATGTGATACATTGTTTTGCTGATGAAAGAAAAAAGAGATCCTTAACTCCTGATAAATGCTGGTTTATAAAGTGAATAATATATATATATTATATAAAGTGTACGATCTGTCAGCACACAGAACATTATTCATATATAGTTTCTTTAATGCTCAGATATTGTTGTTATATGCCTTTTTATTACAACCTTTTTACTTTTTACTGCAATTTTCCAGCTAGGGATCACTAAAATCTATCTATCTATCTATCGACACTCATTTGTCCAACTCTGTTTGTTTTAAATGTGCTTTCTAAATACACGTTGTTAGATTTGATTGAATTATTTCCAGGTGTTTTAATATTCTTCCATTACAGGTTTTCAATGTGACAATATGTAAACACGTAATATATATTGGCAGATATACAGAGACGATATATAGAATAATCAATACTGGTATTCTCTGTATGTGAGGCAGGTTTCAGTCAGTAGGTCAGAGAATTTAACGGTCCAGGGGGAGTCTTCTTTTAACAGGGGTTAAATTCAGGTGGAGGGTGTGGCGTTTCTGTGGAGGGGTCCCACGGTGTGTGTGTGTGTGTGTTTGGGGGGGGGGCTGAGGGTTCAGGTTTCAGGCAGGCCGGAGCAGGAAGATGACAGAGTGTCAGAGACTGTCTCATCCCAACAACAACGCTCAGTGGCGAGGACAGCGGACACTTCCTGTCTCCTGAGAAATAAAAGCCTGCAGGTACAAAGGAGTTCCTGACCCACATCTGACCCGCGACGCAGAGTGAAAACCGCTTCCATCAGGACGGGAGGCGCTGCCCACTGGGTCAGTGTGTTAAACATGATACAGACCATCAGCTGCTCATGGAAACCTCCACACAGACAGACATCATCTTTTCACTGGGAATAAGGAAGAAACAATCAGAAATACACTGCAATGTGAGAACAAGTACCACAAACCACAAGCTTTTACTGGTAATTTTAAGTGACACCAACTTAGTTTTCTATGTTACACAAACATTCCTGATCTGATTAAATGTTTTTTACGTTATTTTGTTGTCACTACAAAATTAAGTCAATTGAAATAGCTACTTGATCAAGGATGTTTTTTCAACTTAGAAAATAACTTTGAGGTAAAAACTGAGGAAGCTAGAAAATCTGTCTTTAACTGAGTCCAGCTGTCGCTTTTACTTTACTATGAACTAAGTTAGCATAGCCCTGATCAACCAAACTCCATTCAGAAAACAAGCATTTTAAACGTTGTGTGCTTGTCGTCTTGCAGATGGACCGACAAAGTGTCAATTCAGACTTTGTATAAATTGCCATCCTGATGCCTTTGCCATTATTGCAGCTTCATTTGATCCGTTTATTGACATTAAATCACAGAAACATCTGATTGTTTTGGGCTCAAACCGCCGGCAGTGGGGAGAGGCAGTCACATGATTCTGATTATGTGTGATCTGCTGTTCTAGTTTAAACCATATCAGACATATTTTGTCTTTTCTGATGGGGAACTAAAGTCATTATATGTCTCTCTTCCAAGCCAGCAGACTTCATTGATAAATGATCATTTTAGCTCACAGAACACAGTTTCTGGTCTACCGCTGCCTGCTTCCTGTGTTCTGTGAGCTATAATTACTGTTTTAATCGATGGAGTCTGGTGGATGTAAAGATGTCAGTTCTGATCAGAGAGGGCCGTCTGACTGCGAGGCAGTGCTGAAAATATTATATAGTGTACACTGATTATATTTAATGGGCTACATTTTGCAGAATACATAGCACACAGAAGAACTCGCAGGACCATTTTTTAGGTTCTTTTCCGTCAGTTTCTTTTTTTAAAAAAAATACTTTTTCGATATGAGCTCCTTTAGAGAAAATCACTTTCTGTGCTCCATCTGCAGTTCGATGCAACAAACAAGCTACAGTGAATAAATGCAGTTTCAGTTTGTAGCAGAGGGGACTTGATGCAGTTCCAGGAGCTCCTTCAATGAAGTATCTTCATGCGGATCACTCCCGAGCCGAGATTTGGATCTCTATAAACACTGCGGGTTATTTCTGAACAACCGATACAACCAGATCCTCTGATTGACATAGCTGGGATGTCAGGCGAGAATAGACTCCTAACTGGAGACAAATCTACGATTACAACCTTTGTAACACTACAAGCATCGAGTTGAACTTTATAGAGCCCGAGAACGTACGGAGCTATCAGACATTCTCAATTAGACGACAGTGAGGTCTTCAAACTAAATTTATTAACTATCTAGTATTGAATAATTTAAAAAGATACAAAAATATTTAGGAGGTGAAACATGACCTGGAAAAGTTCATAACACACAGTTACTGTCTGTGGTTGAGGAAAGTTTTAATATACGACATTCACTGCCACTAGATGTCGCACTAGAGCACCAGACTCAATTGACAAAACCATTAATTTTACCTAGCAAATGATTTAAACAGAATAAAATTCACCAACACCGTCTCTGTTAGTGTTTCAACTCTGGTTTGGTGGAAATAAATCCTTAATTCACCAACGTAGATGATCACGAAATGAGCCAAAATGGCGGCAATGCCAGCTATCGCTAACAAACTAACAGTAGTTGTTGTTTGTTCCACTAACAGTAGTTGTTTGTTCCACTAACAGTAGTTGTTGTTTGTTCCACTAACAGTAGTAGTTGTTTGTTCCACTAACAGTAGTAGTTGTTTGTTTCACTAACAGTAGTCATTGTTTGTTCCACTAACAGTAGTTGTTTGTTCCACTAACAGTAGTAGTTGTTTGTTCCACTAACAGTAGTTGTTGTTTGTTCCACTAACAGTAGTTGTTGTTTGTTCCACTAACAGTAGTAGTTGTTGTCCTTTGGTCCACTAAACAGTTAGCTGTCGTTTGTTCCACTAACAGTAGTTGGTTTGTTCCACTAACAGTAGTTTGTTGTTTGGTTCCACTAACATGTAGTTGTTGTTTGTTCACTAACAGTAGTTGTTGTTGTTCCACTAACAGTAGTGTGTTGTTTGTTCCACTGACAGTAGTAGTTGTTTGTTTGTTCCACTAACAGTAGTTGTTGTTTGTTCCACTAACAGTAGTAGTTTGTTCCACTGACAGACTCAGGTTGTTATTGTCAGTGTCTGACAGCATTATGAAAGGATCCCTACAGAGATAGACCTTTAGTTTAACCACAAACAGCCGTAATATCACTATCACTCTCCACCAGACTCCAGAGACACAAACACTCATTTTACCTTCAGATCATCGTAACTTCATTAAAGTGGACAGAAACGTCCATTTAATCAAACGTCATTATTCAGTTTGTGTCTTCATCAGCAGATTTTTACTGGTTGTAGATGTTTAAATAATTTGTTTTTCTGAGCTTGAGTTGTGATTGTTTCCTCAACTGTCTCATTCAGGTTTCAGGAACCACTTTGGTTTGAGTTGTTGTATGCAAAGTGTTACATGAATCTAAATTAACTTTATTAATATTTAACTTTAATTTCACTTATTGTCTTTCAGAAGGGGACGCAAGCTGCTCTTCCATTTTAATGACAAAACAAACTGCTGCTCAGACAAAACACTGGAGTTAAACATTTATGTTCCTGCAGACGTATATCCAGAAAGAGGAGGAGGAGGAGGAGGAGGAGGAAGAGTAGGAGGAGGAGGAAGAGGAAGAGGAGGAGGAGGAGGAGGAGGAAAAGGAGGGAAATGGGGCAGAAACCTGAAGGAGGAGCTCATCAGGTTTGGAAAGTGCTTGAGTGAACATCGTCCCAACAACACATGCATCCATAATGCAGAGACATCCATTTATTCTCCCGACTGAGAGACAGCAGAGACTCCAAGGACGCACCAGATCACTCTGATTACTCTTTAACAGACAGAATGCTAAGATAACTGAAAATTAGCAGGGTTGAGCTACCAGTGATCATCAGCATAGAAAATCAAATCAAAAGAATAGAAATCAAAACATTGTAATGATGCTAAGCTAGCAGACACATCAGATCATTGTTGTTGTTGTTGTTGTTATTGTTGTTGTTGTTGTTGTTAACGTCAGACTCTGCAGTGATCGGTCCTTTACCAGCAGCAGAACGCCGTCACACTCACATTAACTCTCCTGCAGCAGCTTCTTAATTATCCCCCGAGGACGCCACGTTGGACACGTTGAAGACAGAAACTACTTTGGATCAGCTGATGGACGAGTGTTTGATTCCCTATCAGACGCATCAGACTGACGCTGTGTCCCGCTCATGTCTGTCCGTCCACTCGGGGGCTGATTGGAGAAGTTTTGTGATCAGTTCGTCTGCTGAAAGTAAATAAAACACTTGGTAAATATTATTGGTTCCAAAAGAAGAAATCATTTCTTTCGTTCTTTAATGGAGCTTTTTACAACACGTTGGCCTCAACACAAAACATCAGGAATAAACTAACAGCAGTCCAACAAAACAAAGTTACATCAGCTTGAGAACGATGTTAGGGCTAATACGATGAAGACGATGAAGACGATGAAGATGATGAAAATGATGAAGACGATGAGGATGAAGACGAAGACGATGAAGATGAAGCTGAAGATGATGATAAAGATGCTGAAGATGAAGATGAAGACGATGAAGATGCAGCTGAAGATAAAGATGATGATGAAGATGATGATGAAGACAATGAAGATGATAGAGGTGAAATAGGTGATAAAGATGATGAAGACGATGAAGATGAAGATGAAGATGAAGACGATGAAGATGAAGATGAAGACGATGAAGATGAAGCTGAAGCTGAAGATGAAGATGATGATAAAGATGATGAAGATGATGATAAAGATGATGAAGAGGAGCCCGTCTGTTGTTCAGTTTTAATATTAATGATATGAGCGATGTGAGCGATGTGTTGGGTTGAGGACGGTTCACTGTCAGGATGTCGGAGCGGTTCCAGATCATCAGGTCCTGAATCAGTGTGGGACCGTAAACTGCTCCAGATGTTCGGCACTGAACCTCCAGAACTAGAACCTGGACCAGATCCCTGTGTGAGGTCTCTTGGGGGTCGGCTCAGTCCAACGGCTGCATTCTGATCCAGGTTTAGAGTCTCAGGTGTTCTCCTGAGTCCACAGGACCCCGTCTGACATCTGTCTGTCCGTCAGCACCACAACAACAACAACAACAACAATGATATCTGTAAATAAACAAACACAATAACAGTTCAAGTCTGTAATTAATAAAGTAAAAAGATTAATAAAGTATAAAAGATTAATATTCACGTTTATTTATTTGTTGCATGTTTACATCTTTATAAGGTTGTTTGTTTTTAATATAATCTGCTGTCATTTTATGAATATATCAATTGATTATGTATTGATTATTGTAACACAGTGACTCACCTGTTGTTGAGTTTTACTGTAAAACAACAGATTTGTATATTATATATGTTATATATTATATATAACATATATAATATATGTTATATATAATGTATAATATAATATATAACATATTATCTGTAATCTCTGTGTTCAGACAGCTTCTACAATAACAATATGATAATAACTATTTATGCTTTATGTTTCTGTTCATAATAAACAGATACAGAAAATAGATTTACTTTATATAATATATAATTACAAATACTGCATATACTATATATACAATATACTTTATATACAATGTACCCTATATACAATATACTCTATATATATTATATACTTTACATACATGTACCCTATATATATAATACACTTTATATACAATATACTTTATATACAATGTACTCTATATATAATATACTTTATATATTATAGTCTTCCTCACTCTCCCTCAGTCTTCCACAGTCTTGCTCAGTCTTCCTCACTCTCCCTCACTCTTCCTCAGTCTTCCTCACTCTCCCTCACTCTTTCTCACTCTCCCTCACTCTTCCTCACTCTTCCACAGTCTTCCTCTGGAGCAGATCTGATCTCCTGCAGCTAAGAGCTGTTCTTCCTCAGAGCCTCAGTCTTTATACGGAGCTGCTGTCAGATCACAGAAGCTGTATGAAACAGTTCCTGACACATTTATTATTATTATATATTATTATTATTATTATTATTATTATTATTATATAATCTTTATTAAAGTGTGACCCTGTACAGTCGCTACTTAAAACATTTATTATTATATCATCTTTATTTAAACATTTATTCCCACCAACTACATCCAAAGTCAAACAAACTCAACAATAAATTAAGCAGATTATTTCCTGTGCAGATAAAATGTTCCTTTATTGATCGGCACAGGAAAAAAATAAAATACAATCTAACAAACACAATAAAGTATATATACAGTAAAATAATATTATTATAATAATGGAACCAGATTTAGATAATTATACAATTATAAAAATGTTTTTGATCATTTTAACAATCAGACTTGATATTCTCATTGTTCTATCAGCTGTTTGGTTTCTGAAGCAGGATGAGACTCAAGCTCTATCAGTAATATACTAATATATCTATAATAATAATAATAATATACACTGTATTATACACTGCAGGCCTCAGACAGATTTATTATTATTAAAATGTATTAAGTGAACTTCATTCATATCCATATAATCTGTACAACAAACACTTAAAGCTTCTATACATCAATAAAGTTCTGAAAATGAGCCTTATAAGTGTTTATTAAATCCCAGAAACATAAAGAGAAACTAAATATTTGTACAAGTTATTTGAACAGTTTGAGCATCTCCTGTCAGCCTGATTGCTGTTATTGATTTATTATAGATTCAAACCTGTGATTGTGTTTCAGGTCGTATTACCTCCACACAGGGAGGTTGTATCTGTGTGTATAATAAATATATATTAGAACCGCTATATGTTCTATACGTTGGTGATCATTGGTTGCAGCTCTGAGCTCCTGCTGCTGATATATATATATATATATGAGAGGCCTTTTAAATGTTTATTAGACCATATTGACAACTGTTAATTATTAAAGAGGTGGTGGTGTAATAATAGGAGCAAGTGAAAGCTGTTATTAACAGAGGAAGAGATGGTTTGGCCTTAGTGTCAAAAGCCCTACACAGTAAGAACTACAAACATGGATGATGTTTCCAGTAAACCATGAAGTCCTCAGGTACAAAAAAAAAACAAAACAAATGGACCGAGCTTTTCTTCTCTAAGCAAGTCTACACAGAGGCTGCAATGATTTTATGGTCCCTGCCACATTTTTATGACCCCTGAACGCCGCATCCTAAGATGATTGCGTCATCGGCCTGAGAAAAAGATGATGACTCCACCGCAGATGCTGCTTTCAACGCGATTCATAAAAAGTCCTCACAAGCTGCAATCATATGGCCGCGGTGGCAAATAGCACCATGCCCCGCAGCGTGTGTCTTAACTAACAACAGTAAAAAAAATACAAAAAAAGAAAAGTTAGCCTACGGCTCGCAGCAGGTGCCTTTTTTTGTCTCTTAGGTCTGATAAATGTCGTCTTACACCTTGTTGTTAGGCATGCAGGGTCAACACCTCGGCATCAAATGACACTTGCTCACAGGTGAAGCGCTCGGTGTCGAACATTTGCTACCTAGCTTTTAAAAAAAATAAATTAAAAAA
>NW_023339785.1:26447185-26451493 GCF_004916995.1 Morone saxatilis | reverse complement strand
GACTACTGTTAGTGGAACAAACAATAACTACTGTTAGTGGAACAAACAATAACTACTGTTAGTGGAACAAACAACAACTACTGTTAGTGGAACAAAGAACGACTACTAACAACAACTACTATTAGTGGAACAAACAACGACTACTGTTAGTGGAACAAACAACAACAACAACTACTACTGTTAGTGGAACAAACAACAACTACTGTTATTGGAAACACTAACAGAGACGTTTCATTTTGTTTCTGTCGCACTATTTTGGTCGTGGTGCCTTCTGCGGAAAAGTTACGCCAGTCATGGTGTATCATAGGAAAACAACGGTTTGCTGGTGACACGTTTCTGATGACGCACTGATTGCTTCACCAACTTTACCCAACACCTCACAGGAAATATCAAACTATTCTGACCTGCTTGCCGTTAAACAATCGCCAGTTTGATTCCACTGTTACACACTACACAGGATACAGCCAGCAACTCGAACGCCCCACACACATTTTAGTTCCTGAACGCCTCACGTTCCTTTATTAGAAACATCCAGTGTGTAACCTGCTGACACATTCAGACACTCTATCGGTAGTCTGCGTCCTCCAGCAGGTCCGGGGGCCTCAGGTTGGGCCCCTGTGCTGCAGCCTGATGGGTCCCAGCGGGAGGATTGAACATAATAGTTCTTCTGAATGTAGCACTGCCATTTAAATTGCTAATTATGATGGAACAAATAAATAAAACATGACCTTAGCGTGTTTTTATCTCTGACTGTAAAAACTTTGGTGGACAGTAAATCTGCAGTGATCGGCTGTCAGCTGATGACTTGCTTTTATCAGTCGCTCTGTAAATGTCACAGAGGTTTACACTGAGGGTGTCACACTGGGCTTTATGTACTTAATACATTTATTCAGTTTGTGGATCAGGTGTTTACTGACATTTCTGGATCTTCATGTTTTTTGTGAACATAAGAAAGTAAATAAAAATAATTTCTGGTGTCACATTTTGTTTGTATTTTTTGTATTTAATTTATAATTGCTGCATTGTTTTCTCCCTTTATTTGTGACTATTTTTGTCTCAGTACTCTTTATAGTTGTTATTTATGTTGCTTTATAAAGCACGGTTCATTTATGTACAGAAGATGTTCATAGTGTGAATAATATCCTAGTTGTGTGAAGTATCTGTTCCGGTACCTCTGCTGTTGTGAGAATTATAGGTGGGATCAATAAATTATTTATGTTATTAAATTATATAATTAGTCTCTGTTATCCTTTCAAAAGTTTCACAATGTCCTGTTGTGAACCTGTTATCGCTCTATTTGCTAACACTGAAGTGTGTTCTGGTGCAACCTTCGGTGCTCGTTATTGGTGCTGTGGAGGGAAAATAACTCCTAAATAAATGTATAAAAGCCACAGGATGGAGGAATGAGGAGTAAATATTTGTAAATGTATGAAAATGTATAAATAGATGTATTGACCAGGTCAAGTTTTTCAAATCAGAAACATATTGTGGAGGTCAAAGGTCAGTGCAGCCTGACAGTCACCCTGCAGTGATCATGAATGATGGAGAAGTACAGTCTGCATATTATTGAGCACAAAATCAGACTTTTAAATCTGATTTAGTTTCCTGTTGTTTGTCTGGCGCTCACAGAAGGTTTCACTGCGGATCACCTTCACAGCTTCATGTCTCATCTGTGTTCGACAACGAGAGGATCCGTCTCCAATCTCAATGAACAAAGTCAATTATCAGAGCAGCACCGGTCACTGTAAAGTCACACAGACACAAAGAAGCATTAAACAGGAAACACGGAAAGCTGCCGTGAAAAGAGCTCAGCATCATCCTGTTTGCAGCGTGACGACACCGCCTCCTCCTCCTCCACCGCCGCCTCCTCCTCCTCCACCGCCTCCTCCTCCTCCACCGCCTCCTCCACGTCCTCTTCCACCGCTGCCTCCTCCACAAACCCCACCACCTCCGCCACCTCCCGCAGGACGCAACGACAGCAAAGACAGCAAAGACAGCAAAGACACCGCAGTGTAATTACAGGAAGCCTCACTTATTTATAACTTTATAATGTGGCTTCATAATGTCGTCAGACCGAACAGAGTTATTATCATTAATATCATAATGAAGCTTCCTGTCTGCTCTCAGATCAGCTGATCTCTCCAGGTTGAACGAAGGGTCGCTGAATCCACACAATTCTTTCATTTGCTCCATAAGCAAGCTGTGTTACCGGCGCTGACCAGATGTCCCAGTTTCAGGCTGGGTTTCTTAATTCCAGACAAATATCTGTAAAACACTAAAATGTCCAGGTTTTCACCACAATTAAAATAATAATTATAATTTTATACTTCTTATGGGTTGCGGCTGCGTAAACTTTAAACGGCGATTGTAGAAAATGCGAAGGTCATGCAGAATTCACAGGGATTGGTAAAATGTGTTAATTTTACGAACGCAACATCCTGGAGGGATCGCCAACTCCGGACGATGAAGCATTATATAGAAAATGGAAACTGATTATGTTCATCACATTGGGATAATTTATAGTTTGTTCAGGTAACTAATGAGAATATAAAAATGTTCTTACATGAGGGAGATTTTGAGAATAAACGCTGACATTGTGGAGACCAGACTGCTCGAGGAAAACAGCGAATGACACAAAAGACTGCAGACTGTTAGAAAGTGTTCTCACATTCATTCTGAGTATCTGAGGGAAACTCCTCCAGGAGCAAACATATTCTGATCCAACCAGAAGAATAAATGAGAGGTGGGCTGAGGATAAACTCTCTTCTCTCTGTGAAACTTTTTTATTTTGACAAACTTTCCTAAATTTCCCAGAAACAAAGAAAAGAAATAAATCAGTAAAGAGAGCTAGTTCGGTCCATGCAGGATCCATGTGGCGCTGTGATGTAATATTGATGACCCTCCTCGTCTCCTGACGACCTCCGTTTGGTCGTCTCATGTTTTATCAAATATTCATGAAGCTCTGCGTCCCCTAAGATCCCATAATGCATCTGTAATGTTCTGTCAGGTGAGGCATGATGGGAGAGGTGATGATGGAGTGAAGCTCCTGAAGGGATGGAGGAGGATAATTTCTGATCACAGGCAGTTTTTTTCTGTCATTTCTTTCTCTAAAGTTTCTGTGCGTCTGAAACGCTCAGAAACCTGAAGTCGAGCCCTGAGGAACACCGAGCTCCATTTGTTCTTTTCTCTCTCCATCCCTTTATTTCTCATTCCCTTTATTCTCTTTGTTTCTTCATTTTACAGGTTTTTCTGACCTGACGCCATGCAGGACTTATTTTTGGTCTAAATGCTCCGAACGGTTCAACGCCTTGTGCTTAAACCAGAAGAGAGCAGATTCCCTGCTGGTGGACTATACAACTATATATCTCCACAGACACTTTACCTTCAAGTACCCTAACTAACTTTAACATTATCTTACTGTAGTTTTCTGGGGTTTTCTGGGAAATACAAAGTCTAGAGTAAAATAGAAAAATGACCACATTAATCTTCTGCTGCCTAATGAGTACTTTTACTTTTAAAACTTAGATACTTTAAAGGTCTGGTGTGTAACATTCAGGAGAAATGTAATATAATATCTATAGGTATGTTTTCATTAATGTTTAATCTGCTGGAAATAAGAATCATTGTGTTTTTGTTACTTTATAAAGAGACGATTTTATCTACAGAGGGAGCGGGTCCTCTTCTGGGGGAGTCCGCCATGTTCCTACAGTGACCCAGAAAGGACAAACTGGCTCTAGATAAGGGCTGTTCAGATGGTTCATGAGTTTCTTGGCTACCGTAGTTTTTCCTTTGCACTTGGAAAGGGAAATGAGGCGGTTGAAACTACACCACTAGATGGCACTAAATCCTACACAAATGTTAAAGTGAAACTGTTCTGGTGAAAAGAACGTTTTATCCTGTTTTTTACTAACTTACTTAAACTCCTAATTCCCTCATATGAAGGCATCGTGGGTCAGTGTGGAGAATCTGAGAGAACGTACAACAAGGTACAAGAAAACCTGTGAGTGTTCCAGGTTCTCGTCCCTCCTGCATTACAGTACAGAAGGAAATGCTTTGATATGGTGAGAAATTAGGTTTATTATAGATTCAGAGGTTGCAGCCGCTTTCTAGTTTATCTTCCATCATTTAGTCTTTTCAACTTCTCTTTTTTAGCTGCATCATCCTTCCTCTCTCTGTCTGCCTCCTGTTGTTTTCTTATTTATCACCATCACTAATATCTCTCACCTCTTTCCTCCTTGTCTCCCCCCTGAGCCTCACCTCCCTCCCTCCTTCACCTGTTCCTCTCTCCTCTCCCTCCCTCATCCCCTC
>NW_023339785.1:26443581-26447085 GCF_004916995.1 Morone saxatilis | reverse complement strand
GGTCACGACCTTTGACCCTCATCCCTACATAGAAACACATAGAAATCAGTCCACAGGCAGCAGAGGAACAAAGCTGCTATTCGGGTCAAACATCTTCAACTCTAACCAGTGACGACATCTAGTTCAACGCCAGGCGACACATAGACGACCTGAACTTGTGTGTGGTCGAAGATAACAAACTCACACTGATCACAAACATCTGATCTGAGTCACATGGGAGGAAAACACCAAATCTATCAGAAGTTGGAAGGTGACAGAAAGCAAACAGGCGGTTTGTTTGGCAGCAGAGCTTCAACTCTCCGTCTGAATATTCATCAGCACCACCTGCCCTCCGTCTCTCTTCAACGGCAGCTCAAAGTGTTGGCTGCTCGTTGAGAGGATTTTATCTGTTGCCCCTCCGAGCGACCCTAGGCGGTCACTTTGAAGCGGCGAGCGGAAGACCTTCTCCGTGTTGGTGGAGCCGTCCTTCGCCCGCCGCCTTTCATCAGCAGCTTTTCTTAAACGAAGTCCTCTTGCATCCGGAGAGCCATCTATCAGGATGAAACAAATGAGTCATTACGGCAGCTTACAGTGTGTCCCGGCAAGGCTAATTCTGCCCTCCTCCTGAAACGTGTGGGAGTTTTTAATATTGTGGAGAGAAGACGAACGTGTCATCCTGGGACTAGTTTGGCTTTTCATCAATCTGCCATTTCCTTTTTTTTTTGGGGAGGGTGTTGTTATTTTTCTCCCTCTCGCCCACACTGACTGAGAGCAACAGCGATACAAAGACTCAGAACAAAGCGTTTTTATTGCAGCTCGGTTTGAAAATCAGCTCTTGTTTTGGGGAAATCTCACAGGAAACTTGGACTTCACAGAGGTGGATGTTTTTCCAATAAAGCTGTGGGAATATTATGAAATCTCTTTGTTATGCTGGGTGAAGTTTTGTTCCTCTTTAATTTGTCTTTTCTCTGCACAAATTGGAAATCAAAGTTATGACTTGTTTTTTGAACAGTTTAAGACAATAGCTGCTCTTCTGTCAGCAGATAACTGAATACTTTACAGAGAAACATCCAGCAGGGGTCAGTATAACAGAGAGAAAGTAAAAACTACAGCTAACATTTGTGTTCATGGGTTTCTAGAGAACGCTAACATACATCACGCTGACATTTACAGTTTCTTTCACACTCAGTTTAGCTAACGGATTAACTCCACTAAATAAAAACACTACATATATACACAGGCTTATAATCTATTTCATTGTAGTGCATATATTCGATTGTATCTGTTGTATTTTATTCTATGTTCTCACTCTTTGCATTATATTATCCTTTACTGCCAACTTGAATTTCCTCTACAGGGCAATAATAAAAGAACATGTTCCCTACATTATGTTCATATTTACACAAAGTTTATTTCACTTTAGCTAAAAACTTTATGAAATAATCTCAAACAAAAAGCTTGAAATAAAAGCAGCTGGTTATTTTTTTATATATGTTTGCTCACAGTTGTGTTCAGCAGTTAAGAGTCAAATATGTTGATGTTGAATATAATAATGTAATTGTAGTCGTTCTGTACAATACCAGCATCAGAAATGTATCTGATCTGAGTAAAACATATGTGATATCAGCACGTACGCATGTCTGTGCACCGATCTGACACCACATCACATCAGTTTTTATTGAATTATAAAAAATTAAGATTTTTACAATTTTCACTTTCTGCCGTAAAACTGGCAGAACTTTAACTTCAGTAGAACTTTGGTTGGAGTTTTATTTCATATTTTACTGTATAAATATAAGTTTGTACCATCAAAAGAAACTGAAAGACTCTATGAACGCTGTGGTTTTCTGTGTAATTTACAGTCTGTAATGTAAAAGAAACGACTTTGATCCATATTAATTGTTTTAAAATGCCGTATAAATAAAGGTTTTGCCGTGAGATATGACAGATGTTTTACTTTAAGCTAGTTTGCGTTTTTTTAAATGAACCTCTCGTTGGTTGAGCAGTTTGGAGATATTTTAATACTTTATTGTTATTATATTATACTAGAGACTCAATATCTAAGACTGTTGACTTAGTATTTCATTATAAAGACTTTGGGATCAATACTTTGATTAAGTGTCTCATTATAATGGTGGAAATGGACTTCCACAGAGGAGCACTCTGAGATTTGGTTGAGAGTTTTAGAGAGAGCTGGTAAGTGGACCTTGAGTCCACAGACAGCCAGCGAACGTCGCTCTGTTACCTGTAAGTGTTTCAGATGTGTTTGTTAGTTTCCATCACTTGAAAGATGTCGACACAACTGGAGAACATCAGTGACACGAAGTGGAGGAGACGCTTCGCTCCCAGATTCCCTCCGTCTCTGCTGGCAGAGCGAGCGCCGGATTATGGAGTCTTATAAAGAATGACTTCCATCTGGACAAAGAGAGGACTGTGTGTGTTTGGGGATTTCTCTCCCTGTAAAACATCTGGAGAAACAATCTGCTGTAAATAAGCAGCAGCCACCCGATAAATAACAAGAGAAGAAGAAGCTGCAGCCTCTTTCTGCTGAATCTACAAGATACACACACACACACACACACACACACACTCACACAAACACACATATAACTGTATATCTCTGTGTGTTTGTGCTCATGAAGACAATGTGAACGTATGCACCTTATATTTTTATATTTTTATTTTTACTTGCACTGCAATTATACAGCTTATTTATACATTTTATAAATTTTATACATTTTTTATTTTGCATTTTTTTATATTGCTTTTTTATATATAGTCTAGTTGTTCTCACTTTACTTAAATTGTATTGTTTATGTTGTTAACTGTGTGTAAATGCTGTTGCTACACTGTAATTTCCCAGCTTGGGATCAATAAAGTATATCTATCTATCTATCTATCCTGACTGTAACCACTAACTATAAATTGGGGAAAGTTAACTACGTTTTATTTATTATTAATGTATTATTATTATTATCTATATTATTTTGAAAGTCTGTTGTTCGCTGAATAAACATCCAGACAAGGAGTCACAGGATGGATGTGGATCAGTACTGGTTCTGGATGGGCGTCATCATGCGTCTCAACCAAGAGAGAGCGTTGGGCCTGAGACCGCTGCAGCGCTCACATGAACCGGGACAGAACAGAACTGGCAGGGACATTAATGCAGGAAGGTACCGAACTCTTACATGGACACTTTCATTTTAAATCTCTTCCAGGCGGCGGAGTGAAGGATCCCTTAAATGCAACACACCCAAACAAACGGAGGGAGGTGGACTCGGTTGGAAGCAACGTGTGGAAGAAGTGTAGCTACAAACTTTATTTATTTAAAGTGTTAAACCAAATGTTATTGCATTTTTGTTCATATAGCCGGACTTTTAAAATAAAAGTGCACAATACACTACTTTTAACTTCCGTTGCCCAGCACTACGATTAATAAATTTATTAAGGAATCACAAGAAATATCTGACGTACAGAATTATGGTATTATGCTGCATGAACGTGTGTGTGATGAAGGTATGTGTG
>NW_023339785.1:26439386-26443556 GCF_004916995.1 Morone saxatilis | reverse complement strand
TGTGTGTGATTGAAGGTATGTGTGTGTGTGTAGTGATGAGGTGTTGTGCGTGTGTTGTGTGATGAGGTGATGAAGCGTATGTGTGATGTAAGTGTGTAGTGTGATGAGGTGTGTGTGGTTGTGAGAAGGTGTGTGCGTGTGTGTGTGATGAAGGTGTGTGCGTGTGTGTGTGATGAAGTATGTTGTGTGTGGTGTGTGATGAAGTATTGTGTGTGGTGTGTTGTGTGTGTGTGTGTGATGAAGGTATGTGTGTGTGTGTGTATGTTGTGTTGTGTGTGATGAAAGGTATGTGTGTGTGGTGTGTGATGAAGGTTGTGTGGTGGTTTGTGTGTATGTGTGGTGATTGAAAGGTTATGTGTGTGTGTGTAGTGTCCTGCACTCTAAACCAGCTTTTAACAAGCACATTTGTGATCTCAGATCTTCTTGCAGTGTGTGTTTTAAAGGGACCTGCGAACACATCCACCCCCCCCCACATCAGCAACACCCCACCCCCCCCGGCCTCTCTTGTAGCGTGCTCTTTTCCCATAACTTCCTCTTGATCCACACACCACACAGAGCCGTCTCATCCCCTCAGCAGTCTGCAGTGCACGGACCATCAGAGAGAAGGAGCTGCGTGCGGGCGCGCCACCATTACTTGGGCGAATTTGCAGTGTCCTCGCGGGAATCGTGGAGCCGGCGCCTCTGAAACCTGAAAACACGGCACTGTTTGTGTTGTTGTTTGTGGTTGTTGTTGTTGTTGCTGTTGTTGTTTACTTATTCCTGCGTTCAGATCCGACGTGTGTAGCACAAACAGCGTGTTGGCTGCTTAGGTTGCAGAGACGCAGGTTGTTAATTATGGTTTTTCCATGCCAAAGCAATTACAATCATGCCACGGTAATTGGAGTTGGAGGCAGAGGATTGGTGGGTGGGGGAAGTGGGGATCAGTGAAATGATAATGACTGTGTGGTCCATCTGCCATCATCATCAATCATACATCAATCAAATCAGCAGCAGCCAGCAAGCAACACGATTGAGCTGCTGTTCAAACACCAGAGAGCAAGGAGGGTGGAAAACACTGAAGCCTGGAAGCACTTTAAATCATACAACGATGCTAAACATTAGCAACACGCGCTAAAACATACAACACACTAAAACATACAACAAACATACAACACCACTAAACATACAACATACAGAACATACAACATACAGAACATACAACATGCTAAATGTGGGACCCATAGTTATGTTGTTTATGTTAATTGGTTAATTGAATCAGAGGACACCCCCCAACTAATCAATGCCTTTAATGTACTGTTGCCACTGAATTTAAATTAATTTGTTTCCTGATTTTATTTTGTAAGTATTTTTATTTTATTAACTCATGCACTAATAGGCCTTTCGTATTAGCAGCTAGATTTTTGAACAGGGAAATGTATTGGTGTCTATAACAAAAGTTGAGACCAGGCACTGTGGACAACACTAGGGGTCCTAGACGTTTAGACAAGAATGAATGGTAAAACAGAGAAAAGCAGGCATATGCTGATGTGCCTTATGTGTACGAGTGAGTAACTGAACCTCAAGTAAGAGTATATTTTGAACTTATGGCACTAGCTTGTTCACATTATTGCAAACAAAACACTATGTGAGTGGATATGTTAGCTGGCTAATGTTAGCTTGATTGCTGGACGCTGACTGCAGTTCACTGAACGGCCACTGGTGGCGCTGTTAGCAACAGTTTGATGACATATAGAAGCTTTAAGTACATTAAACTGATAACATTTTACTGAAGTGATGATCTGGATGCAGGAGTGGAGTATTTCCACAGTGTGTGTTATCAGACAGGAAGGAAGGAGATAATTCATTAATCAGGTAAATTTTTTTTTTTTCTGCACAAACAAGGATAAACACATTAAAACAGCTCTGTAGATTCTCATTAAATGTCAGCTTCAAACGGCCTCCCACGAACAGACTCTTCCAGATGAATCTCTGGCTGCTGTTTCCTCCTCAGGTTCATATCTCCTCCATTAAAGCTCTCCCAGGAGCCTCCTGGTGGTCCACAGAGATCCTCTCTGCTTCCCACGTTCCTCTCTGGGCTGTTAGAGCTCCAAGAGACCAGCTGCTGCTGCCGTGGGACGACCGGACGCCACTGAATGCAACAGGCCACTGTATGGACACCATCTGTCCGTGCGGTGGCTGCCGCTGGAGAGAGGTGAGCCGGTCTGAAGATCACTGCTGCTTTTAAACTTAAATTGCATTTTTATTGCAACAGTATCTGCTCTGAATATCAGCCGGGTTCTCCTCAGAGAGACAATCAGAAACCAGAAAGAAATTCAGGGATGTTGGAACTATTTTCTGGGAGTCGGACTAAGAACATTCATTTGTTTTCTATCTCTGCTTCAAAATCATCTACAATATTATTAAAGTCCGATATATTGGTCAGTTTTATGTCTTTGAAACTTTCAGAATACAGAACAGAATAATCCCAATTGTGGCCAAAGAGTTTATACTTAATACTTAAGTAATAATGATTTCATTTGTATTTTGGACTTATTTGATTCTTCAGAGATGTTCTGATACCTGAACTTTGTGTATTACGGACTACCGATCCGACACACATCCTGTTTTGGGGCTAATAAATTACGTTTTATTGGACAGACGCTTTTTTTTAGCAATTTTTGAGTCATTTCTGAATAAAAAAAATGTTTTCTGTGACTTTACATCATTTTTATCTCGCTGTTTGTTGAAATGTTCATTTTATCTTTATCAGTTTTAATTAGTTTATTTGAATATATATAGAAAGTAGAGCTGCACAGTCAACAGGAATATTATCAATATCAATATGGTAAACTGTAACAACTGCAAAGGTAAAATGTGACAAACAGCATAATAATGAAATACTTATTACATGATTGTTTGGTACAGACGCCCAAAAAACTGATGATTCCCAAACTAATCATGAATTATAACACTATATATGTCAAAAGAAACACGATATGAGCCCCAATAAAAAGCAGGTTTCACATCATGACTGACAGCTGAGTCCTGGTCGGTGTATGGGCTGGGTCTCGATACCGCGGCGCCGATCCCGATCACTACTGCGACGGCAGCAAACGTATCTGGATATTCTGGTTCATTAGTACAGTGGAGACGCAGCATCCATCTTTCATATAAATGGTTAAATGTTTTTACAGCGAACGGTTTAGAGATCAGATATGTGACTTTTATTTAAAGTCTCTGCTGGACGTTTACAGTCTGTTCGTGGTTGTGCAGGAGGAGCAGGGTAATCCACACTGACTGCTTTATATTGACAACAGACGCTTCATCTAACTGAACATCCCTCAGTCTGAACCTCTCAAACTAAATGAAGTTTCTCTTTTTTAAAAAAGCTTCTCAGGGACAATAAAATGCTGATGTCACTTCCTGTCGCTGAGTGGAAACAGGTTTTATTTTGTGTCAGAGATCAAATTAAGACGTTTCAGCGTCTCCTGATGATTGTATCTTTCTAAAAGCTGCAGATGAAGTTCAGGAAGGGTTGTTTTACTGTTTTCACCTGTTACAGATCAGAAAAACTAACCTGATGGCAAACATAAACTGAAAACTCTACAAGAACCGTTGTTCAAACCAAAAATAAATGTTTCCCCTTCAGGGAGAGAGACAATAAAGTGATGTTAGAAACTACAGATCAACTGAGCGATTAAATGATAATACAATAATAAAACCCTTCATCCAGTCCTCGTGGACTGTGGTGGTCTCTGATTGATGGATCCTCAGCTGTCAGGACCTGGAACTTCCTCCAGCTGTGACCACTTACGATGTCATGCAGGACACCGTTAATCGCAGCCGCTTCCTCAGCATGAACTCAACCTGTGAGCTGCAGGAAGGTGGTGGGACGATAATCTGACGTTTCTGGCAGAAAGTGGCCGAGACTTTTAATTCATTCACTTCTTCACATGTATGCTGCTTGTTGAAGTTTGAGTTTGATTATTTTATGTTGTAATTTCCTAACTGACATCAGGGAGCTGGAAGTTAAAGACAAAACGTGGTCCATCCTGCTCGCATCGCATACGGTGGATTCATGGTGGCTGGAGAGGGATCATCAGGAAATTAAAGGTTATATAAATGACATTCACCGCCACAAGAACAACGGGACAAAAACAGAATTATACTCATTAAAGCGTCTCTGTTAGT
>NW_023339785.1:26434499-26439232 GCF_004916995.1 Morone saxatilis | reverse complement strand
GACACCATGTGACTCTGTGTCTGTATATAGAGAATATAATGTTTAAAATCTCATATTTAACCTTTAACCTTATTGAACCTGCTTGTTTTATTGTCTCAATATAAAGTGTTTCAGTACTCTGGTCTCAGATAAATCACCCAGCTGATATCTGCTCGCAACCCGGTCTCTCTAACAGATAAAATCCTGCAGGCGGATCCACTCGATCTGAACCAGATCTGAACCAGATCTCCACGAGCGTGACGTCCAAACTCTCTCCGGGTTTCAAACGCTTGTTAATGAATCGTCTTTGCACCAACATCTGTCGTCTCTGGAGTCCCGCTGCACGCCGCTGCGACTCAGCGTTCGTACACGAGTCCTTACAGCATCCGCGCTTTTTAATGATGAAGCATATGGAAACAGCCGGGTACGTTCAGTGAGCCGCGCCGTCACTGCAGCTGACACATGTGCTCAAACCGCTTCATGTGTTCGAGATCTGCACTGAAACAACACAGCAAACCTGTAGGACGACGGGACGGACGCCAGGACTTCAGGAGGTCGGCTGAAGCTCCGTCGGCACGTAGGAACCTAAAAATGTTGAGATCTCTAACCACAGGGTCCATTTAGCTCCGGAGCTTTTCATCATGAGCTTCCTCAGCAGGTGAGCTGTAGTGACGGGAATCGGTTCTTCATTCGGTACCACGGATGGATTTTATCATATAGACAAATTTAGCTTTTTTTCTACCTGTTATTGTAAGTTTGCATATAAATCAAATTATCTGTGTTATCTGTACTCGGAGGGTGCGGGGCTAATCCAAAGTGGTTAATTTAGGCCTGAAATTAATATAGTTGAAGTTATTTAGTGCGGTTATCGGCACATTTACTCATTTATTTCTCGTAACAGTAGATCATCTGTACGGATACTCGGTTCAGTTCTTGCTCAACCCAAATATCCCTGCTATAATCCATTATTCACTCATATAAATAAACGTATATATACCATGTAGGAGACAGTGTCACATCTGCATGGTAACAGCTGTGTTTACCCTACTATTCCAAGTCAAAATGGCTGCTGTGAAAAAGGTCCACTAAGGTACAGTTTCAACTGTAACATTATTTGGCCACAGGATAAAATACAGTTGAATTATTTCCAGGATTTCTGGTAATTTTAATACATTTCCAGGTGTTTCCAGGACTTGTAGGAGTTCTGGTTCGGACTATCAGGTGGGAATAGTTCCTTTAATCTCTGCAGCATGTTTTGGATCTGGCTGGCGTCCCGGTCAGGGAGGATCCTGAATCCTGAGTTAGACCTGCAGCTCTCGTAAAGAAGCTTTAATAAAGCGATTGCTTGTGTTCACAGTCGGATCGATCACTCTCAATTTCTAAGAACCTGAACTGGTCAGAATCCTTCGAGTCCTCCTGTTCGTCCTACATCTGGGTTCCTGCAGGAGACGCCTGCAAAGGAGGAGATTCTCCCGCCCGCCTCCACCGCCGCAGCCACGTCCCTCGCTGTGTGTGTGACTCATTACGTTCGCCCCGTTTCCCTCCAGCGAACATCAGATGTAACAAAACCAGAAGACAAAATAAGAGCATTACTTTTTAAAGACGTGTCCTGAAGACGGGAGATGGTGATGCGCACTGACAGCGGTTGCTAATTGGAGTAAATTAATTTACCTCGGGCGCCGATGTTCGCACAAAGCGCCGCTCGCCGTGTGAATAAGTGATGATCGGCAGCACCCATATAAGCCCCGACTTTTTAAATCATTTAACGCCGCAATCTGCTAATTAGCAGGGAGAAAAGCCAGCTTTCAGCCACAATTAAGACAGGCCTCTGTCAGTCAGTGGGGGGGGGGCAGAGGGAGCGCTTCATTTATTCATCCTCTGAGCAGATGCTGAGTGCAGTGGGGGTTTGGATGGAGAGGGAGAGCTGAGGGATCTGAAGGGCTCGGATAGGGAGGAGGGGGTTGGGGGTTGTGGTTGGCGTGTGGTTGCAAGAGAAGTTTTCCAACCCCCCCGCCTCGCCTCACCCGCCTCACCCGCCTCACCACCTCTCCCCTCTTCTTCTTCTTCTTATCTTCATGAAGGCCTCAGAGGAAGACGGAGCCAGCCGTGGAGGCGCCGCCACCAACCAAAACAAAGCAAAACAAAAGACCTGATCATTGTTGAGGGGGGGGGGGGAGGTGGTGTTAGCGCTTTAGCATCCAGAGGCGAACACTGGGAGGGTTCCTGTTTCACACGCCGAGTGTTAACCAGTTGTACAGCCTCAAGGTCAAACACGGCGGCAGGTTCCTCAGGTCATAACACCAACCGCCCCCCCACCCGCACACCTACCTCCCCCGTCCTCCCTCCCCCACCTAGCAGCAGCTCAACCTGGCACAGATTCAACTGAGCGCGCTCGCGGTGGATCTCACTTTTAAGTGTAAAATCCCAGCGTCCCCGGCTGAAGCTGTTGCTCCGCGCTGCGTTCATCTGTTCACTGTGAGCTCGAAGGGTGTTCAGATTGATTATATTGATTATAACGGCTCCTAACTACCTTTTAACAACTCATTTATCTCTGTTTGAATCTCTGTAAACGTCTGGACTCGTTATATCTTTATAATAATTGTTCACCTTCAGATTTTTGCTCTAAAACAAGCTGCAGATTTACTGAGTTTCCCTCTTGGCTAACAGAAACATGGCCACGGACGCCGTAAATACATAAATATCAGTTTCTGGAGGTTTCTTATGTTGTATTCAAATAAATGATATAAATTATTTGAATAAAATTTAAAAAATGCATTTTCACCTAACACAATATTATCACAAAAATATTTATTACATTTACAAATAGATTGTTCCGAAAAGAAAAAAAAATCTGACTGATTGAAAAGTCTCAATATGTCCTGAAGGTGATATTTTATGTGTATCTGGCAGATAGAATAATAATGTTCAGATGTATAGATAAAGTTTCGTTGACTTGCAGCAGCTGATTGATTGTCGGCTCCAACATTAGGACACCAGAACATTTGACCAGCTCATTACGGGCGCTGTAAATAAAAACTGTCAGTCTGAGATATAAATCTGTGTACAGTGGATCACAGCGAGGGTTCAGGGATCTCCTCCCGACATCGTCTCGCTCTCATTACGACACGGAGCGCCGTCTTCGTCGCGACCCCGGTCAATTTATTCACGCTCAGGCCCAGGGAGTCCTGCCCCGGACATCCGGCGCCGAGCATTATCGCTGCTTAGCACCTCCGACTTGGAAATCAGTGGCGGGCCGAAGGTAATGAATATGTTAAAACAGGAAGCCCGGAGGATTTATGTCCGACACAGAGCGCTCAGTGTATGCATGTGAGGCTGATGTTTATGCAGAGAGGACCAAACTCACCGCTCTGTTGACTGCTGATTATTTATTAGTGCAGGAAGTATTCAGATTACCTTCTGCAGTTAAAGTACTAATACACTGTAAAAATAAAAGGCTCCTTTAGTTAAAGTATTGAACAGTATTATATCTTATTCTGACCAATGCAGTAATGTAATATAATATAATGTAACAGCAGGATTTTACTGTTTAAGCTCGTTGTTTTATTTTAATTTTATTCAGTTTTAATTAAATATCTGTAAATACCAGAACAGTTACTTTTATAAAGAAAACTCATCACTCTGAAGATAAAGTCTGTAAATAGTTTTCTTATAACAACTTTTAATCAACTCAGATCAATTTAAAGGTTTAACAACCAGGTTTAAGCCCCGCCCACCTCATGTACAGGTAATTTAGTTGGATCAAATGTGGATAATGGTGAACTCACTGATTTCTAGTTTGTATTGTTTAGTGCTGAGGTAGTTTTAGCTTGTTTTTCTGATAATATGGGAGATGAAGGTTCATTAAAGGACCTTTACCCTTTAACCTGTCTGTTGGGTAGAGATCAGGGTTCCCACTCGTGCTGGAAACCTGGTAATTTATAGAAATGTAGTTTTACAGTCACAGAAACAAGTGGACCTGCAGATGATCTGGGCTGAACCCTCAGAAGTAAATGTTGATATCTACACACAGACAGTAATGAAATCAGTTGGTTGTTGCCGTGTTTGGCCGAGCTCATTGATTCTGTATTTAAAGAGAGACACAGCTCAGACAATCAGCTCCAACTGAGGGACATAAACACTGACCTCTGACCTCTTGTTAAAATATTACACCTGCTGGAAGTTCATTTTCCTCTTCATCAGACGCTTTCATTCGTTAGCAGGTTTACTGTCTGTCAGTCATTTCTTTATACATAGTAAAGTCTAAACAGGTTAAAGTTTCTGTAACAGTAAAACACCTCTTATCTCTTATTAATAATTTATACAGAATAAATGATGTTTTTACATTACAGACAGTATTGAACAGGAAACCAGTGTTACAGCATCATACAGCAAAACTTTCTTTTGATGGTTAAACTAAACACTTTTTACCATAAAAGTAAAAAACTACTGTATTTATTACAGTAATGTTACTTTTACAGTGTATTAAAAGTGTACAATGAACCCCAGATACAGATGATGATATATTTATATATGGATATAAATAACTGTATAGTTTTATTTTTTATGTTATTCTTTGAATTTAATGATCTTTATCTGTAGAATGAAGGAACGTTATTCATCCTCGTGTTATATAATTATACATTTCTTTGATTTGGATGACTGAGCAGAATATTTCCTTTCATACATTCTCTGATCCAGATGCTGAGGTATCAGTCTACTGTGTTTTCATCCACATCTTAAAATCAAGAAGGCCT
>NW_023339785.1:26434254-26434478 GCF_004916995.1 Morone saxatilis | reverse complement strand
CCCCCCCCCATGATGCTTTGGGGGCCCCCAGTGAGGGTTGGGCCCTCAGGTTGGGACCAGGAGCTCTGGGGTGTTGGCAGTAGAAACTCCAGTTCAGGTAGCTCAGGTTTGAGTCTCATTGTGGATCTACATTCCTGCACCGTCTGAGGCTGTTCCTGATGTTCCTGGATGGTTCTCACGCGGCTTTGGCAGGGCCGCCGATGAACCCCCCCGCCGCCTCCTCC
>NW_023339785.1:26430042-26434207 GCF_004916995.1 Morone saxatilis | reverse complement strand
GCCTCCCTCCTCCCCCCTTCATCTCCATTCCTCCCCCCAAATTAAAAAAATAAGACTGGAGGAGCCGGCTTCAGGTGTGTGTGTGTGTGTGTGTGTGTGTGTGTGTGTGTGCAGTTTAATTAAAACAGTGTATGAGTAGGAGAGGTCATTAGCGCAGAACAGATGGGGCCCCGGTTGCCATGGAGACACTCCTCATTGTTTACAGCTCCTCTCTTTGTTTGGCTGCTCCTCTAAATGAGCAGCGGCACATTTCCCCACAGCCGACGTGGGACGGCGCAGAGTTCGCCGCCGCTTTTGTTTCTCTAAACGTTCATTGAGTCCAACATCTGCACCGACACACAGCGGGCCGACCTCTTTATTCTGTTCCGAGGGCTTTATGTTAACTACCTGCTCTCCTTTCATCCAGCCATAACGGAGCCGGGTAGGAGGCGAGCGGGTCACGTCCCCGCCGGGTCGGAGCGCTGTCGAGCCCCGCAGCCACACGCAGCTCTCGCTTTACGGTGCGGTGTTTGGGCGCCGCAGGATAAAAAAGGACGCGGCAGAAAAACACCAGAGGTGAATATTTAAGAGGTCAGAGCCGGAGTCAACCGGTCTGTTTCCTTACTGCTTCATGTGGACGTGAGAGCGCCTCCTCCTCCTCCTCCTCCTCCTCCTACACGCTCCCCTCCGACATCCATCTTTAATGTAAAAACCTCCGACAGAACAATGGCTCTTCCCCCGACGAGGGCCCGCTCGCTAATAATTAGCCGGGGGTCATCATTTTTTGATAAGGCCGAGCAGCAGAGAGACAGAGACAGACAGAGGGACACATTTCATTTGCATCATCACATGTTAATGCGGCCTCTCCTGCCGGCGCAGGTCAGCCCGCCGCCGCCATTGCTGGCGAGGTAATTAGCTCCAATCCCCGTCGCATCGTCTAAATATTGAACATCGAGCGGAGAGTTGTGGTGGATCGCTCGCCGGCAGCCGCAGAGTGTTTTACTGCAGGAGGCCACGACAGCGATGAAGAGGAGGAGGAGGAGGAGGAGAGTTTGTTTGTTTGTGTTGTTGCTGTGAGCTGGGCGAGCCTCAACAGGCCGAACTGAGAGAGAGAGAGAGAGAGAGAGAGAGAGAGAGCCTCGGGGTTGTTCTGCAGCTGAATGTGAATCAGAGTTTCACTTTACACTCAACAAACTTCTTTCTATAAAAACCAGAGAAGAAGACTGAAGACGGCAGAGCGAGTGGCGGACTCACGCTGAGCGAGGATTCAAACACCAGAGGGAACTTTATCATGTGACCCTGTGGAGGACCCCGACCCCTATGTTGGGAACCAGTGGACTGTAAATAAAGTCGCTCCACCTGTAAAACGCTGCTAATGTTGATTATCAGTATAAAGAACTAATAATGGTATAACAATATGTCCTCCTCTTCCTCCTCCTCTTCCTCCTCCTTTCTGGACGAAGAGTACAGGGTGAATTTTTCATGCTGTTGTCTCCCTCAGCACTCACTGTGTTTCTACACAAGCGGAGCTGCAGGTGAACTTCAGACTGTAAATCAGGAGCTGAGTGCTGCCCGGACAAAAGTGTGTGGACGCTGCTGATGCTCTGAGTTCCCAACCGGAGGGTCGGTACCATCACAGAGGGTCAAAGCATGATAACTGCAGAGGAAAGAAACATTAAAAATTCATCTCTCGCACTTTACAGGATCATTTTACATTTTCAGACGCCTGAAGGAGCCGATGAACATCTGGAGACATAAACAGAGAGAATCCACAAAATACAACAGTGAATATAATATTAATAAAAGTACAATATTCATCAAACTTTAACTCCTCTTACAGCTCAACACTAAATCTCTGTTTGACTTCATCAGGATCAGGTTCCCACACGGTTCTGTGTAACAAATGTGGAGCCATCAGACTCCTCAGGTCCAGTTTCAGGGGTTTGTCTCTTTTGGCTCCATAAAGACCTGGTCTGACCCCCCATCCAGCAACGTGGGAGGAACCAGAACCCCGACTGTGAATCAGACCTGATCAGCAGACCTCACTGATGCTGATCATAAACTGCTCCTTCATATTAAAACTCAGATAATAACTCCCAGAAAGCTCTTTTATTAGATTAAAAAAGGTTCATATAGAAAGTTCTCTGCGCTGCAACCTGCTGCATTATGTTCTGAATATTAATTTATAGACGGACGGCGGGATGGAGGCAGGGGAGCCGTGGTGGAAAACAAATTATTTGGAGGCAGCGATTACGGCGTCCCCGGAGTGCGGCAGATAATATTAAAGCATTAAAGCGAACACGCTCCCGTCCGCCATGATGGACGTCTAAATTAGTCCAACAAGAAGAGTCTGCAACAGGAAGCTGTCAGAGCGCCGAGCGCGACACGCTGTAACAGTTCATTATAGAGAGAGCAGCTCCTGTCAGCTGTCTGTGGCGGGAAACGTCCGACAGCCGCTGCTTGAACAGGGTTCAAGCACAAATACATTCAGCTTTATATTTGTACTCCAGAATAAACATGTTCAACCTCTGATAGAGAGTTCACTCACTCTCACTGTAAAAGGAGAAATACAACAATGTAAAATTAAAGTGTGTCAGTGATATAATATCATAGGTTTGTTTCCAGTGTGTTCGTTACCTTACAATGAGACGTTTTACAGCCACCGTAGTTTCTCCTACAGCTGAGCTGTATTCAGTTGGTTGCAATCTGCAACTTCACCACTAGATGGCGCTAAATCCTTCACACTGACTCTTTAAAGGGGACTATATTCGCTGATACTGATTGGTGTTTAATAGCAGCTAGCATCAGCGGCTACCTTCAGGTGAACACAGTCGGCCCCGGGACCGAACACAACCTCCGAGACTCTGACAGTGAATCCAGTACTGATGTGGTTTTCTTGCCGGGTTTGACTCCTGGCATCCCGGAGTCAGTTAGCTTAGCCTTGTTTGATTGGACGCAGCATTAGTATACGCCCCCGAGTGCAGGATGAGTCATCAAATACTTTTATTGATTATCAGGAAACTCTAAAATACCGTTAAGAACACCTGAAGATACCTGAAACAGAACTTCCTGTTGGACAGAAACTGGAGGAGACGAATAAAGACAGAGGAGATAAAAACTGATTCTGACTTTAATAATTAAAGAAGTTTTGATTTGTTGGTAGAATTTTTACTTCTATACAGAAGTTTTTACAGTGTTAGCTTTAGCCTTTAGCCTTTAGCTCTCTGCTCGGCTGCAGCTTTAATCTGTTTGCTGCTGTGATGTGAGACAACGTGACGACACATTTAGACTCTAAGTGAGTCGACATCTCAGACAAATCTTCCATTTTAAAGACCATCTGCACCTTCTTCTCCTCCTCCTCCTCCTCCTCCTTCTCCAACATGGACGCTGACAGAAAGTGACATCCTCTGCTGCCTTCAGCTGACTGTCAGCTTTATTTGTCATCTTTAAATAAAGCAGCCGTCACCTTTTTCCTGTTAACTAGTTTTCTGCGGCGCGTCCCGCTCTCACATCTCTTAAATAAAACAAAATGGGTGACAGTTTCTCGTCCCGCAGCGGCCCGACCACGAACATCTGGACACAAACAAGAGCAAACATAAAAGAGGAAGCCAACTCGCCCGCGTAAATAAGCGCATGAGAGCGCAGCGTGACACGGCAGCAGAGTCTTCTCCCATTAAGGCCCTAAAGAGCGGGACATCAAACCGGGTGGAGCGGCGGCGCGGCGGGAGCCAGGATCATCACATTTTAATAGAACATGTGGCATCTCCTCCCCTCCACTCCGGGCCAAATGGCAATCCTGAATTCTGCCCAGCTGTCGAGCTACAAATGGGCTGCAATTACCTCACGCCTCCACCCAGTTCAGCCGTCAGACGCCATCAGACGGCGTCGCTGCGAGGGGTCATCAGACGGCGTCGCTGCGAGGGGTCATCAGGCGCCGTCGCTGCGAGGGGTCAGGGCGTCCTGGAGGAGCGATGTTCCTTCTCTTCCCTCCATCAGTCGTCTGAAAGAATAAAAATTAAATGTCAAACTAACTCTTTGTTTGAAAGGATGACGAAACTTTGGACTCATAGAAGATAAAGTAGAGACAGCGTTAAACTGACCCTTCATAAGCCCCGCCCCCTTTTGGCTCTGTGCTCCAATAGCAGTCGAGAACCTACAGATATGCTACATGCTAAGCTAATCTATG
>NW_023339785.1:26425658-26429942 GCF_004916995.1 Morone saxatilis | reverse complement strand
CAGCACTGACACTGAGCAGCACTGTGAGGACCCGGAAACATACCGGCACATTTTCAGTGAGACGGCGTCTGCGTTTAATTTCCACCTCACATGAAACACGAGGACACACAGAAGATAGAAAGTAGGATTAATATGATGGAATACTAATTAAAGAATGATTAATATCAGGAAGAAATCCAGTGACAAATAATCCGTATTGGTGCTAACGCTCCATCCGCTTGTAAATCACCGTAGAAGAAGAAGCTGACGCAGTAAAACGCTGCGATCTTCGTTTACAGTCGGTGCTCGACAGCCGCGCCCGATCTGACGCTACACTGCTGAAATGACTGCGTGTACTGACGGAAGTTTTCAAACTGAGACGTTACAAAAACACTTTCTAACAATTGATGTAGATTAGCTTCCTAGTTACACTGAAAAGCAAAATCAATGTAAACTGGATCAGATGTTATGGAGAGAATATTTCCTGGTTTTCCCTCCGACGTCCTTTTACGCCTAACTCTCTTTTATTTTTTACAGATTTACAGAGTTTATTGATGGACAGATTGATCAGTAGCTAACCGCTAACTGCTGTTAGCTCGGTCAGCCGTTAGCAGCTAAGCTAACTGACTCTGTTAGCTAATTTACAAAATCGTTTACTTTAAACTCCTGAAAACTTAGAAGCAGCAGTGAGTGTGAACTTTAAACACTGTGTTAACATAAGAGGTGTTTGTGAAGCAGCAGGAGCATTAGCAGGCTCCCTGTAGCAGGAACCATTAAACCAGTAAACACCAGTTAAATTAATACAGTGGAATATGGAGGGGGGGGCTTTATTACACCTGCAGCTCTTCGCCTCGCTGCACCCAAACAACCTCCACCTGAACTAGAGACTGATCGCCTCCCGAGGCCACTTCCCTTCCTCCAGACCACCACGTTCACCCGGCGGCGGCACTCCCTCCAGGCTGCAGATTGCCAACGAGAACAAAAAGCAGCAGAAAAACTGTCTGCTTCACTGAGTTCAGGTAAACAGCCGCTCTGAGAGGCGTCCTAAAGACCTCGGAGCCGGCCGCCACGCCCCACAGCTCGGCCCGCATCCTCTCTATCAGAGGCGGCGAGCGCTAACGGTGCAGCCCTCCACCCTCCTCTCCACACTTTCATCTCTCCTTTTTTTATTTCCCTCTGGCTGCGTCTGCTCTCTTTACAAAGCCCCGGAGCATTATCAGAGCATTACAGCGCGCAGCATGTGTTTGATTAAAAAAGTGTAAAGTTACAAATTAGTTAATAAAATCATTTAGGCCGATCGCTGCAAATGGTGATAAATGTCTTCCATATGTTCCCAATAAAACAGCAAAGTGCCATGTGCCCGTCCCCTCTGTCTTCGCCATAAACAAATAAATTAAAACAATTACTGCGCCGAGCACCGAGCGTCTTTAATGAGAGCGCCGCCGTGTGAAATATGTGACAGCTCTCGTTTGCCCAGAACGGCGTCTGTCTCTATCGAGAGGCTGTCGGCCATCTTTCAGATAAATCGCTCCTCCGCTCGCTCGGCTCCGGTTCTCACCTGAGAGCTGCTGTTCAGCTCAACATGTGGTCGGGGGGCCTCTGGAGGAGCACCTAAAGGGTCATTCCACAGATTATACACAGATCTGTTCTCAGCGCTTTAAATCAATTGATCGATCAGTCAAACTTTATTGATACGGCACATTTCATCCAGTTCAAAGTGCTTCACAGACCATAATGAGACAGAATGGAGTAAAAATCAATAAAGCAACAATAACACACAGAGATAACGACTAATAAAAGTTATTCGAAATAAAATAAACAACAGGTAAAACAATAAAAATACAAACAGATAAATGAGTAAAAGATGTACGTTCCAGCAGGATTAAAGCTGCTGTATCTGCTGATGAAGGCCATGTGATACAGCTGAAAGCTGCTACAGAGTTGAGTTGTGACAACTAATAAAATTATGTCCAACAACTGTAAATTCAGTTCAAAGAATCAGCTTTTCCTCCAGAATCAAACGTATTTTAATTACCACTTAATAATAAACACAAGTTTTTAAGTTGATTAGACGACTCATAAAAATGAACAACTAGTTTTTCCTCGTTATTTACTTTAACTCATCAAACTGAACAAGACTCAACAGGCGACTCATGTTTAATGTAAACTAAAAAGTCAAAGTCAAACCTTTAAGATTTTACAAACATTTAAAAGAGTTTCTGACCTCTGTAATTTACTTTTATTTTTTAGAAAAACTAAAATCAGAAAGTTCTGTATTTTACATGTTTTACTTATTTAATAAAGCAACCTGCAGCTTCCTGGAGGGTCTGGATCTCTAATAACTGACAGCTGCTGTTTACGTTCAGGAACTACAAATCCAACAATTCACCTCAGTTCTCACCATCTACTCAGAATAATACAGAAATAAAATCAGTAAGTGTCAGTGATTGTCTGTGTGAGGACTAAAACATCCGTCTGCCTACAGGAGCTGCTGAAGGACAAAAACCCACTGCTGTATTTAAAACAAGCAGTGATCAGATCTGAAAACAGCAGCAGACGTTTCACATCTGGAACCACAAGTTTAAAGTCCGACACATCTGGACTCCCGTATCAGTGGGATCAGAAACACAACCAGGTTTTATTAGTGATAACAGCTGGAAGGGGAATCACTGATCAGTACTGGCTTTTATTTTGAAGGATTCACTCATATTGTCTACCTGATGAGACAATAAGGAAGAAATAAAGTCTTTAGATTATTGAGAACATTCACTAAAATATGTTTTTTTTTTATGTTTTTGTGGTTGCCAGAACTTCATCGTAATAAATACAGTAGAACTTATTCTACTGTTACAGTAAAAGGACATCAGTACTGCTGAGTTTTAATCCATTTTACTGTATAAATAAGAGTTTTTACTATTAAAAGAAACAGTTATGCTATTAAAATACTATATGATGCTGTGACGGTGGTTTTCTGTTTAATTAAAAAAAACAACTTTATTCCGCATAAATTTCTTTAAAATGTCATATGAAGGTTTTGCTGTGAGATATCTCACACTGTTTCACTGTTACAGAAACTTTAACCTCTTTAGAGTTTACGCTCTTTTACTGTTGCTGTTTGACAGTTTTTACAGTAAAGTGCGTTAAATGTAGTTTTCTACTGAGATTGTGGACAAAAACAGAAACTTAAACACAATAATAAATATATATTAATAACATATATTTATTCTGCAAACTGAAACCGTTGTAATGTTTCTGTATATTTGTCACAGCTGGTATAAAAATATGATCTGTATTCAGATAATGAATTAATTTTTGAATCCTCGTTATCCTCACTGAGATCAGATCTCTGTCCAACAGAAACCTCCAGAAACCTGCAGAAACCTTCTGTCCAAAAACTGAACTGAAAGGTTTTAGGCATCGAGGTGCTTATTTTTTATTCATTCTAATCTTTTTATTTGAGCTGTATTTCATCCACTGAGGTTCCTCACAAACAGCAGCTTAAAGTTTCAGATGAAAGAAAAACCAAAGAGTGAAACATTCAGAAAAACCTACAGTAAATAACATCTCAATGTAAACTACAATGTTAAATACACAGTGTATTATTATATATTATTCAGTCTTTGTTACAGAGAGTTACAGTTTGTCTAATATCTGCTGTAGATTATAAAATAATGTACAGTAAACTTTAATTTAGATTTACAGTAAAACAGTTAATGACACTGATGTTACTGTTAACTAATATATGGAGTATAAACAGGCAGCAAAGGATCCATTAGAGTCAATAATAATAATAATAATAATAATAATAATAATGTTTCTGTTTCCTTTCTGACAGAAATTATAATAAAAACCAGAATGATTCTGTGTTTTCACCTCTGAAGGTGAGGGTGGTGGGGGGGTCTTTATGAGGATTTGGGACAAAGCCACAGTTTTAATGGGACCCAGGTAATGGTCCTTACACTGAAGGAGGGGGGGAGGGGTGAGTGGGGGTCCAGGTTTCTGTCTACTGACCTTCACAGGAGCCGGTCATCTGGACTCAGCAGATAAAAAAATATAAAACAGCGAAGAGGCAGATGAGAGGAAATGAGGCTTTTAATTGGAGCGTTTATTAAAGGTGCAGAAGAAGAGAGAGATGGAGTGGGGGGGGGGCGAAGGTCAGACGAGGTCAAGTTCACAGGAACGTTCAGGTCTCAGCGACGTGGTTTTATGTTCAGTTCATGTGATTAAATGAAGCTGCAGTTAAAATGGACTCCACCAGACTCCATGGACAAAACCAGTGATTTTAAAGTGGACAGAAACAGAATA
>NW_023339785.1:26421188-26425558 GCF_004916995.1 Morone saxatilis | reverse complement strand
CACCAGACTCCATGGACAAAACCAGTGATTTTAAAGTGGACAGAAACCAGAATAAAACTCATTAAAAGCGTCTCGTTAGTGTTTTTAACAATCCCAACTCCTGGTTTGGTCCAAATAAATCCTTAATTACCGACGTAGATGACAATATTAATTTAAAATATTGCAGCGTTGTAATGCCTAAGGCTAACGTTACATCTAACGTCTGTCCACTAACAGTAGGGTTCCAACATATTGTTGTGTTTGTTCCACTAACAGATGTTTCCATACGTGTTGTTGTTGGTTTGTTCCACTAACAGTAAGTTGTTTTGTTTGTTCCACTAACAGCTAGTTGTTGTTTGCTTCCACTAACAGTAGTTGTTGTTTGTTCCACTAACAGTAGTTGTTGTATATGTGGACATACTTCAGGTTTGCATTATTTAACACAAAACGAATAGTTTCCTCCTTCATACAGTATTTATATATAATGTTAGAGTTCTGACGGATGTTTATAATTCTCACTGTAAGTATTATGTACCTGAATATACAACAGGAAGTGGATCACAGATAAACCCCGGTGGTTCTGTTGCTCTAATCGATCAAATTGAGAAACAACGAGGAGCTTTTATCCAAAGTTGGAGGAACAATAGAAGAAACTGATGTATAAACGTAGACGGAGCAATATGGTATATTGAGAATATTTTAGCTCGCTGTCAGACGGCGCTTTGTGGCGGGAACTGAAGGCGTTATCTGTCCGAATTGGTTAGTTTGGATCACCAACGTCTGAATAACACAAACAGACCTGAGAGCTAAAATCACTGCTTTTATCAAAGGAGTCTGGTGGAGCTGACAAGACACATGATGGAAACAAAGTCTTTCAAATCAGTTTGATTCTTTCTGTTGTTGAAAGGTTCAAACAGAACCGACGTTCCTCCAACTGAAGATCACCGTCATCAGAACCTCTGCATCTCTGTTACTGCAGCGCACACACACACACACACACACACACACACACACACACTCATACATCCTCAGTGTGGTTCAGTTGATCAGCTTCTGATGAAGGATCACACACCTCCACAAGGTTCCTCCCTAAGAGAGTGTGTGTGTGTGTGAGAGAGAGAGAGAGCACTGGGAGGCGGGGGGGAGAGGGGGGAGAGGGGGTGAGAGAGGAAACTGCCTCTTGTCTTTTCCAGTTTGGGGCGTCCAGATGGGAAGTCATTTTTTATTCGTCTTGAGGCGGCTCTTCACATCTGTCGGCCCAGATGCCTAATGAATACGGAAGCAGGCCGTGCTGTCGCCTCATTAATACTGCACTCGCGCGGGGAGCCCGGCCGGCCCGGCTGCGTCGTACCGCCGCCGCCCACCGCGTCCCGGCGCGGCGCTGGAGCAGAACGCGGCGCTGCGGCAGTTGTCCTCTGGGCCCGGCGCCGGCAGCTGGCGCCTCGCAGGAACAAAGCTGACGCACTCTGTCGGCCTAATGCCTCTCTGTGTTGTCACTTAAGGTCTTTATTGGTATTAATTGATACGATCGGAGCAACTTCGCCTCCCAAAACATCCTCACCCCCCCCTCACCCACCTCCACTCTCACCCAGTCTCCCAAAAGGTGGGCTGGCTGAAAGCAGCCAGGCTCCGCCCCCTCCTGCAGGTAAAGTTACAGAATATTGACTGTATTTTATACAGATGAGACACGATTGTATCAATAATATATAATAATAATAAAGATCTTTTTACTTCCTGTTTACCAACCTGCAGACAGAACCGAGGGTGTGAAAGCCCACAGTCAGCGTTCATTAAAGGAACAAGTTACAGGAAATGTTCAACCGTTAACTATTGTTATTGATTGTATTCATTGAGAGGGCGCCATGTGAAGACCCCCGTTGTTGGGTCTAAGACCAGGATGAGTTCAGAGGGAGTCTCGAAGAGGTTCCAGTCCAAGACAGCGCCGAGACGAATGAGACAGAAAGACGAGTTTTGTCTGACAGACGATTGTAAGTGACATTGATTGGCCGCCTGGTAACCATGGTAACCTGGATTTTGAGTTAAAACGATACCCGTTTAATGGTTTTGTTTTGAAGGCGGAGAATATGTGGCGAGACAAACGGCCGAGAACAGCTGACCTCTGACCTCTGACTGTCTTCAGACAGTTAATGTAATAATATAAAGTCAGAAAGAGTTCACTGAACCTCCAACAACCTGCACACAGAGGAGCTGAACTACTGGAGATATAAAATATGACTAACATTAAAACTCATAGCTATATTATATATATATATATATAATATATATATTATATTTATCAGCTATAAAGACGATGTGAGATTTCTGCCACTAATCAATAAGAAACAGTCGGACTGATGAGGCCCTGAAGCATTGTGGGATATCCCAACTTTTAGTCTTACATTTCCCACAATGCACCTGGACAGTCATCAGAGTTGTTTTAGGACGAACAGGAAACTGAACCTGAACCTTTTATTGTGACAGAGTGTTTCCTGTTTCCCGCTCTGTGTGTAGTTCACTGACCGTGGGTCATCAGGGACTCTCTCTAATGAATCAGAGCGGCTCCAATCAGACGATTTCACAGGTCGTTTCCTCCTCATAACATATTGATACAGTCATTTAAAGGATGCTTGTCCTCTCCCCATCTGATTTCCCAAACCGTCTCCACCGGGGGGGGCTGGGGGGTTTACAGTCAGATAAATGGAGGGCAGCTCATGATGTGCTGCAGCGTCCCTGCAGGTTAACGTCCCTGCAGGTTAACGTCCCTGCAGGAGGTCCTCAATGTCAAATGTTTACAGCAGATCTAAAGAATCCAGATCTCTTTATCGTCCGTCCCCCTTCAGACCTCTTCATCACGGAACCGTCCCACCTGTAGGTCTTAGTGGGTCTTTGTATTCAGTGAGGACATAGATTGTCTGTAACAGCCCTCAGAAAGAGAGAGAACGTTTGATTGGATGCAGCATTAGTAAACGTCCCCGAGTGCAGGATGAGTCATCACATCAAATACTTTTATTGATTATCAGGAAACTCTAAAATACCTGAAACAGGACTTCCTGTCCCTGTTGGACAGAAACTGGAGGACAGGAGACATTTAAAGACGGAGGAGATAAACACACTTTAACTGGTCTCAGTCTCTGTCAGGTTTGCGGTCTCAGATTTGATCCAGAACCACATTCAAGATTTGAGGTCTTTATTTGTCAAATGTACAATAATTACTGCTGATAATGAAACACTTCATGAATATTGAATATTAAAGTGAATAAAATAGTTGTGTTGGTTTTTGATTAAATGGTTAAAATCTTCGCTGTTTGTTGTCTTTACAGTCGTTGATGATTTGTTGATGTGTTCTGTTTTTAAATGTATTTCCTTTGTTTGGCGCCTCAGGGCCTCCGTACTTTAACCCTTTTACTCCTGAAACCAGAACTGAACCATAGAAAGTCACTGCGGCTCGAGACTGAAGCTTCTTCCTGGTTTTTATACTGCGAGCTCACTGATTGGTCCATTCTCTCTCCAGGTGCTCTCCATCAACCAATCACAGCCAGCAGGTGTGGAGGTCACATTTATTCCACATTAAAGCTTCCAAAAGTTAAATCTCTGACTTTAATTATCACCACAGTTAAACGTGTCAGATGTGGTTTTTATTTCCTAATAAAGTGTTTTAATTTTCAGTGAATTGATTAATTTAAAGTTGTCATTATAGAGATTAATAAATGTTAATTTCACTGTCAGACAGAAACACGTCAGAAAGTTTTAATTAACAAAGAAATAAACTCATTAAAGAGAAATGAGAGTTGATTTAATAAAATGTAAAAACAATCACAGGATGTCAGTTCAAACATTTCCGTATATGTAACAGCAGGAAGTGATCTGCCTCGCCGTCACATGACTGCACAGAGATCAGTGAGTGACACTCGTTCAGCTCGGAGGCGACAGCACGTGGAGACAAACTGTCCTGAGATCAGATTACATAAATTATACAAACTGGTGATGAGCTGCTGTAATCCCGCAGGAAGCTCATATTCATCTTTCTAACATCAGAGAGGCACTTTCAACATAATGTGTCTTTAAATATACAATGAATACTCAACCTTTATTGTCTGTATTCCCACTGCTGGCACTGCCTGTCTGTCTGTCTTTGTGTCTGTCTGTCTGCTGATTGTCTGTCTGTCTGTCTGCCTGTCTGTCTGTCTGTCTGTCTGTCTGTCTGCCTGCCTGTCTGTCTGTCTGTCTGCCTGTCTGTCTGTCTGTCTGTCTGTCTCTCTGTCTATCTGTCTGTCTGTCTGTCTGTCTCTCTGTCTGTCTATCTGTCTGTCTGTCTGTCTGTCTGTCTGTCTGTCTGCCTGTCTCTCTGTCTGTCTCTCTCTCTGTCTGTCTGTCTGCCTGTCTCTCTGTCT
>NW_023339785.1:26420006-26421088 GCF_004916995.1 Morone saxatilis | reverse complement strand
GTCCACAACACAGAGTCCAACACTTAATGCTAAGCTAGCGGAACATATGGTATGGATATTGTTAACTGGATAACGTTAGCTTGCTCGCTAATGTGGATGTATTGCTAGCTAGCTAACATAACAAAATACTGTCAGCTAGCTTCATCCAGACCCCCGGGCTGACCTGGCTGGCTAACCTTATCTTGCTAACGTTATTGCTTGTAAAATACTGTCTGAGTGGATATGTTAGTTAGCTGACGTTAGCTTTCCAGGCTAAAGTCAGGTAAAGTAATAAAATATAGGAACATTGCAGATTTATTCTAAACTTGATGGTCAGTTATTGTGATGTATTTCACAGCGTTTGGTCTAGCATACGTCTCTGCTCAGGATGATACTCGCTGCTTAATGTTAAAATATTTGTTTCCAGTGAAGAAGAAGAGGAAAATGTTGGAAAGCTCAGGAGATTTGAGTCAAAGACGTCCTCCTTCCTCCTCGTCTATCTGCTCAGGGTGACACGAGAGGTAGGAGGGAAACAACAAGAGCAGAAATAATAAGAAAGTCGTTCCAATGGACAGATAAATTAAATCCAATAATGAGATTATAATAAGTCTGATTGAGTTTAAGGTTGTAAACTCGGGGGATGATCAGCAGCACGGAGAACATGAAGCCGCTCATGTTTTCATAATCCTGTTAACATTTATCAGTGAGAAGGTGAACTTTAACATAAACAGCTTTTATTTAACTGCCTTTTGATAAAATAATAAAACTAACTTGTTGTGTTGTTACGGTTCCTCATTCTGACACTTTATCACACATTAATTAATATTATAACTATTCTGAGCTGCTTTCACTGATTGACTCTGATGTCTGAAACTAAAGGACTGATTGCTGGATGTTCGGCCTGAAACCGTCATATTCCTGCGGGTCCTTCAAGTTCGACTGACTAAAGATTAATAGATAATGCAGTTACTGTTGTTGTGTTTATAGTTTTGACATTCTTGGGTCCTAGGGTCTGTCCTAGGTTTCTGCCCTCAGGAACTTTTCAATAGACAGGTCTACGCGAGGACTCCTTATAGACATTTACAGAGACCAACAGGTACCAC
>NW_023339785.1:26419115-26419981 GCF_004916995.1 Morone saxatilis | reverse complement strand
TTGAATTGAATTGAATTGTGCATCTAATGTTTAAATTAATCTGTTAAAAGTGCAGATTAAATATATAGTGTCAACAAATAATATCTTTTAAGAAATTATAGATATATGTATATATATATGGTTGCACACTCTTTATTAAGTTTGGTTATTTATGGGGTTCCTCAAGGCTCAGTGTTAATCCCATTATTGTTTATATTGTACATAAATTAAAGTTTCATTAAATTATATTTTATTTGCAGATGACTCTCAACTGTTTTGCTGTGATAAGAATATTAATATGACATATTCGAAACTGAAAGTAAAGAGTTGGTTTGATGCATTAGTTTGTGGAGGTTTAAAGGAATACAGCACTTATAAGAACACATATGAATAAGTAAGTGTAATATTTGTTATCTGATCCTGTTAAAGAAGCTTTATTAAAACGATGTTTCAGCATTAAAGCAGCATCAATATTGAGAGGACAGCAGCTGCAGTCAGTCTGTGGTGTGATTTTCTCACCTGATTTATCTGCCGACAGTCGACCTCCAGCAGCGTCAGCTGATCATCATCGTGATGATGTCAGCATCTGAAACGGCTTTGTTAAATTAAGTTATATATATATGGTATATATACGAATATGGTATAAACTATGGTTTCATAAAAAAATAAACAATAAAAATATAATAATCTTTGGTTTTCTCACATTAATTTCCTTGTTTTACTGTTGGCACATTCATGAATATTAGTTATTATTATTATTAGTGTCTTCATTGATGCAGTCAGCTGGCATTGATTTGATTTCCTTTAAAGAGATTTCTTTAAAAGCTGTTTGGGGTTTAATTCAGTTTACATCTGGTTGAGAGACATGACGGGGGGGGGGGGGGGGG
>NW_023339785.1:26412060-26419015 GCF_004916995.1 Morone saxatilis | reverse complement strand
TCTGTAATAACAGTGGGACAGTGTGGTTTTTTGCTAGTTGACATTAGCTACATACAGCATTGTAGCTAACTGGTGTTATAGCTACCAAGATGTTTAGCCTAGCTTAGCACAAACACTGTAAGAAGGGTGGAACTTGAATGCATCACTGAGGAGGTATGTTCCTGAAAGAGCAGCTGTATGGATGAACTCTGAATGTCAGAGTTTGTTGGTGAAGTTGACTCAGACCTTGAAGAGTTTGCTGATCAGCTCTGTGAGGAAGTTAAAGTCTCTGTGGACCTCAGTCGGTGGGATCCCGGGCCGAGCGCTTCCTCAACACCCACGTCGCAGTGCCGCGCCCGGGCCGCCGGACAATACAGCGCAGTGTGTTTAAACCAGCCGGGAGGAGGCTGAGTGGGCCGCCGTGGACGTCCGCCAGACCTTCCCTGAATATTCCCAACAGCTGATGAGCGAGAAGGGAGCGGGAGAGTCCCGGCCGCTCCCTGAGTCTGGCAGATATCACCGGCACTCGTCCCACGACGGGTTTAATTCAAATGTAAAGCAAACAGACGACACAAAGAGCTGCAGTGACCCCGCGCTCCCTCCGCCCCGCATTCATGTGAAAGAATAAAGTTTCTGACTCCAGTTCCTCTTCGCTGCCGGGCCTCGCCTCGGCTAATCCTCCGTCCGCTTTATCAGCGCCAGCGTGGACTCCCTGCTGCCCGACGCCTTTTAATCACCTCCAAACAGCGTCTCCACGTCCAGACGCCATGTTTGTTCTGTAAGAGTGAGCCAGAGAGCAGAGAGAGTTTCCCCTCGGAGTCACAGTGCGTTCACATAATCTTCACTCAGACTGTTGGACTAACTGCAGTATTATATATTATATATTATCATTATAGTATCATATAGACTGATTGTCGTTGACTTCAGTTTATAAATCAGTAGTAATGTTACAGCGACCAGCTGCAGCCATTTTGATCCTGAATTACTCATTAATAGTTTTTATTGTGTGTCAGCTGGTAGTGAAGTAAAAAGTTCCAGAGGTGGAAGTAATGAAGTATAAATACTTTGTTACTGTAATTTCAGTCCATCGTCCCAACAGCCTCGAGGTGACCTCAGTCCATAATGTCTCCGTTAGCTTAGCACAGAAACAGCCGGTAGAAACCAACCGGATCTTAATTCAACGCGACAGAAGGAACGTCCTGGTCCATGTTTTTGCACTGAGGGCTGGTTGTTGTGCTGTTGGGGAGTTTCTGTGCTGAAGACACACTTGGACACAACTTTTCTAACTTCTCAGTGAATTTCAGACAAAGTGGAGAACCTGCGTTCACTTCATGTCACCATGAATATTTAGTTTTGCTCCCTTCCTTCCTCGCGCTTCCTCACATAACGACTCTGATGTCTTCGCTCCTCCTGCAGGATAATTGCATCTTATTTTGAAATGTATATGGGAGCTGCTGCTGCAGGATCCCGCTGTTGGTTTTAATTGTGAGGAATGAAGATTTTAAGGAAGTGTGCGGGCCAGATGTGATGGAGGAGAGCGAGCGAGGCAGCGAGGGCGATTTGCATTTGGTTTTGAGGCTGTTGGCAGATTCCTCGCTGCCGAGTTGTATTGAGATGCAGCGAGAAAAAAGCTGTTAGCCGAGTGTTTGTGTTGAGCTGTAGGTATTTCCTGCTGACGGAGGAAGGTGAACGGGGATGTATGAAATGGCTCCTCCTATAGTAATTAGCAGCAGAGGTTGTAATTGGGCAGAATCAGTCTTACTAAGTGATTTCCTGACTGTCAAACGAGCCAAATTAATTTGAGTGATACTTTTCATTTAGTTAGCATCAAACAGCCCCTCCACTCGGCCTCCATATGGGCGTCTGATGCAACGCTCGCCATTAAACCACCGCAGCCAGATGTTCCCCCGCAGCCCCGCCATTATCAATGCAAATTTATTCATTAAACAATTTAATTGTGTCAATGATTGACAGGCGGCGGCGTGATGACGGAGGAATGTTATGAAGCTAATAATCTGTTAGTCTTATTAACTCCCTGTGTCAGCAATATGGCTGTCAACATTTATGTGGATTAACCCTCCTAATGTCGCACACACGCTCGTCAGCTGCTTGCCATGACAACAGACGGTTGGTCGGCACGCTTCAGTGTTCACAAAACTCACAGCCGACGACATCAGTGAGTCACAATCGAGTCTAACCACAAGACCACAAGACCAGGTCTAAACCTTCAGACAGCTGTTTGAGGAAGAGAGGACAAAACTCTTCAATCTAAACCCCAGATATAAATATCAGGAGTACATTCAAAGTGTCCTGAGACAACCTCTGTTATGATCTAGTGCTAAACAAATAAAACTGAATAGAATTGAATTAAAAATGTCTTCATCTAAAATAACAGGTAATGTGTCCACTCTGCACAGTGTCTCACTCCAGTTTGCAAAAACATTTAAAAATATCACCACTGTTAAAAACAGCAACATTTCTTCTTTTTCAAAAGTTTTCAAAAATGTTCTTATTTCTCAAAAATATTTCCAACTAATCATCAATATTGAAAACAGCAAGAAGTGTCTAATTTAAGATTTGTTTTTAAATGTTCCCATTTTCCCAAAAATGTCTTCAACTTATCATCACTGTTAAAAATAGTTTCCAAAAATATTAAATAAATATTAACTCACTTCACTCACACAGTTTCCATAAATGTTCCCACTTTCCAAAAAACTTACAAACATCTTCTCACTTTCCAAAAATAGTTCCCAAAAAAGTTTTCAAGTTATCATCACTGTTACAAATAGCACAAACGTCGTCATTTCAGAAAGTTTCCCAAAATGTTTTCATTTTCTAAAAACTTAACACTTTCCAAAAAATGTTCCAAAAAATGTCAACTTTCAACAATAGTAATTGTATTGCTGTTAAAAATAGCAAAAATGTCTAATTTGAGATTGTTGAGATTGAAGTTTCCAAAACAAATTCCTCACTTTACCAAAAACTTTTTAAGAATAGTTCCCAAGCATTCTCCATTTAAACATTTTCAACTTTAAAAATGGCAAAAATGTCTATTTTTTAAAAAAGGTTACTCACTCTGAAGAAATAGTTCCCACAAATGCCCCCAGTTTAAAGAATAGTTCCCTAAATGTCCCAAAACATCTCCAAATTATTGTCACTTTTAAAACAGCAAAAAATTCAAAAAGTTTTTAAAAGTTTCCTTAAAGTGTTAATTTAATTAAATGTATTGTCTGTATTGCCTGTCAGTGGTTCTCTACCATTATATATTGTTACTGTAGCAGAAAACAATTCATCAATACAAATGATCGATAGGTTGTTACTGAGAGTTTAAATAAAGTCTTCTTGTTGATGATGAAGAAGAGTTCACAGTTGCCTTCAGACTACTAATCAAAATACACTTTAAAATTAAATCCTTCAGATTAAAATTAAATCCTTCAGATTAAAATTAAATCCTTCAGATTGGTACAGACGTCACGCACACAGAGCCCGGCAGGTGTGGCGGCGCGAGGTAACGAGTCATTGACCTTCTGCTGTCCATCACAGAGAGAGCGCCGTCCAATCAGAGTGGAGCGTTTATGACACCAGCTCCTTTTCCTCGGTGGTGTCTGACAGTCCAAGGCTGATCACATTGTCTTATTCATGCAGTTCTGACAGGCGCTCTCAGGACGCCTCGGACCGCCTGCAGGACCCTCCTGAACCAGGATGAAGGTTCAGGTACTGAAGAGAAATTATAGAACCAAACAGGAAGTTATAAATCTATAATTCATTAATGGAGTTTATAATAATCTGACAACTTCAGTAAATATCTGCTTAATAAAATAACACAACAAATAATGTAAAATAAAATTAAAAATCTGTAAGTTTACGGCTTTTTAATACATGAATAAATACAACAAATATATAAATAACATATCCTGTGAATTTACATGTTTAACGTAAAATAATGTGAAAAGTCTGTAACTGTAAATAATCATAAAATTACTGCTTATTTCATTTTTTCTTTCATCTATAATTTCACAGATATTTACTGTTTATTCAATAGATTAAACTCTTAAATTCAAGTTTAATACTGTTAATACATTTCTAAAATTGATGTAAAATCAGTGACATTAACAGTAAAAAGTATTAGTTGTGTAATTTTAATGGATTAGTTAGTTAATTGACAGATATCTTGTATGTGGATGGGAAGTTGACAATAAATGTTGTTTATCAAGTGTATAAGCATTGGTTAAACTGTTCCAAATACAGTTTTTATCAGTGTAAACAAGCAATAATTACTTTCATTTCACAGATAATGACTTTTATTACAGTTCTATAACTTTTAACATTCACATTAAAATAATAACAATCCAATAATAAACAGCATCTGCTGTAAATGTAAGTCTGATTATTTGTATTATAGCAGAGTTGACCTGTAATCATAGCTCATTGTTTTACACTGTAAATATCTTTAATTAAACATTAAAAAGACAAAAAATTACCTAACATTTTTATGTGAAGTTAAAGCTAAAAACCTTATTTGAATTATAGTCAGAGTTATTTTCTGTTCTATAGTGTGTGAGGAACTCTGGTAAGTGTTCAGTGTTTCTGTATCTGAGGAACAAACACTGGAACGGTGGGTTTGGTGGTTTTGGTGGGTTTGGTGGGTTTGGGCGCTGACTAACGGTTGTGACGAGAGGATTCGGGCGGTCTCACTGTATTTCCTCCTCCATAAACAGTAAAATCTCCAGCTCGTCCTCCTCTGATGGACCGTTCTCCTCTCAGACTCACATCGACCATAAAACTCTAATTTCATCTCCATCTGTCTGCAGAGTATCATCCACCTGAAGACTACAGGCTGTTCATCAGCCTCTTAGACCCGCTGTCTTTATAATGGGACACCAGGTATTATCCTTTTTGTGATAATATGATTTTGTATTAAATTATGACGCCCTGATCGCAGTTTTTTCACACGCGTATTTCTGTTAAATGTTTCCAGCAGAGACGCAGTGGAGGGCAGAAACCCTGAAATTCAGTTTAGCTGAGTTTTTATTGGCAATAAAGGTTTTATGCTGATGTACAGTAAATTCTTATCATCTAAAATGATATTGCGCAACATAAACTGATCAAATGAAGATCCAGTCTTGTAAAGGGAAAAGGATATCAGTGATTTCTGATTATGTTCATTATTCATATTCAGAAAACAGGAAGCTGCTAGCTTAGCACAATCAAAACACAACAAAGTGAGAAACATTTCTTCATTTTCACACAAATCGCCAAACAGTGAGATCTGAATGCTATGTAGCATAACGTATCCTCATAACGCAAATTTAAACCTCTGTTCAGTTTTTATTGATTGTTTTTATTTATTGATCATTTTTATTGATTGATTGTTAAACCCTCTTCTGATCATCTACCAATCTTTAAACCACAGAATCATTTGCTAACAAACTGACATTTGTTAGCGACACAAGGGCAAACATTATAAGCTTCATGTTAGCTTGTTAGCTAACCAGCAATCTGGTGGAACAATTAAACATTTTATAAATATCTCGTTCTCTCCTCCAGCTAGCAAACATGTAAAGTTATTAACTAGTAAACTATTAACTAGTAAACTAAAGAGCTATCCTTAAGCTAGTGAACCTTAATTTGTAATCTTTGAACTTTAAGTAAACTGTTAGCTTGTAAGGAAATTAAGATATCCTGATTTCTTTAGCTGAAGTTAGCTCAGTGGTTCAGACATAATGAATTAAAATAGCTTTGTTCAGAAAACGAACTGTAATTAATTAATACACAGACAATTAGCAGTGTGCTAGCTAATGTTAGCATAACTATAACCCCATTATTGATATTAGCATTCAAACCACAATCTTAGTTTTTTGTTAATTATTGTGACTAAAAAAGTTTAAATAAATTGTGTAAATAAAGCTATAAATATAATACTTTAACTAGTAAACTAATTAGCTTGTAAGGTAGTAAATAAGATTATCTTTTGGCTGATTGTCACATTATTTGAACTTTTATTGGAGCTAGTCATTGTGCTAAGATATGCTAAATAGCTGCTGGACAACCACAGCTGTTTGTTTTTCTTTCTCTTTCCACTCAGAACAGAAATCTGACATCTGAGTTGTTGTTGGAGGATTATTTTCTGCTACTTTTAGCATGCATGCTAACGTGAGGCTCCCCTTTAGATGTTTTCTGTGTTTGTTGCTGTTCTCCGGTTTCCACCCGAGGCGTCTCGCTCTGAAACCAAAGCGGAGGCAGGATGGAGGAGAGGGCCCGTATCCCAGAATCCCTCTGAGGGCGGCGCGCGGCGTCCCCGGTGGTGTTTGTGTTTTTGAGGAAATCTTTACAGTTTGGATGTTGGAGGCCGGACGAGTTGAGGCCGTCAGGTGGAACGTCTGCATGTGTTTACGAGGGATCACATTTGGTTGCTGACATGTTTCTGTGTTTCATTATTGACGAGGAGACGACTCCCCAAGCTCCTCCTCCGACCTGCAGCCACTCTCGGAGCCGCTCACCTCCACCTCATGTTTATTTCATCACACACAACTTTACTCTGCACTTACTCATTTACAGTTTATTCTAAATGTTGCTGTTGAAACAAAGAACATTTCATTTAACCTCATCTCATCCTCTCTGATTATCACACATTAATATGTTTAAACTGTAAATAATCTAAATATTATCTGAACAAACAAATTATTTCATAGTGTATTTAATTGTACGTTCAATAATATATTATTTATATTATTTATGATTGATTAGACTCATCAACCACACAAAAAGTAAATTCTTAACAGGACAAAAAAATATAAATTAGTATGTAATAGATAATAAAAATATAATAAATGTTATATTTGACCTAAAAACTGTAAAAATAGAAATTATCCATTTTTATATAATAAAATCTCCAACACAGAGTCCAACACAGAGTCCACAACACAGAGTCCAACACAGAGTCCAACACAGAGTCCACAACACAGAGTCCAACACA
>NW_023339785.1:26411374-26411960 GCF_004916995.1 Morone saxatilis | reverse complement strand
CCTCCCTCCCTCCCTCGCTCTCTCACAAACACGCCTGTAACCATGCCCTTTCCCTCTTCAAACTAATTACCTCGGCTACCTTGTACCCGCCGCCCCGCGGGACTCCAACAACTGTCAGACCAGTATTATTTTTGAAATTTAAACAATCATCTTACGTGCGCTGCTGCTAAGATCCTGGCCTTTTCGGCAGCTTCGACCTTCAGTAATTAATACCCCAGGGCCCATTATTGGCAAAGCCTTTATCCTCTGGGCCAAGAAGCCTCTAACCCGCTAATTACGGCCAAGCAGCTAATCTTCCAGCCGGCTGATTGACAGCTACACCTATTCTACTAATTGCCTGTTGCAGACAACACCTGGTGAACCGCAGCGCCGGGGGAGAGCGCCGGGCTCCGACAACGCCTATGGGTCCTGGGGGAGGCCAAACAAGTGAGGGGAGGCTCTGAGAGTGCGGGGGGGAGGAGGGGGAGGAGAGGGAGGAGAGGAAGCTGTTTAGTTTGTGCATTTTTATTGTCTCTATGTGGAGAGAGAGACAGAGAGACAGACAGAGAGAGAGAGAGAGAGATGGAGAGAGACAGACAGAGACAGA
>NW_023339785.1:26406420-26411244 GCF_004916995.1 Morone saxatilis | reverse complement strand
AACATACAATAAAATAAAACAAACATTGTCTCTGTGGATGACTCTGAGAGACTCTGTAGGACATCTGTCGCTCTGTGAGTTCTGTCTCCGTCTGGAGTCCATTGTTGTCCAAATCTTAATCTTCCCCTTAAGAGACAATAAAGAACTAAACATTGAGTCCATTATTGTCTCATTGTCTTTTTGTGGACACCTGGAGGACATTCAGACATCAAAGTCAACTTCTGTCTGTGTGTGGACTCGGACCAGGAAGGACTCGACTCAAACACCAGCAGCAGGACAACTTCAGTGATTTAGTGGTCTTCAGTGGTCCAGGTAAAGTAACCAATAGGACCAAAACAATCAGCATGAAGTGAGTCAGAAACCAGGGAAGACAAAGACTAAAGACACAGGTGAGGGGACGATAACGAGAGACAGAAGATCAAACTGGAGGGAAAAAGACATCAAAGTGAATTCAAATAAAAGACAACACGAGGAGTTTACAAAATAAAACAGGAAGTAACTAAAGAAACCCCCCAAACTGCGATACACCTGGCAGACACCTGGGAGTCCACTGAACATCTACGAGTTGATTATTGATTGTATATGGACACTGTGGACTCCAATACTGTCTCTATGTGTGTCTCTAAAAGTTTATCCTAAACTTTTATCAGAAATTTGAGTTTGATAAACTCTGTTATATCTTATTTTGTTATTGTCAGCAACTATTTTTACAATCTCACTTTCTCCTGCTTATTTATGCTTAAAAACATCGTAACAAACATCGCAAGTTTTAGAAAAGCTGCTGTGAAATCAGGATTTTTTGAGAGTCGATCTCTTATTTAGTGACCGGTCTCCATCAGCTGACCAGTTAAAGCCAAAACCTTGTCTTGGTGAGAGCCATAAAAAGCAGAATGTCTCTGCTGGAGCTCGGGCTGATGCTGATCCGTTAACGCGCTCATATCAAAGTCATTCAGCTCCATGTGCAACAGCTTTATGTGACTGACGCAGCTCCATAAACCTGCAGATATTCACTGTCTAACACATTTCATCAAATATATGGAAAAGAAAAACTCTTGTGTCTGATATTATTTATTAAAGTATAATTTATGTTAAAGAGGAAGAAAAGGAAGAGCATAATACAACTTCCTCCCTCAGTCTGAACAAGAAGAAAAACAACTTTATACAAAGTGTATTTAAATATCTGCTTTCACTGAAACTGACGGTTGCTTACAGCGTTTCATCTTTTAGCTTCATTTCAGACACATTTTCCCAGAATTCATCCTGTTAGATTTGGAGTTTGAAATGAATTCCAGAGTTCAAACAGGTTATGTTAAAGGTCGCTCTGTTATCTCCAGACTTAAAAGATGCAGTTATTTACATTTGTTTGTGCTAATTTTACAGTAAAGGTCACAGTTTGCTCCTCACTCCTGACGCCGGCGTTTTAATGGGCGTGTTGGCGAGTTGGGGTTTGGAGAATAAGTCGGAGTGATATCTGAGCGTCTGACAGCAGCAGACGAGGAGGGGAGTGATGTCTGAAGGCAGCCGGGGGGGTTTGGGACTCGCTGTCAGTCTGCCTCCGTCTGACAGGCTGGCGAGGGGAAAAGGCCAGCGCTCTGAGGCTCAGTGTGGGGCCGCAGGCGTGAGGACGCCGCCGCCCACCCGCCACGACGAGAGGTCGCCTCCCGGTCCGACGGGACGCCCAGCTCCACCGTGTTGTGCAAATGTAACCCGTCACCCCCACGGCTCCTGACCTCAGACTGGCAGCACCCAGCGAGCAGGACGATCGATTGATCTAAATAACATTATGACGTGATTAACATAAACGGCCTGTTGAGGGGCCTGTTGAGGGGCCCGGGTGGCCCCGACAGACCGGCCCACAAAGCAGGCAGCGGCACGACGGAGAGACGCCACGGATCACAGAGTCAGAAAATCCATCTGGAGAGTCTCTGCTGCAGCCAAATGTGCTTCTGCAGATTATTATACAACAGAAAGTACAAGATCAGTTATTTCATAACAGATCATTTCCTAAAAAGAAGTTTACTGCAAACAACTTTATGGAGAATGAAGTTGTTTGGTAACTTTGAGTTTTTAATCAGTTCCTGTAAGTTTACTTAATTAATTTGGCAGAAAATAATTTAATTTGAAAACAAAAAAGTTTTCTATGTTCTATGGTTAAAATCAACATTTATGGAGAATGAAGGTGTTTGGTGACACTTAATGGGTTTATTCAATTTCCATAGAAAAAAAAAAAGCATGATGATATATTTATTTGATAATTTCCTAGAAGTTTTCCTGGGAAGAAAAATGTAATTTGGTGCAAAATTGTGGGAAAAATATGTCTTGTTTTGTTTTTCTTGAGAGAATTACTATTTAAAAAATAACGTTGTAAATATTTGTTATATCGTATCAGCTTTTCAGTCTGGCTTTCCATCAAATCATCAACTACTGTTATAACTGTTATAACTTAAAAATTATATTTTTTCTGTTTTTTTTATTAACAGGTACAACTTTCATTGGTTTGAGATAAGCTTCAGATCCTGTTGATTACTACCTCTGTGGGTCTGTTATGCTTTACTTTGGTTTAATACTTACTTATTATAATACTTACTGTCTTCATAACAGAAAACAATGTGTTGTCATACAAAGAAACAAGGCGTTCCTCAAGGATCCGCTCTTGGTCATCATGTTTTTTTAATTTGTTCTGAATGTTGTGTTCAGCTTTATGCAGACGATACAATTATATACACATCTAAAAATGAATCTGGATCGCAGCTATTAAATTACTATTCAATTCAATTCATAACGAGAGTTATCTCAGACGTTTTCATTAGGCAGTTAGACGAACTCCTTTTAACATTTACAGAGACCCAACAGTACCACCATGAGCAAGCACTTGGCTTATATTCAATATAACTAAATCACATTATGACTTGTCTAAAGACATATAGTCTTATTTTCTGTCGCAGTGATACTGCAAAGAGTTAAACAAACCAAAAACCTGGGCCTCATTATTCAATCATTTAAATACCATATTGATCATATTGTGAAGAAAATTAACTTTGGTATTGGAGTTGTTTTCCGTTTTGGAAACTGCTTTTCATACTTTATTATTTTACTGTTGTTTATTTTACTGTTAGAACATTTACCAATAATCAATCTCTCCAGGAAGTTTAACAACCAGTCCCAGTGAATTCAACTTTGTCCAATCCTTGTAGTTTCCTGTGAGTTTAACCAATCATAGCAGTCCTCGAACAAACCGGTGATCTCTAAAGAGATTTTATTCTCACTGGAACAAATTGCCTTAGATTTGCTTTTTTGCTTTTTTATGGATTTTACAGGGCTGGAAGTAACTAATTTTTCTTATAATGTATACTAATTGTATGTGTTTTATAGAGGTGGACAAAACAATAAATATCAATGCTTAAAAAGTAACTAATACTAGAATACGATTGTACTTCATGTGAAAACATGTTGCATTGTTTTTATATTAAAACAATGCAACATGTTTCACAATTAGCTGTAAAATCAATAATTTTAAGCCACACCAATGACAAAAGAATCACTTTAGTCTATAAATAAACACATAAATATCATATGTACATTGTATATACTGCCGTCTCCACCTACCTCATGTATACATATTTATATACATTAAAAACAAATAATAAGCACAATAATATTTCTCCCACTGTCTACTGTCTATAAATGTTGTTGTTTATGTTTATATCTGTACACAGTAGTTTATGTTGTTGAGCTTGTTGTCCTGTTTATTTGTGTTATTCTGTGTTTGTATTGAGTCAGATTCTTTGTCTCTGTGCCATTTCCGGCCCTCCATTCTCCTCTGTCCGGCCGCGACTTCAGGTCTAAAATATGAAATAATCATATGTTTCATATCAATTTAAACTGCCCCTTCTTAGACAATTACAATAAAAACACAAAAAAATATTTGTCACGAAATAACAGCGAAGGTCAAAGGTGATGACAGATGCTTGCAACCGGTTGATAAGAAGAGAGCAGGTTTTCGTCATTGTAGTTTCCTGCACAAAATGCTGAGTCACTAAGTCGCCCTCGCTATTGGTGAATTATTAAAAATAAAAAACACAACTATTTTTGCAATTTTCACTTTTTCTCACAATTTCACTGCAACAAAAATCTCAGCCTTCATCATGTGAAGCTTCTGTGTAATCAGGAACTTGTGCTGTTGAATCCAGACTGATTGTTTAGCTGCAAACAACGAACATGATATTAAAACAGAAACTGATGATGAATTTTGTGCTTCTGTTTGAATGATGAAACGGCCTCAAGACAACGTAAGTTTGAGATCTCTGATCTACCATAAAACTTCAAAAAACAGCCGGGCGTTTATTTGGTTCAATCTCTGAACTCCCCGGCCTTTATTGGGGACAAGCGTCTAATTGGGGACAATCCTTTATTTGGGACAGACCTTTATATGGGACAGGCCTTTAATTCCTTTAGCACAAACTCAGCTCAAATGGAAATTCTCTCTGCTGCTTCTCTTCAGTTTTGTTCAGTAAATTTGACAACTAACAGGTAACTTACGATAAATTTCAGGTCGTACTTTTTTCTCTGTGCCGCCATGACGACACTGAATGTGAACGTGGTTTTACGGCAGCTGGAGATTTATGGCAGCTGAAGATTTACGGCAGCTGAAGATTTACGGCAGCCGGCGTACAGATAGTAAACAGACGGTAAACAGAAAGTAAACAAACAGTTTAGCTTCTCTGCATTGGCTCCCTGTAAAATTTAGAATAGAATTTAAAATCCTCCTCCTCACCTATAAAGCTCTTCATGGTCAGGCCCCTTCATATCTTGAAGAGCTCATAG
>NW_023339785.1:26402902-26406320 GCF_004916995.1 Morone saxatilis | reverse complement strand
GTGTGTGTGTGTGTTATATAACAGTGAGTGTGTGTGTGTTAATTAGCAGCATCCGTACAGTGTGATATCAGCTAATGAAGCGTCTGTGTGTCTGTTGGTGATGAATGGGAGGCGTCCCCTTAAAACATGATAAATCGGACTCGGCCCCTCTGGACATCAAAAACACAACGCCGACCGAGCACTGGAGCACGGAGCGGAGGATCATGGGTAAATGAGACCTGAGCGTGGAGGGAGGAGGGGGGGTGGAGGAGTGAGGCATCGTAGGAAGTTGTGTGTGGAAATCACAGGGGCCGAAAGGCACACAGCTGAAATGTCAGGCCCCTGAAGAGGGGCCCCGTCTGACAGAGGAGAGAATAAAACACAGAGAGGAAGAGTTCAGCTTTCATGTACAGGAAGTATAAATGTGAGGAAGAGGAAATATTTGGGGGTGTTGTTTTATACTTACATGTTATAAATCATGACGTCATTATTTGATCTAATTGATCCGTTCATTGGCAGTGAATCAGTAATATCTGTGCACTGATGAAACACACACAGGTGAGCGAGGTGAAGCTTCCTCGTATAAACGAGCTCCGGCTGGAAACAGCTGTTAACGCACAGGGTGGACAATAAAGTTGCGAGTGAATGAAAAAAACATTTGATTTCTGTTTCTGCTCGTTGGCGGTCTGATGACACACAGCGAGACTTTTAATGCACCGACCAACACAGTGATTATCACCTCTGTAATCCTACAGTTCATTAGCCCCCCACCCCGCCCCCCCACTCCACCTCCTAATAATTAAGTTGGAGGAGTGCCGGGCTCCGGGGATCCTCCTCCTCCTCCTCCTCCTCCTCCTCCTCCTCACTAATGCACTCATTATCTCTCAGCCTCTGTTGGACTTTGAGAAGGTGTGTGGAGGATCTGCTCTGCCTCTGGTCTCGTCCTGTGGGGGGGTCATTGGTACCCTGGGCGGGGGCGGGGTCTTGTTAGCGTGAGTTTTACGGGCGTATCGATCGGCGGCGGCCTGCTGGAGACGAGCAGTCAGGTCGTTGGCCTAATTGAACTTTATGTCGCTGAAGGGGAAACGTTGGGGAAGGTCTTTTAAACGTTGACGGTTACGGAGGCTGAAACATGTCGATACAGCGTCAGACTGAAGTACCTCATTATTAACCCTTTAAGATTCGTCCTCCAGACACATTGTTCCTCTATCGGACAATGTACGACAAAACATTTACAGTTTTATATCAACATTTACTTCCTGTAAAACTAAATGTGACGTGTTTTTACGTCATCGTGAACTAACTGAATTCAACCAATAACATCATCACATTCACCCGTCAATCAATGTTCAACCTTATGCCTCACAGAGAGAAGATTCATTGTTTTATTGAATTAATGTCTCAATAAGTGTCTGCAGGAAGTTCCTGCGGCTGCTTCACAGTAAAGGTCTCTGAGCCAAAGCAGCAGGAGGCTTTTATTGTGAAGCTGTGAGAGGAACTGTGTTGTTGTAGAGTAAGAAGGAGCTGTAGAATGTGTGTGTTCACTCTCTGTGAGGCTGTAAGTTTGCAGCCTCTGATCAGAAGTGCTGATGTTGGGCTGTTTTCCAGTTTACTGCTGCAGGATGTGTGAGCCAATCACAGGCCTCCTTTAGCAGGAACTGAATCGTTTTCCTCCATCACAGAGTTTCCACGCCAAGCAGATAAAATGTTGATGTGAGGAGTTGAAGCGGACTGTCAGAGGAGTTTTAATCTAATAACAGCCTCCTCCATCTATCTGATGATTGTTTCTGCTGCTCAGTTATTATTTTTCTCTCCTCTTATAAAACTTTGTCCGTCGGCTGATAAATAGCCGCTGATGGATGTCGGCACTCGGCCCCGATAGCTCCTCTCCGACCGCGACATGAGAGGGAGAAAGACTATTATTTCTTATCATCTTCTTAACATTATAAGCAGTGGAGTGTTATCGGGGGAGCAGAGAGGAGGTGCTCTGATAGACTGTCACCTCCTCTCCTCCGATAGCATCGTGCAGAGATGAGAGGGGGAGGAAGAGTGAGGAGGAGGAGGAGGGTGAATGACAGAGATATTACCGCCGTGGAAGATTTGAGCCGTGATTTCCTCCATGACAAATGACCCAGCAGGAGAGGAGGAGGAGGAGGAGGAGGAGGAGGAGGTGTGGACAGCAGAGCAGCTGACAGCTCAAATTATAGAAGGAAATATCATCGAATCTGCAGACGGACGGAGAGACTTTCAAAATAAAAACTTATAAAAGTTGTTTAACAGCAAACATAACAGAAGCTATCTGAGGACACTTTATACAGCAGGCATTATTATTAGTATTATTAGTATTATTATTATTAGACTGTAACAGAATATCTTAATAAAAAGAAGCTAACATAATTAAATCCACCAAAAATGAGTAATTGTTGAGTTAATAACTAATAACTAAATTTAATTCCAGTTTGTTCCATTGACTCATTTTATTTTCCTTTATATCATCGGACAGACGTAAACGTATAGTTCTGTGTTATATCTGGTTTTATTTAAACGCCAAATAACAAATGTCAGATAATAAGTATTAGTAGGCTGTAAACAACCTGATTAGAACAGGAAGCATTAATTGAACTGATTTCCTTTTTAATAATCATAAAGTTCTGATTGTACGTCTCTGACAGCTAACGAAAGGAAAACTGAATAAATTCAACTTTTGTAAAAAGGAAACACATTTCAGTTATTCTGACTTCATTCAGATAAACTTTAATATAATAATAATTATTACTAATAATTATTCATTTATTTAGAAATATTTATTATATATTAGTTACATTCATTAAAGCGAGTTACTGAGTAAAAGTTGAACTAACTCATCAGATTTGACAGTTTCTGTTGTTATTGATGAGATTCAGTTCAATGATCCAAACTGATTGATAATATATTAATATTGATTTTGTTCAGAGGTTTTCTGTGGGGGTGTGACTTTATATTGGAACCAGACCGATCGGAGGGGAGAGGGTTAACGTGGGAGCAGGAAAACACATTTGGTATATGACCAAACGAGTAGGGCAGTGGTTCCCAACCGGGGGTTCGGGACCCCCACTAGGGGTCGCCAAAGCTTTACAAAGGGGCCCTGGGTCTTCTTAATTTTAAGGGTTGTAATAAAACTTAAACAGTAACAACATTTAGTCTCATTCTGTGAACAAAAGTAATTTAAATTGTTTGTATTATTTATTGTATGATTGCTAAAAAATAAAAATAAAAAATAAAAGTGTATTAAAAGTATCAGACGTAATATTCACAGCGGGTACGAGATAATATTACATCATTAACACACATAAACAGGACTCAGGGTTAGGATGGACACAGTGTGTTTCATTATGGTGTACTTTAAACTGATCTGAAACAATAATAATAATAATAACAACAACAACAATGATAATAATAA
>NW_023339785.1:26402153-26402802 GCF_004916995.1 Morone saxatilis | reverse complement strand
GGGGGGGGGCGAGGACGGCGGGGAGGTCGGGAGGTTGCTGGCAAGCTCTCTGGGTATTTTCCCGTCACCTCTGCGCGAGGAGACAATCGACCGCTGTGTGAGTTGGAGGAGGTGAACGCCGTGATTTACGATGCGGACGGCGTTGTTTTGCAGACGCAGCGGTGATTATCGTCTGACGCAGTGATGTGGGGATGATGCTTTTTGTTTGGGGTCAAACTGAAGGAACGTGTGGAGAAAAGTTGTTTGTGTTGGCAGTAAAACGTCGCTGCCAATGTGTCCACACGTGTGTGAAAGATGTTTCTGAAGACAATGAATCACCGATTCTGAGACATCAGGACACATTTCAGTCCCTGCAGGAAGCCGAAAACATTCAGATTTTTGTCCAATCACAACTTTTTCCATAAATGTTAACAATCATTGTAGTTTCCTGCAAAAACACTGAGCCAAACTCAGAAACTTCATGGTTTCTACCTGTGAAGATGCAACGTCTCACATTTATCCTTCAAACAGCGGAACTGGACCAAGTTTATTTTTAACTAATTATAAACTAACAATGTTTTACAGGAAAAAAGCTGCAGTGAGAACTATCTGTTAGCATAGCATAGTGTCCGGAGATAACTTTTTGTTATGAATTAGCACGATACAAATA
>NW_023339785.1:26401234-26401992 GCF_004916995.1 Morone saxatilis | reverse complement strand
TCGAGTCCTTTCGAGTCCTTTTAACAACAGAGTAATACTATTTGCACAGATCATGGATGCTTTTAAGATCTGTATTTATTTATCAAAACTTTTTTTGCAGGAGCATTTACATTACATAAACACATTTACAAAAAAACAAAAGCAAATGTAACTATTTGCACAAAAAGTGCTGACATTGTATTTCCATAGCATATTGCATTATAAATAGTTCCACAGCAGTTTCTGTCCTGTCATGTATTTATCTCATCTCATACTGTGTGTGTGTGTGTGTGTGTGTGTGTGTGTAAGAGAGAAGAGGTGTTTGCAATGTTACGTTAACACTGAGTTTACAGTCTCATTGACTAAACTATGCAGCTAGCGAAGTTACTTAGCCGATAAGCTAGCGTTAGCTTTCACTTACCGTTCTTTGTGCAACTTCAAATGTCGAACGAAGTTGGAAGTTGTTCCGTCTCCGTCTGTAATCTTCGACCCGCATGTTTTGCATACTGCAATTCGTTTTTTGTTGATCACCTCGTAGTTTTTATACCCGAACGAAACTATCTTCGGTATCATTTTTGCCAACTGCCGCGTTTTGTTTGACAGTTCTTCTTCATTGGTTGTCCTGCAATTTGATTGTCGGATCAAAACAAAGTGTCCTGAGATAACTTCTGTTATGAATTGGCGCTATACAAATGAAATTGAATTGAATTGGATCTAATTTGATTGGATGTTGTGCCGACAGCACACACACACATATACACAGAGAGAGATAGAGCGAT
>NW_023339785.1:26400168-26401209 GCF_004916995.1 Morone saxatilis | reverse complement strand
ATGTGACTCGATTCCACACCTCTGCTGTCAGCTATCATTAGCACACTGTCAGTAGCAGTAGATCGGCACAGCCCTGATTAAAATACTAAAAAGACAAGTTCTTTATGGAGGAAACGGAACATGTTTATCATTAAAGCATCAACGGAGCCGTTTATTGAGATTTTTTGGGTCTCACAAACTTTAAATGTGATGTAAAGAGTTAATCAGCAGCACTTTAACACCTACTGGAAGAGCGTCACAGACAGTTGGATATTTTCTGGTGTTTACAGAATGTTAAATTCTTATAAAAGTTAATTGTGAACATGTGAGTGAAGGATGTGAAAGCTCTGACGCTGCCATGTTGGCAAACCGTCAAACCGCCACAGGAAACCTCAAAGTTAACAAATATGGAGTTCCGTATTTATTTTTCCAGTTGTAACTGAAGTGCCGCTCTGCTACATATTTTACAGCTGGAAGTCAGAGTTTCCTGCTTTCCTCCAGTTCAGATGTTTAATGTGAGCTGGCAGCAGCAGCAGGTAATGGAGGAGTGTTGAGAACGGTGGTGGCACGTCCACTTGGCCAGAACCTGCCAGCTCAATCTCTCTGGATTTCACATTAAGATCGCCCACCGAGAAACCAGAAAAAAACCTCCAAACAACCTCCAGCTGCTGCACTCGGACACGCCTCCTTGTTCGCTGCGATCAAGTCGAGGTTATTATCTCATCACTCGAAAATACGAGTCATTACCGACGTGAGCCGAGGAGGGAAATGAGGACTTAAGTCAGAGAGGAAAGAAAAACATTCAGCAGATTCACCTGTATGGAAGATCATTAGTGCCACGAAAAGGAGAAAATAAAAGTACTGCCTGATAAAAAAATAAGTATTAAGAGTTACAGCAGCGGATACAGTTAATGTCCACAGTGGGATTTTATTATTTCCTTTACAGCTGATAATAATACAAACCTATTAAAGTTTAGCTTAAAGTCGGTAAAGTGTTTTTTTCTTCTTCTGCAACTTGACCAACAGTTGGGTGGGAGACTTTATTCATAATGAAACTTTCTA
>NW_023339785.1:26398849-26399942 GCF_004916995.1 Morone saxatilis | reverse complement strand
AAAGATTAAAACCTAAAAAATAAGTCTATATTCTCTAAAGTAAAGTAAAAAAATAGGTGTTTAATTTGATATATTAATCCGTTTTTTTTCTCTTGGCAGGAAAAGGCTTCCGTACTTTCCTCTGGACTCAAGATTTCTGAAAATTGTCATAATTTTTCCCTAATTCTGCTGTAATAACAGGAAGCAGGCAGTCTGTGGGTGGCTGGGTGGGATTATCGTCGCGTGGACGCCCAAACTGAGAGGAAACAGAGAGAGTGGGTGCCAGCTCACTTTCCTCCTCCTCCTCCTCCATCCTGAGTGCAGAGAGAGCTCCACAACTCTCGCATGATTTACAGCCCGAGCAGCAGAGTTCACCCTGGCCTCGAGCCAGCGACAAGCCCCCTTTTAACACCAGCTTTGTATTCTAATGACCCCCTAAACTGCACACCGATCCATTTTCTGTCCATTAGCAGCGAGCCGCTGCCGCCGCTAATATTCTTTAATTCACTCCACAAAGGGGGAGATTGTCCAGGGCCTCGCTGCACTTAATGCCTGCAATTACATCAGGTTACACATCCTGAAGTGACCCCCGGGGACCCGAGAGAGAACTCCCACCCGCCCTCCAACAGCACCAACACCACCCTCCTAATCTACTCTTAACCCGCCCAAACACCTGATAGCTGCTGGCAGGAACACCCAGCGCCGATGCCCCTCCTGCAGCCGCACAGTCCGGCTCTGTGCGTCCGGCTGCTCTCCGGCTCAACGCCGTCGCTCCTTTTCATTAAGAAATAAAACATGCTGGAATGTGACTGGACGCCGCAGATGGCCCCGATAAAAAATAAAAACCTGCAGTCAATTAGAGCCGGCACAATACGCGTTTTGTTCCCGAGGAAAACGGCTATAAGAGTGTTGTTTTATGGCAGTTATTTATTGCCTTATAACTCAGAAATCAAATTAGTTCATATTGAGGAGGTTGAGCTCCAGTCGGCGGTGATTGATTCCCCTTCGCCGGGTCGAGTTGATACGAGCGGGCCGGGGCCAAAGAAAACAAGAGTCCGGAGTCCGTCCTGGAAGAGGTTCGATGAGGGCCGAGGAGGAGGAAGAGGAGAAGGAG
>NW_023339785.1:26389945-26398749 GCF_004916995.1 Morone saxatilis | reverse complement strand
GACCTGCTCTATTTGAAGTGTCCTGAGATAACTTCTGTTATGAATTGGCGCTATACAAATAAAAATTGAATTGAATTGAATACCGATAATTCCCGATATTACATTTTTTTGTGAATATTGGAGGGCCGATATTATCGGACATCCCTAGTCATAAGTTATAATATCCAACATGTTTTAATGTCATCCTGCTGTAAACAGCCTGCGTCCTTACAGGATAAAATGTGTGTATTCTCAGCCATCTGTCTGCTCAGCCTTCCTCTTTAACTCGCTCTCATCCTCTCTTCATCTTGTTTGCTTTGAAAACGAGCGCCGAGGTTCAGAGGCCAATTCCAACATTTCTCTCTCTTTTTTTCCATCTTTAATGGAGACGTGCTCCATGATTTATTCAAATGACAAACCTCTCCTTTCTCCTTTTTCTTTCCTGAGGTATTAGTCACTGGGTGCTAATGTCAGATTACTTTACTAGCCATTCTGCTCTTGATAAATGACTGAGACAGGCAGTAAAAAATAGATCAAAACCACTGGGATGAGAAGGAGGAGGAGGAGGAAGGAGCAGAGAGGCCGTTAAATCATTTCCCTCCGCTGCCCGACAGGCCTCGGAAAATGCCACCCATTATTCCTGCGCTACGACTAATCAAAGCTTCCAGAGTGATTAGAGAGCCGATGCAGCGGCAGCAGCTCCTCCTTCCTCCACCTTAACAAGCCATTATCACTCTGGCTCAACCACCACCGACGAGCCACGCCGCCTTACCCGCTGAAATATGGAGCGCTTCACCGCGCCCACCATATCACAGGGCGGCAAACTGTGTTATTACACCTTAAATATGTAATTAAGGAATTTTCTCAAGGAGCCAAGAACAAAGAGCTGCTGTAGAGAGAGAGAGAGAGGAAGTCACTGTGAGATCCAACAACCAGAGAACAGGATGGAAATATTAAACTAAAAATTTATTTAAAAAATGTATTTAATTAATGCACATGATTAGCAAGATAATGTATTTATACAACAGAACAGATTCAAATTTGTCTTCTCAAAATTACAAAGAAAGTAAAAATCTTTCTTAATCTGAAGCTTTTTTTCACTTCTTTGAAAATTTTGATTAAAATTTTATAAATTTATCTTTAAGTATTTTTTTTACTTATTACCTAATTATTCTGACTTTTAAAGTAAAACTCTTTAGTTGGTGTCTCACAGTGGATTCTCTAATAAAAATTTGACTTTCCTACCTGATTCTGAGTCAGTACAAACTAATCTTGTATATCTCTAATAAAGGTTCATTATCTTTTGTCTTTATGGCTCTAGAAACACATTTCTACAGGACAATCAATGAAACATACTGATTGTGAGTTTAAACTGAGACACGACCAAATACACTTTACTTAGAGTGGCGGCTGTGGCTCAGAGGAAGAGCGTGTCGTCCACCAATCAGAAGGTTCGATCCCTGGCTCCTCCTGCTGTCGACGTGTCCTCGAGCAAGATACTGAACCCCAAAATGCTCCTGACGCTGCGTCATTGGTGTGAATGAAGTGATGAATGAGTAAGTTTCTGTTCGATGCCATCACTGTGTGAAAGGATTAATATGGCTGTAGTGTAAAAGTGCTTTGAGTGGTCAGAAGACTAGAAGGGAAATGTACAAATACAGATACCATTAAAGTCACAAGTTTACTGAAGAAGTCAAAAGATACTTGGTTAAAATAATTACATTCTTATGTTTTTTAGATAGAAAGCTTTTATTTACTTAAATTAAAACTGTTTCTGACTCAAAATTATGAGATTGGTCAAAACATTTTGTACATTCAAAAAGTCAAATGTACTTAAGTCAAAATGATCAGGTACTAAGTAAAAGAAGAAATCTTAAATATTGAAAAATAACTGAAAGAAAAATGCCAAGTAACAATTTTTACTTTCTATGTTCAATGTTTTGAGATATTGATTAATGAGTGAAAATGACCAAGTCACGATTTAGTTATATAAGAAACACTTTACTTTTCAATTCATCATTACAGGATAATATCAGAAAATAAGATATCAGGTAAAAAACCTCATAAATGTTTCTTCCTGGAAATGAACATTAAAGATTGTTTATGTTATATTGTGTATAGTTTCTCTCACTTATTTAGACACTAAACCTAAACCTACTGAGTCTGTTAATGAATCAGAGTGTGAACCAAACAATGTCCTAAAGCCTTTTAATGGAAACTGTTTCATTCTTTAACTTTTTTAAATATTCATATTTATTTTTGCACAAGTTCGTCCTGATTGCAGCGGATGATCTTCATTCATTGTTGTAGAGTCAATATCTAATCTAAAGAATGTTAACTGTTAATGTGAATTCATCTTTTTATCACACTGTTAATATAAAATAAAAACAATATCCAAAGTTATTTTCATTTTTATTTTCTTCATTTTTACCTTTTTAAGTTACTACAAAATTAATAAAAAAATCAAGTTTATTATTTTTTAAATGTATATGTTTGCAACTCAAATAAAAACTAAAACTAATATTTTCTAACATTATATTTGCTTAACTTTAAACACATTTTCTACCAAAGCATCTTGTGAACAGGATGGTCACCGTAGCAACAGACATGTAAATCACAGACGTCGGATTTTCCCAGCAGCCTGTGAGCAGCTGGGGGGGCGGAGTCTGTTCACACCTGTTCAGCAGGTAACCTGACACCTGTTGTTGTGACTCTCAGCACAATGGAAACACAGACAAACATCCAATGTGACGACAGTTTGAAGACATTCCAGTCCAAACTGTTTGTGTGTGTGTATTTTTACCTTAATTTTAAACCTGAAAATTTTCAGTTTTAAAGGTTTTTACTGATGAACCTCCCTCATGGGGACCTTAAAAGAAGTGAGTGACCTACTTTATGGGGACCAAACGAACTGACGAACCTCCCTCGTGGGGACCCAACAATCTTTACATTGGCTTTCAGACCTGGGTTCCCCACATGTGAGGTCTGCAGTATTGAAACCTCTGATGTGATGATCGTCATCGTCTGTAGACTCTGAATGTATAAAGTATATGTTATATGTGTGACGACCCTCTGAGCAGGTCTCTCCCTCAAAGCCTGGTGGGTGGAGTCGGGAAATCAACCAGATTAAGTTCACCTGGTCAGATGGCTGGACTATAAAGGCTGAAGGCAATCAGCCAGTCTCTCTCTCTCTCCTTTGGCTTCCACTCTGTTTGGTTTGGTTGAATTTCTTTGTCTTTAGCTTCATTTTGCTTTTAGTTTTGTTAAACATATTTTTAGTTACAACTCAAGAGCGTTCTCCTCTTCTTCGTCTAGCCTTGAGCCGGGTTGTGACATGTGTATATGTGAGTATTTGTTGTTATTGAACCAACAGACAAAAAGATAAATAAAACCTGATAATGTGACTGAAAACTCAATTTAATAGAAGACGTTATATTAAAGTGTAAAAACAAACTGAAGTGTAAAATATTTTAAATCGCGGTTTTTGGTGAAAAGCTCCATATAACAGCTTTAACGCGGCCTTGAACAGTCTTGTTATGGAGGCTCAGAGAAGAGAAATGTGCTGGGTCATTATCATGGGCAGCGATCTCTCAGAGATGAGAGAGTCGGCTCTCAGTTTCCCCTCGATGGCAATTAGACGAGTGTGATGGGATGAACTTCACTGTTTTAGCCACGAGCGAAAAACTCTGCTGTCAGGCTGCTGCTGACAACCAGAGGAGAGAGGAATCAAATAAATCTACAGCTCGGCTCCACGTAATCCACTCTGGGAGACTGCGGTACCTCGACTGCAGCACAGAAAACACTCTGAGTTACAGGAAGTCTCATAATGTGATTAAAATGAGCCACACTGAAGTTCATTTATACCACAAATACTCAATACAGCACCAAATGTGGATTCATCCGCTGCTGGAAATAGTCCCAGATAAATGTAATAATTCCTCCTGTTTGCCTGATACGACCTGAGCGCTTGTTATAACTGAACCTTTTTAAACATGAAACTATATTTGCAGACACAGACATGCACATTCCCCCCAAAAAACCTCCCTGAAATATCACCAAAGAGTCGACCTGAGCTCAGGTATGAATGTGAAGGTCACAGGAGGAGGAGATGGACTTTAGGTTTCCTCACAGCTCAGAGGAAACTCTCTGAGGCTGCAAACAGCCAATAATTCCTACATTATTTACGTCTCAGCTGAGGGAGCTGCTGCCAAAACACAATCCTGTGCCAGAAAGTTTCCAGTTCAGCTCTGTCGGGGATAATAGTGCTAATAATGAAAACTGTCAGGCTAAGGATTGTAGATACATGAAATCAGTTTGATAAGGTTTGTAGACGCACATGTGGCCGCTTCCCTCGCAATTCACAGCAAAGACCATTAATACTGAGGATTAATCATTGATGATGAGTTGCTCTTTGTGTAGAAAAAAACATTTTATTTTTACAGTATTTAATATTTTACAGAGATCTCACTGATCCAAACAAAAGAATCACCACCTTGTTTAACTGGTGAGTTTAAACCATTAAAGGCTTCATGAAACAGAATCCGAGCGCTGTTAGCTTCCTCATGTTTACCTGTTTTCTGTAAAAACAGTCAGTACGGGAGGAATCACTGCAGACGCCAATATCGCTGAGCGTCTATGACGTCCCCTTGCTGACCGAAACAACGTTAGCTAACTAGCTAATGATCGCTTACATTACCTATAGCAGCAGTTAGCTTCTTTTAGCAACAAGTCAATCAGGAAACTCTAATATAAATCACCTCGATACCGCCGTCGTCAAACTGTCCTGTCTGTCTGTCTTGGATGTTGTGTTCACTGGGAGGCTGCTGAGCCCCGTTCAGTTGCTTACGCTAACAACAGCTACATTAGCAGTTAGCAGAGTTGAGGCAAAGCAGCCGGACGACGTCAGTTGTGTTTGTACGGTGATAATAAAGTTGTGTTTGTACAGCACATGTCACATAAAGTTTTACAGGAAGACAATGATTGAATTTTGATATAAAAATATATATATGTCTTTTTACATGTTTGTAGGGTAAACATATATTAGTATTATTTCACATCTGGTTCCTGTTTCATAACAAGAAAACACAAGAAAAATAGTTTTTATTGCTTTATTGAGCTTTGACTGAAACTAAAATCCTTTTTGTCTTTGACATAAAGTTTAAAAAGAATAAAATCATGATGAAAGATGGAGACCCCTCTGGACAAAGATTTGTTATTAAAGATGTTGCAGTTTTACCTAAAACTGAGCAGCAGAAGAAGAATTGATTTGAGCCTGAAAGCAGCGACGTCCTTGAAATCATCAGAGGGCGTCGGACCGGCTGCAGCCTCACATCAGCGCTGTTGTGTTTTTGTTTCTCCTCCTCGGTTATTGATCGATCGGCAGCAGAAGACCTGACAAACGGACGAGTCCCGGCAGACTGAGAGGGAGATTTCAGGAAACAACCTTGGAGGTGACGGAGTGAAGCTTCGATGCTCATTTATTTATCACATCACTTCCAGCTCACGTGTGATGCTTCCTCTTCCTCTGTGTTAAACGTGTCTCGGGGAAAATAAAGCTGACAGACGAGTGGAGAGACGATGCTGATGATGACGGAGTGACACCAACAGATTTCTGCACATTAGTCAGACGATCTTGGAGGGAAACATGTTGTCTTCATGTGCCGTCTATTTCCTGGAATCTGATAAAAAAATAAGATCTTTTTGGTTTAAGGTTTGGATGGATTCTGACCTTTGACCTTTCATTATGAGTTCAAATAAAACTTCTTTTTTTATCTTTAAAAGCAAAATGCTGAGACAAGCTGCACATTCTTTGTTGTTCTAATTTTAAAATGTTATTTATAGAATTTATAATCAATATAAACGTAATGGTTAATAATTGACTGTAAAATGTTTATTAATTAACTTTATATTTTAAATGTTTACATTATTACAGCTGACATATATTAAAAAGCATTAATATAAATTAATAAACACTGTTATTAAGCATTTATTACATATATACTGATTACACTTAATCAATATATAGTTAAAGTGGTACAGAAGCTAATTAATCCTATAACGGTCTCAGCCAGTAAAAATCAATTTATTTAGAGATCCATTAACAGTAGAAGTATATTTTAGTCTGTTAGAAATGGATGAAACAATTTAAAATATGAAATACACGTAACATAATAATGTAATTAATGCTCAGAAATATACATAATAATTATATTAAATCAGATAATCTGCAGATAAAAACAACCTGACTTCCTGCCACAGAACCTCCTTTAAAAATGTGTCGTCTCCCCTGTTTTCAGTCTTTATGCCAAGCTAAGCTAACTGTTTCCCCTGTTTTCAAAGTAAAGCTCCCTGAACAAGCAGCAGCTTTGTGTATTTCCTCAGGCTCTGCCTCATTGTTGGAGCCTGAGAGAAAGAAAAAGCACAGTCACCTCCCTCAAAAATGGAATAAGATATTAATAATTTATGTTTTTATTGACAGTTAATATTTCCTAAAAAAGTAACGTAAAACAGGTTAGTCAGTCTCTAATGCATCAGTTTATTATATTATATTATATTATATTAGTATAAATAAAACCATTACAGAGTTTATTCTGAGGTGAAGTTAAGTTTCTTTTTTTTCTGCTGATATTTTGTTTCTACATAAAAAAGTTGTTTATTGCCAAGATAATTAATTTTTTAAGGATTTTGTCCTGGACTTGTCAAACTATTTTATAAAGTAAATAGGAAGTGGTCTAATTGGATCTGGCAAATTCTCCTCATGATGGATTTCATCTGGAACCAAAAAAAAGAGAGATTCATTTCTGACAAGGAAACAGACGTCGGTGCTTTTTATTAATCGTCTCCTCCTAATTTAAGTGAGCGCGCTGTCATTAAAGCGCTGAGACTCTCGTCCTGTACGAGCTTCTTTCATGACACAATTTATCTTTTTGGCTGCTTTAAGCCTCCAATTTGTAATGAGTTATTGGGCTGTTCCCCAATATTCCCCTGTGATTGAGCAGGAAGTATTCGGGACATGATTTATAGATGTTAATTGTGGTGTTCAAAAATTCACAATGGAGTAAAAAAAAAAGAGAGGAGAAGGAGGAGAAGGAGGAGTGAGGTGCACATCTGGAGAAGTCATCACGACTGAAGCCAAGTTTCTGGTCCTGGGAGGGAAGTTAAAGCAGAGCTGAATGTGAACTAAGCTGCACCCTGGAGAGTACAAAATATTTTCCCCTGTCAGCTCGGGCCTGGGCCCCTCAGCTCGCCCCCCCCCCGAATCCCATGTGTGCCGACCTCTGCCGAACCCTGGTCCACATCGGATCCCACTCTGCAGGAGCTCCGTGTGCTCTCTGCCTAAACAAGACATATTTGTATTTGATATTAAAGCAGCATCAGGCGGGACATCCATCACTGGATCATTTCAGAGGGGAGGGAGGCTGAGGAGGGTGAGGAGAGGAGGGAGGAGAGGGTGAGAGGGTGAGGATGGTGAGAACAGGAGGGTGAGGAGGGTGAGGATGGGAAAACAATGTGTCCTTTCCTGGAGTGGGACCCACCTGCAGCTCCTCTGTCGCTCCCATCGAACCACAACCGAAGAGAAGTTCATGAAAATGAGTTAAAGTGTGTCCAGAGGAGCCAATGATCCCTCCTCCTCCTCCCCCCTTCCTCACCCTGACTCCATCAGTGAGTACATCCATAACCTCACGTTTTCCACGCTGTGTGATGACGATAGTGTTCTTTAAACCCGGCATGAAGAGAAGCAGCTCGGGAAACGTTATTGCGGGGGGCATTATGTGCTAGGCTGGATGATAATGGGGGCATATAAATGATTGTAAAGTTTGTGAATGAACATTATGAGACAAAAATAAATGTTGTTGTTGTTGTAAACAATAGTGACGTCAGAGCTATGAAACATTAAATCACCCATCAGCCTCAGTAAAAACTACAGGTTGTAAACTAATTTTTAAAATTAAAAAAATTAAATTATTTTATCGTATCAGCGATCAGGTCTCCCAACAACATTAAAGGCTCACTTCCTGTTTCCAGTAGGTGGCGCTATAAATGAAGTCTGGTGGAGTTTGGACGAAGTTCGATCAGATCAGTTTGTACAACAAAAAAAATGACCACCAAAATTCAAAATGTCCGACTTTCTGTTGGGTTTGGGGTCCAAGAGGTTTGTTTGTTGGTCTGCAGATGATACACGTAGTTTTCTAGGAGGCACTATGGCGCCATTTTACCCCCCTCATGCAGGCGACTGAAAAATGTTATTGTGTGAGGAAGTTTAAACCCCAAACTGACCAACTACAGTCACAATATTTATAATAAATCATCATCATCGTCTGTTAGGAGCAGGACGTGTGACGGTGTACACTGGAGTTATGACAACTTCCTGTTTCATAGTAAAACCTAGAAATTTGATGCCAAGCCACGGACACGCGGTCCGACTCAGAGTCACAGTTTTAATCGTGATGGTCGTTAGTACACAGTGAGCGGATCCATCAGTGAGCAGGACTGTGACGTTCATAACACCCAGAACGGCGGACACTTTCTCGAGGTAGCGGAAGTGGAACGACCACGGGAACATACCGGGACATTTTCAGTGAGACAGTGTTGGCCTAGACGGTTTAATTTCCACCTCACATGAAACAGGACGTCACACAGGAGATAGAAAGTAGAAGCAGCTTCATTTTAGATTAATGCCCGGTGCTAATGTTGGTAAAATGCTGCGATCTTTGTATAGATGCTAGCCAGGCTTATCTCTGCACATTTTAGTTTAATCTCCCTGCAAAAGTCATTTCTTGCAAATGTTTACTTTTGTAGCACAGGTTTTAATTTAAATTCAGATT
>NW_023339785.1:26385348-26389920 GCF_004916995.1 Morone saxatilis | reverse complement strand
AGGTTAAATTCAATGTATGCTACTGTGTAACGTTCATCTTATTAATCTAATGATGTTTGTATCTGCCAACTGGATGCTGAATTCCCTCCGGATAAATAAAGCTAATCTATCATCACATCCACTATCTATCTATCTATCTATCTATGCTATCATCACGTCTACTATCGTTTACCAATCGTGTCAACGGCCACACTCCGATCTTGAAACTACCTGCAGAAATGACTGCGCTAACGCTAGTAAAGACCGAGTGTACAGTGCTGATACACTGTGTGTACGGCTGAGACCCGAAACTCTCCTAACCTCGAGACCGCTGCTTTATTAATAAATTCATCCAAATAAATAAAGATGGCACACAGTCGAACCAGACCCTCTCCTATCCCCGGCTGGCCGACCTGGTGTCTACAATCGTGCCGTCCGCCATTCCGACCGGGAAAAACAGAAATTCCGTCTCGCCCGCGTCCACAATAAAGTTCAGATCGGCGCAAAAGGTCCAAAATAATTTTTGTAGTTAAACCGCATCAGGCTCAGGTTCATGTGAATTGCATAAACTCCCAGGACATAGAGAGCGCTGAGGACTAAACAAAATGATTATTATTATTATTAATATTATTATTGGTATTAATATTATTATTATTAATATGCTTATTGTTAATATTATTATTGGTATTAATAATATAGAAAGAATTGTAGTTATTTTGGAAAAGGTCCACTTACTGTTTTCATGTTTTCCGGAGCTTTCAGCTGCAGGTTGTGATCTTCATCACTGATGATGGAAGTGGATCCTGATTATTGTGACATTAAATATACGTATACTTTATTACTTTATATATGAACTGTTCTACACTATATTATGGACATACTGTAGTTTGCTTATTACATGGTTGTTGGTTGTTGGGTCTTCTATGAAAATGTGACATTTTTGTAAATGTGATTTATTTCTGATTGTTGGCAGAAATTAAAGTAAAAATTGATTCAGAATCATTAGCTCAAATAAAAAGGATTCATGGTTTCATAAATTAAATTATTTTAGCTTTTATTTGAGAGCGACAGGTTCTTTAAACTTTAACTGTCCTGTTTTAAAGGAGCTGAACATATAGAAACAAACATATTTTAATAGAATAAAATAATAAAATATAACAGAGTATATAAAAGTATTTTAAAACTTGCCTACTGGATGCTTCAATAATCACAGTTGGTAACATACGAATATATAAGATATACAATATATACGTATATAAATAATATAAATACACAGAAGATATGTACAATTTTATTTTATAAATACGTCATATATACATATATAAAGGTTTATGTGTCTTATTATGTTCATTATAGTACAGTGAAGAATATAAAAACATGTTTATACTGAAGGTTTTTATTACTATTAATAAAAATATACTGTTAATCTGTGTTTGTACATTGAGAGCAACATAAAACCAGTTAAATTCTTTGTATGTGCACAAATACCGGATCAATAAAAATGATTCTGAATAAAAAATATCTACTGACAACATTGCTTCACTTTCAGATCTAAATATCTGATAACAGTTAAAAAGCATCAACAGTGGATAATAAACAGCTTCTGACAGACAACCACAGTGCTGACACACAAACGGGATATGACGACATTGATTATAGATTATTGATTGACAGGCGACCGGTAAAAAGTTCCTCGATTAAAATGACAGATTTATTAATAATGTAAGAAGATAAACAACAACAACAACCAGGTTCTGTGTTTATGTTTGTTAAACAGGATGTTTGTTGTTCTGTCATAACTTCATTAAATCATAGAACATATTTCTATCTGACCAATAGTTTTATTTCAGGATTAAATAATTGTGTTGGATGAACTTAATTTACTGTAAATTTACAACTGTAAAATGAGTTCGACCCAAAACTAGTAATTAAGTTGAATCAACATGAATAAATTAACATTAAACATTATTCTTGAAGAAAACAACACCTGATCCATTATTTAAGTTAATTTAAAGAGTTATTAATAAGTTTACTCAACTCGATACATAAATATTAAATAATAAACATAAATCTCTACTGTTCACTTTAATGAGGAACTTATTTTAATATTTTAATCTTATTGAACGTTGTCGGTTCATGTTTAAGTTGAACCATCATTATTCAGATATTGTGTGAATGGATCCAGTTTCACAGACCTGATCCATGAAGACTTCCTCGACCTCGGCGCAGCCCGTTAACCTGTTTATAAACCGCCATCCTTCATTTCCTCCACTAACTGCACTCCGATGGCCCGGCGGCGGCGGCGGCGGCGACCACGGTGGGTTGGAGACGCGGACCGGAGCATAAAGAACCAGTTTGTTAACACAGACTCTGAATATTGACCCGAGCTCTCTGCGACTGATCAGCTCTGATTAACGAGGATTAAACATTAATATCTGCCCTGAGTTTTTCTGCTCAACTCCACAATTAATGCGAGTGTTTCTCATTGTTCACACTTTGGTAGAAACTTGAGGAGTTTGATGTTCGTGCTGCTCGCTCTCTGTTTGTCTGCAGGTGTTTAACAGTTAACCCTCCGAGTCCCGCAGCCTCTCCAGGTGATTAAACACAGTCCTATTTCTAAATAAATTATGCTCCTCTCTCGCAGCTCCAATACCTTCCAGCTCCGAGAGGTCAGACTCCCAGCCCGGATTCAACTTTGAGGCAAAATAACACAAAAAAAGTGGAAAGAAGAAGAAGCAGGGAGAGAAATCCTCAACAAAGTGTAAATAATGTTTTCTACCTGAGAGCGCTTTCACCGGGGTTCAATCAAATCCCTGAAAACAGCCGCGTCCCGGGGTAACGAGGCAGCTCATGAATATTCTGCCGGGGCTTTGCAACAAGTTTTCTTATTTTCTAATTGACGGAAAAGTTCAGACAATTATTTATTTATCGCCGCGATTCCTCGGCGCTCCCTCGGAGGCTGCTGGAAAATAAGAGAGGAGGTTGGGGGGGAGGGAGAGGAGGAGCCGGGCGGCCGACAAACCCTAAGACCTTGTAAAGATCGCTCCTAACAGATTTTCTACCGAGGATTTGTGAACTCCATCTCGCCTAATCACAATGGAGCCTATTAGTGCTTGACATTTTTATCCGGCAGCCAAAGACTTCACATCTCGGCGGCGGCGGGGGCTAACGGGCTAACGGTAGCGGACAGCTCACCGTGGCGGCCTGGGGGGGCGGCTCCTCCTGGGTCCACCTGCAATCCAATACCTGAGCCCCAGCGCCCCGGACGCATTGATTTCTTGTCAGCCGCAGAAGTTTTCAGCCCGGGTTGAGGGCGAGAGGATGGAGGAGGGGGGAGGACGGGTGAGAGAAATCTTAATTAAGAGAGGGGGATTTACTCGACCTGGCTGCAGCTTCTTTGGGGATCCGGTCAATGAATCATAGGAAGGGAGGAGGAGGAGGAGGAGGAGGAGAGGAGCGTGTTTTCTGCTGAAGCTGGAGATTAAAAAGAGTGACAGGCCGGAGAACGCGGCGTGATGTCGATTTCTTCCCGCCTTTACGAGGGGTGAAGGTGGGGCCTCGGGCACATTTGCACTGTTGAACTCATTACGGAGAATTACCCGCTAAGAAAACACTTCGCCGCTCTAATTGCCCAATTTAGGACTGCAGGTGGTCGCGGCAGCCGGCAGTCACTCACACCTTTTTACTGTTTCTCTCGGCTCTCGCCGCCGCCAACCTGGGCGCTCTAATAACAAACACATGACGGCGTTCAGAGAGTCGGCTTTAAATCTCCATCAGAGCGCAGACAGACAGACGGTTAATGAATGATGTTGTTATACTTCATAGGTCAAATATACAGCGGCCTCCGAGTGTGAAACACAACAACAAACAACAAATAAACACACTGTCAGATACAACCATTGTGCTGTTTGATTTCTTGTGTTTTGCTCTTCCAGGCCACCGTACATTCTGATAACCAACAGCAGCTTTAGACAGAAACTGGATCAGTTTTATAAGCGACCCCCTCCAGGAGTTAAAGACCACCTAAATTAGTCTCTGACTGCAGTAACACCTGAACGCCTCGGGCAGGTAAACTCACTCGTTCTGGCCTTTACCTGCTTTGAGACTCGTGTCCCTGCAGGCCACCGTACTCTCTGCTCAGCCTTCAGAAACTGAAGCTGCAGGAAGGAAGATTAAACCTGAGGATCAGCTGTCGAACGGACTTTATGCTCAAACTCAGATAAATAACTTCAGATCAGATTTTTATTCGCTGCCGGATAACGAACAACATGAAGACTAATGAGAACATATTGATCCAGCTAATCTAGCTAGCCTCAGAAGCTAATGACCAGTCAAACCAGTAGCTGAGGCATGCTAGTAGCTAGCCTTCACTACAGTTGTAAAATACTTTGTGAGCTAATGTTAGTCAGCTAACATATCCACTCATATAGCGATAATAAGCAAATTAAAGTTAGCCAGCCAAATCATATCAGACAAGCTAACTGGCAGCATTTTGCTTGTATTTTGTTAGCAACCAAGCTAACAATCTGATACACACACACACACACACACACACACACTGATACACACACACACACACTGATACACACACAC
>NW_023339785.1:26383385-26385248 GCF_004916995.1 Morone saxatilis | reverse complement strand
TGAAACACAACAACGCAAACAACAGGAATTAAACACAAGCCTGTCAGATACAACCACTTCGTGTGTTTGATTTCTTGTGTTTTGTCTTCCAGGAGCCAACCGGTACATTCTGATAACACAGCAGCTTTAGGAAGCAGAAAAACTGTATCACGTTTTATAAGCGACCCCCTCCAGGGAGTTTACAAAGACCACCTAACTTAGTCTCTGACTGTCAGGTAAAGTCACTTGTTCTGGCCTCCTTCCTGCTTTGCGACTCGTCCTGCAGGCCACGTACTCTCTGCTCAGCCTTCGAAACTGAAGCTGCGAGGAAGGAAGATTACATACCTGAGGGATCAGCTGTTCGAACGGATTTATGCCAAAACGCTCAGTAAATAACTTCAGATCAGATTTTTTTATTCGCATGCCGAGATAACGAACAACATGAAGACTCAATGAGAACCATATTGATCCAGCTAATCTAGCTAGGCTCAGAAGCTACAGACCAGTCAAACCAGTAGCTGAGGCATGTAGTAGCTAGCTTCACTTATTGTGATGCAAGAGTCATCAATCTATATAGCGATAATAAGACAATTAAAGTTACGCCAGCCAATCATATCAGGACAAGCTAACTGCAGCAATTTTGATTGTATTTTTTAGAACCAAGCTAACAATCTGGAGGTACACACACCACAAACACACATATACACACACACATGTACACACACACACACACATCTACCACACACATCCAACTGATACACTACACACACACCACACACACACCTGATAACACACTGATACACACAACAGCACACCACACACACACACACACACACTGATACAACACCACACACTGATACACACACACACACTGAACACACACACTACCACACTGAGTGACACACACACAGATACCACACACACACACACACACACACCACACCACACACTGATACACACACACACAATACACTGCTACACACACCACACACACTGATACAACACACAAGACACACACACACACACAGATACACACACACACACCACACAAACACACACACTGATACACACACACACACACACTGACTCACAGTAATTAGTTACGTTCCATCAGCCTGAAGTAAGTTTGTGATTGGAGGGAAATATTGTGTAAAGTGAAGAATTGTTGGTGTTATTGGCTCTAACGGTCTGATCAGGATCTCTAGATGATAATAAAAACAGTAGTGGATCCACTTGGTTTCTATCAGGGACCAGAACCAGAGTCGGGCCAGGTCCAGATGAATGGCGGCTCTGTATCCACCCGCGTTGGTCCGTTCAGGTCCACTGCAGTTTGGACCTGTTTGAGTCTCTGTGTTGGAAACCGCACACACCACCAGAGACGCAATTAGCCCGCGGAGCTAAAGCGGCGCCCGACCCGCGGCTCATGCCTCTAATCCAGCCGGTGCATGATGTCACTTCCTGCTGGAGGAGGCGGGTTGAAAAGGAAGTTGGCCTGGAGTCAGAGCTGACTGGTGTTTGAGGGTTTAACTGGTTCCTGTGACACAGCTGCAACTGTCAATACTCCACGGGTTTAAATAAAGGTTCATACAAAACCGTTGTAATAATATCAGCTGCTATTGATCGAGCTCATCTGAGTTATTGATTACAATATTTAACGATTTCTGTAACATTATCTTATAAAATCACATTTATCTGAAAAGTGTTACTTTACATAAATAAAAGGTTTCACTCTGTAACTTTACGCCATCTTGTATCCATCAACCAGAACAATCTGTAAACAATAAGAGCAAAAACATTTTTAAAAACACTGTAAAACAGAATAGTTTGATAAATAAAGTTAATATAACTCAATCATGAACAGTTGAAGTAATAATTCAGTTGTTT
>NW_023339785.1:26368646-26383303 GCF_004916995.1 Morone saxatilis | reverse complement strand
AGCCCCAAAATTAATTAGCTTTTGATATTTAATTATAAACTGTTTTTAAGGGTAATGTAATAATTTGCTTTAGTGGAAGAAAACTTCAAATGGAAACATTTGTATAAAGTATTAATTTATGTGACTTTATTCAGATTAATTCTGTTTACACATTTTAAATTTAGAGAAACGCTGCATATGAGAGTAATTTACAATTAATGTATCTTAATAAATACTAATAAATGAGTTAGTTGTACTCAAATCAAATATATTTTTATGCGTAAATGAATACATTTAAGCAGTTTAATGTGATTTGTTCCCTCAGACAGTTTGAGTTGAACTGACTCTTTAGGTTTTACAGTGAAGTCGGAGCTTTATGTGACCACAGCGTCTCTGGTTTGTCACACACTTGATTTTAAACAACATTCATTTTTTATTTTTGCTTAAATTGTTTAAAATTGCAGCATTTTGATAGAAATCTACTCAAACTGAAGCTGCAGGAGTTCAGAGAGCAGAAGAAGCCAACCGTGCGATAAATCCTACAGGTGTGTCGACAGGTGAGCTCGGTGTTTACTGTCGGACGGACGGTCGGACGGTCGCACGCACACGCTGCAACCCGATCGCCCCGCCGAGAGGATGGGAGGAGTTATCACAGACGTAAATCCAGAGAGGCTCAGGTGGACGATGAAAGGCCGGCGGGCGCTGTCGACGTGGATTTACAGCCGACGCTTCTGCCATTAAAACTGTGAATGTAGCCTGAGAGCTACAGTAAGACACACAGCAGCAGATTTATGAAAGGAAATAGCTGCACTGTGCTTTTTCTGTTTTATTATATTTTCCAGGGAAAGTGTCACGTTCCAGCGCTCGGTGGGAACTGGACACAGGAAGCTGGACGGGGAGCCGACGACAACATCTGGATGTGATTTCAGACAAAGTGAAATATGAAAAGTGAAGGAGGGACAGAGATTTTACTTCTGTTCAGACCAATAAATAAATCTGTACCAGAAGGTCACAACCTCTCCAACGTATGAAGTCACTGTGCTGCAAGTAACTGAGTACATTTACTCAACTACTGCATCTGATAACTTTAAATTATTGGTACAAAATATAATCAATAAATAAATGTAAAGATCCCACACTGGAGAAATATCAGATAATACACATAAAACAAAGATAAAATGAAAGTTAGATTCACTATAAATGTCTTTGATATGTACAGAAATGTTTGATGGAACACAGGTTATTAAATATACACATGGTGTGTAGTAATATACGTATACATGTTTATATAAATATATATAAAATGAAGGATGAAATGAACAATGTTACAGCAGGAGATAGTTTCACTGAATAAATGTAATGTTTTAGATTAAGATAAAACTGACTGCAGTCAGCATCTTGTTGCTCTAACAATAAGAAATACAAATAAATAAATTCATTTATACTATTCGTCACTTCTTTGTTTTGTACCGTTACATCATTTATTGTTGATATATACATTAGCTGGGGAAGCTAACATTAGACAACTAACAGATCCACTCAGATAGTATTTAGCTAGCGATAATGTTAGCAAGTTAATGTTAGCGAGACAAAGTAACCTGTAAATAGTGAAGCAGCCAACCTTTAATATCTGCAGAAAAACACACAACCTGCAACTATGGAGAAAAATTAAAACAAGTTTTTAGAGAAGAACATTAGAAACAATTTGAAACAATTTTGACTCCAGAAAATTGTTAAAAAAAAGAAGTTTGAGGAATACCTTCACTTCCCTCGAGGGTGATTGAATTATATTGCTAACTTGGACGTGTGTAATATATCTCAGCTCTCTGAAGACATAAGGCAAATCTTAAATACCTGAAGGCTTCAGAATGAATTCATCCAGAACATTTCTCTTTGAGACAGAAGACAGAAATATTCAGATTGTACATGATCAGTTTAAAGAGAAAAATCATTCACTCCCTCAAATGAGAACAAATCTCTTTAAAACACTAATTGGTACACTCAATATACTTAATTTATCCCGTCACATTAAATATCCAGGCTCTTTGTTTGAAAACACTAAATATTTGTAATGTTTCTGCTCTACAAAATAATTATAATAAAACATGAAAGTCATTAAAAACCCATTTGATGTAATCACATGAACCTGTTCGGTTTCTGCTCTCCGGTTTAATTTGCTTTCTGAAACATAATTAGTAAAAACCTTTGCTGCCCTCCTTTGTCTTCGCTCGCCTGGAGATGAAAAGCAGCTCTCGCTGAAGTGGAGTCACACGTGAAAAAAGGAAAAAGAGGAAGCGTTGAGCAGCTGATGGAGGTTAACAGGTTTCCAACGAGTGTGTTGTCGGTTTTCCCGCCCGCGTTTCATCATTGTGTTCGCGCTGTAGCTTTAATATCGACTGTCACCGGGGAGCGACGCGAATATGTACCAGCATCGTCTGAGGCGATGGAGAAATGAAGAACACAATAACATCAAAAGAAAACAAAGTGTTCGAATCACTTTAAAGACAACAGCAGGAGGAAAAAAATGTTCATTTCCATAATGTTGAACCTTTGCTGGAGCCCCCCGAGGTGCTCGCTCCCCGGAGGATCCACAGCGGCTTCCCCCTCCGCAGCACATCGCCTCTTTTGTGTCTGAGAGGTTTCTGTTTTCTAAAAATACAGCGTCTGATCGGATAAATCACGTTCCAGTCTGATGTGTTCTCAGAGTCCGAGGCCAGGGTTCCCTGAAGGCACCCTGTGTTTTCACTGCCTGATAAGAATAACTGAGCCAATGTTTTCAATATCCAGCCGCATGCAAGACAAACATTTACAGTCACATTTACATTTAAAGTCCTGCAATAACACGGACAAACATACAGAGTTATACACTGTTTGCTAATGTTAACAGAGATCAGTTACACTTTAATGTGATTCTCTGGGTCCTTCAGGGGGTCCCAGCAGTCACTGACATGGTTTCAGGGTCCTTGAGAGTTTCTCAAAGGCCCTTAGGACACATCCAGGTGTACATTAAGAGGTTCTTGGGTCACTAGGAGTCCTTACGAGGGTGTCTGGGGGCCCTTGAGATGTTGAAGATGTTCTAGGAAACCTTGGTTCAAGTCAGTCCTTGAGATCATATCAGGTGTCAATAATGAGGTTCTAAGGGTCACTTTACAGGGTTTCAAGGTTCCCGGTGGGTATATTCAGGGTCCAGCAGTCACTGAGATTGCTTTAGGACCATTCACTAGGATTCCTTGTGAGGGTTGTTGAGAACGTTCTAGGTGACCTTAAAAGGGTTGCGAGAGATCATATCAGGGGACCTTGAAGTTCTAAGGGTCACTTTATAGGGTTTCAGTGTTCCCATCTTGAGAGTGCTCTATAGGCCATTAGGAGACATCCAGGGGTACTTTCACAAGTTATTGGGTCAGTAGGAGTCCTTGTGAGGGTTTTTGGGGCCCTTGGGTTGTTGAAGACATGATAGGTGACCTAGTCAGTCCTTGATGAGGTTCTGAGGATAACTTTACAGGGTTTCGAGGTTTCCAGAGGATATATTCAAGGTCCCTAAAGTTTTGGGGGTTCTTGGGGCCCCTAAGAAGGTTAATGAAAGTATGTTAGGGGCCTTTATGAGGGATCCTACATGAAACCATTGGCTCATTGAGAGCGTTCTGTGATCCCTAAGATGGTTTCAAAAGTCAGTCTGAAGGTTTTAGACATTCTTGATAGGGTTTCAGGGATTGTGGAGGACATTCCAGAGTGGAGGTTTCAGGAGGTTCTGGAGAACCCTAGGAGGGTTTCTGGGGTCACTGAGGGCCTCTACAGCCCTTCACAAGGTTCTAGTAGTCGAAGGAGGAATCAAAGGTTTCCTGAGGATGTTCTAGTCCTTGGAGGGTTTCTAAGCACCCCTGGACAAGATTGGGTTCTTAGGGAGGTTACAGTGTTATAAGACATTCTGCAGGAGGTTCTACTGACTGGGTTCGGTATGAAGGCTATAAAAGTCTCTGAGAGTCCTTAAGTAGGTTTAAGAGAATCCAGGGAGGATTCAAGTGAGGCTTGAGAGGGTTCTTGGTGAGTTTTAGAAGTCACATGACAGAGTTTCAGGGATCCTGGAGGAGGGTTTAAGGGTCCTGACAGGATTCTGGGGGTTCTTAAGGATGTGGAGGCCTTGGACAGGCATCAGGAAATATTCATTGTTCTCTTTCTTCAGTCTAAAACTAACTGACAGCAGAAAGCAGAACTTCACCAGCTGTAAGTGAAAATCTGTGTGGACTCGGACTGTTGATCCTCTCTGCAGGGTTCCTGTTCTCCGACTGCTGCTGGCTCTACATTAAATCCAGATTACACCTCAGAGACTCATGAGAACAACGCTTCCAAAGCACGGAAAGAGAAGTCGCTTCTTACTGGATGTTTTTCTTTAAAAAGAGAGAGAAACTGCTGTCAGGGGTTCCTGCAGACGGAAAACTCTCAGAGAAGTCGGGGAATCCCGGAGGAATCACAGCCAGGAACGTGGAGGAGGGGGGACCGAGACCCCACCACAGGAACCACCACAGAGTTGCGGTCCACAGGGTCACATCATTGGTCGACTCGGTCTTGGATCTGTGGATGTTTTCTCTCTTTGGTTTGAGGAGGAAATGCAGCAGCGTTTTACGGGCAAGGAAACAGTGGCTGGAGCTACTGGAGTTCAGTGTGAGAGGGAATCGAACCCGCAACTCTGGTTAATGCCTCGCTCTGTTCCACCTTAAATATTAATGTTTTAATTAACACTAAAAGGGAAAAAAAAAATAAAAATTTGGGTCAATTTATGACTTAAAACATAATTATTCGAGGTGCACGATCATTATCTGTGCAGATAGATTATCAACTGATAATCAGAAACACTTTATTGATTCTGGAGGGAAATCTGTGTTGTTACAGTTACTCACTATCACAAAATAATAATAAGAACATTAAATTAAATATGTATTACAATATCTAATAACAATATTTACAGAAAATATAGAAATAAATCAAAAGTCTGAAGTATGTACATTATAATACAATATATAGAAGATATAAATATGTGTATGACAAAATAATGAATAAATAGTAATAGAGCTAAATCGTTAAATTGCCGTATTGGTAAACCAGTTTATTGCACATTAATCAGAGTAAAGTAATTACTGTTAATTAAATTATAGCTGATAAATAATACATTTATTTTGAATTATTATGCAAAACATCTTAAAACTGAATTTAAAATTGTTTGTCAAGTTTTATGAGGAAATTTACAGGAAAAAAATAAATGAACATTTGAAGAGTCAGAACTGTTTCATTTCACTGATACCTGTCGGTACATTAATGAACTTTATTACATTAATAGAAAATATAATTCACTCCTGTTTGCACATTAACAGAAACTGTTCACATCTTTCAATTCTAAATATATATTATTCATCAGGAGGCTCAGACCGCTCTGCTGCCACAGACTGAAGGATCTTCAATGATCTTATTTATTGGATTTGACCTTTATTTTTACAGGAAGTCCCACTGAGATCAAACTCACCCTTACAGGAGAACGCCGTCTGAGCCGTACGACACAGCGCGTTTTTTACAGTACGATGTAGAGAAGAACCCACAGTAACACACTGTTCAAACACAGCTACCACACTCTTAATCACCACGTTCTTCATCATCACACTCTTCATCATCACACTCTTCATCGCCACGCTCTCCATCAGTGGATGTAAAAGTGAGGAAAAGCTTCTTCAGAACCTGAAAGGATGTTAAAAAACAACCAGAATGAAAACTGTACTCGGACACTTTGCTCACATTAAGAGCTTAAATTTTTAAATAAAGTTTTGTGAACAATAAGAAAAGAAAAGAAAACTAAATGTGTGTGTGTGTGTGAGAGTGTGTGTGTGTGTGTGTGTGTGTTTTTTTTATGTGTCTGTAAGTGTGTGTGTGTGTGTGTGTGTGACAGGCTGACCTTTATTCACACTCAGATTTCATCTTTTTTTTCTCCACAGCAGTGAGGAGGAGGAGGAGCGACCCTCCTCTTCTTCTTCATCCTGCTCTGAACCTTCACAGCGGGGTTAATGTAAGGCCACGTCCCCCGACACTAACACACAGACACACACACAGAGACACACACACACAGACACACACACACAGAGACACACACACACACAGTCCTGAGAGGATCTGAGCGCGTGCAGAGAGGATTTTGTGATGTTTCTGCAGTCAACGGTGAACTCAGAGGATATTTTATCTTCAGCTGCAAACGGCAGAAACAGATTTTATTTGAGGAGCATTAGAGACGTTAAAATACAGTTTATAGCTTCACTGTAAAAACCTAAAGCAACTGATTCAGTACAGTTTAACATTTAATGTCATTATTTCAGTTTTTCAACTTGAGTGCTTGAAACTAAAAAAGTTGCAACTGAAAATGTTTATTTATATATTTTATATAAATATATTTATTAAACAGAAAATTATAATAATAACTATTACATTCAGTTTTTCACGTTTACCAATTCTTTAAATACAGATTTTGTTTTTGTTTCCAAGACTGAAATTATATCAGAAATTAAATTATCATTAATTATTACATTATTTAAGGATCATTGTTGACGCTCTATAATCCTAAAGACGTGTCTCTGTTCGCACTGAATGAACAAAGCAATAATATCAAAGTTACGATCTGTTCCTGAGGTTGTTTTGAGTCCAGCTTGCTGGGTCCTGGTCTTGGTCTTCCTTTAAGGGGTTCAGGGAGTCTTTGAGGACATTTCAGGGATTCAATTGGAAGTTAAAGGATAATTGAAATTGTTGAGGAAGAACAAAGACAGAAATAGTCCGGTGTGGTTTAGATTAAAGAAGAGCAGCAGACCAGATCAGCCCCAAGAGGAAAGGTAGAGACCCGGATAGGAGCCATGCTGGTCCTGGACATCCCAGATCCTCCACAGACGAGTTCAGAGCCGACTGAATGTAACCACCAGGTGAAGGCATCTTTATCAACGATAAAGGCCTGTGAGTCTCTTTCTGATTGGATTATTGATCAGCTACAGCAGGTGGACATAAGGGCAGAAACAGGCAGTTCAACTGCAGCTTCATGGAGACCTTCAGAGAACAAACAGGAAGTGACAGGTGAAAGTTTGTTTTACAGCAGGACACATTAATATGGTTTTATAAATAAATAAAATAAATTATTTTGGGATTCAGACAGAAAGAAAGAAAACAGGTAGAAATTGATGTTTCTCTCCACTGTGTGTAAAGTTTCACTTTTCATTTTGCTTTCTCACAACAGAAACTTAAAGAGAAAAATCTCCAATTTCATGCAGGTGATTTACTAACTTCACATTCACTTTCATGTTCACGCATCGTGAGAGAAAAACCTGAAATTCAGGCCGTCAAATTTGCTGAACCAAACTCAGAAGAATCAGCAGTTAGAGAGTATTTCTGTCTGTGTTAAAGGAATAAAAGCAAATAAACGGTTTTAATTTAATGAGCACAAACTGACTGAAGATACTGTCAGACAGATCTCAGCTCCTTCTTAGGAGTTAGCTCATAATTATTCAGCAGAGGATTCAAGTTTGAATGTTACTGGTTGTGAGTTTTATTCTTCTGATATTTTACAGGAGAAACTCCTGGTTCGTTATTTTCCGTCCACGCTCACTTCCTGTTCTGACCCTGTTTGGTCACCAGAAGAAGAAAAAGACTTCCTGCCAGTTTTCTGACTCGCAGCCTCATTTTGCTGCCGGATCAGAAACATTCGGAGGAATTTCTGCCAGATTTTTCCCAGGAATCATTTCATGTGGCGAGCCTCCCGCCCGCTCCCTGATCCAGTTTGCTGTTTTCCCATGACACGCTTCCTGACATGTTTCCCCGCGTGGTTTCACCCGCTGCCAGGATGTGGAGGAGCGACGGGCTTCAGAGCCGAGCGAGACTTCCACTGCTCATCAGAACAAACACATCAGTTATCTGCATTGTTCTCAGTCTGAGCAGAGATCTTCTGACGCTGTAACATCCATCAGACTGCAGCGGTTTTAATATTCAGTAAAGATCATTTACATTAATTCAACCTTCAGTTGTAGAAGGATAAAAATCCCAACTCAAGGTCCACTTACTGGCTTTATCAGGAGCTTTTAGGCTCAGAGTCGAACTATCTGAAGATACAGTAATAAAGTCAATGTTCAGATTTCCTGGAGCATTTTTAATTAGATAATTCCTCATTTGTATATTTGAAGCTCAGATAGTCAGTGTGTGTGTATCAGTGTGTGTGTATCAGTGTGTATCAGTGTGTGTGTGTGTGTGTGTGAGCAGACAGTGAACAGGTTGTAGTGTACTTTTTGTTCCTCTGCTGCCTGTTGGATGCATCTCTGTTTTCTATGTAGGGATGGTTGGTCTAAGGTTGTGATCCTTTATGCTCCAGAGAGCACTTCTCCTCTCTCACAACACAGAGTCCAACACAGAGTCCAACACCAGAGTCCACAACACAGCAGTCCAACAACAGTAGTTCCAACACAGAGTCCACCATACACAGAGCCACACAGAGTCCACACTAGAGTCCACAAACAACAGAGTCCACAAAACAGAGTCCAACACAGAGTCCAACACAGAGTCCACAACCATCAGTAGTCCATACACAGAGTCCACATAACGAGTCACAACAGAGTCAACACCAGAGTCCAGACACAGAGTCACAAACACAGGTCAACTACAGAGTCCACAACACAGAGTCCCAAAGTCGAAAAGCTAACTATTAAATGCTAAGCTAGTGGAACTATGTCTTGATTGTGCTGGTAGCTGGATAATGTTAGCTTGGTTGCTAATGTTATTGCTAACAATATACTAACTTCACTATATAAAACAGTTAAAAGTAACCTTGGTTTGTGTTGATTCATTAACATTAATAATAATAAGCAGAACTTTTAGTTTTGATACTGTTAATACATTATAATTATTATACTTATGTGCTTTTACTTAAGATTTAAAATGTAATGGGGTACTTTACATGGTGGTTTTTGTACTTATTACTTGAATAAAAGCTCATTAATGTGATGAGTGAAGATAATGAATTATTATTGCTGCTGCAGTTTCTCAATAACTGACAAATATGTAAATGAATAAAAACAAAACAAAGCGTTTCAATTAGCAGAAGAATAAAAGGGCAGCAGCCTGTAAGTATAAACAGTTCTTATTATTAACAGAAACATGTCAGACTGTAAAACAAAGAGAAATACTGAAGTTCTTCTCACTGAGGAGGAGGAGAAGGAGGAGGAGGAGGAGGTGAGAGACGATCTGTCAGAAGGAGATCCTGTAAGACGAGTGTCGGAGCAGGGAGGGAAATAATTAGTGTGTGGCAGTAATAAGAGTCTTAATAGGATGAGAGTTTGTTAATGTGTCTATTATTAGAGCTGAGATATTGAAGCTGCTGCTGCCTCCAATAATAGAAAGTAATAATGATCATCACACTGTGGATGTAAACCACTTCCAGGACATGATTACTGCTGTACGCTGACACCACGGCGGTGGCTGCTTATTGATTATCACAGAGCTGTAAATACCAACAGAGACTGACTGAATGTGAATTTATTGTGATAGAAACAGAAATATCTCATATGTAACTGATATAATTCTGTTGATTGTTCTTAAATATCTTCTTTGGCTGCAGACCACAAAGACCTCCTGCAGGGTCCACTAGAGTCCCTCAGGACCCCTCAGGTGACCCTCACCTGTACGACATCAGGTATTTATGGTGTACTGCAGATTCTGTTTTTGTTTGTGTAACCCAGGTTAAAAGTGAATTAATATGAATATAATATATATATATATATATATAATATGTAATTATATAAAAAATATATATAGTAAATCCAAATCCAAAATTTCAAACACATAAATATCTGGGTCAAACGAGGTCACTTCCTCTTCCTCGCCTGCACGCCGGCGTGCTACAACGACTCCAAACAAAGAACAGATCCTCTGCAGCCGGCGGTGACCTCCATAGTAAAACTGCTGATTTAAAGCGGTTAGAGTTACACTTAAAGCACTTAGGTCATTTCTTCATTAATGATTTGATTTATATTTTTCATTGTATTTAGCATAAAAATGTATTTCAATTTGAATTGTACAATTTTTCTCCCAATGTTGTACATAAGATTTAGAGTTTAAACTTATTATTTCTCCTTAGACATCAACCAACCACAGTTTTTTAAATGCATATTTTTGTATTTTATACATTCAATACAAATATGATTGACCTGTTTGTCTTTATGTATTCAGACACATTGAACCATCATCATCGTCTGCTCATCTTTGGTTTATAAATTATGCTAAACTAATCCTGCAGTTGCTACATTTGCATACTACATGCAACATTTTGGCCAAATCAGAACAAACTGCTGGTCAGAAGGAGGTTGAATGAACTTATGTGTAAGACACATTAAAGGAAACTAAAACCTGATGGTGAAGTCAGATCCGTCCCACAGCCTCAGATTACAGTTTAAAGAATATAAAGAAATAATCCCTGACATGAGTCTTTTGAACAGTGTTGGGGGGGGGAGCAGGTGTAGATGTGGAGGTGGGTTTATAAAGAGTGCTCAATGAGTTAGTGTGAGGTTATTGATTGACGGAGCGGATCTGCAGTCAGTCTGCAGCTCATTAACATGCAGGACCGATCGCAGCCGGATGCTCTGATTGGACATCTGTCAATAGAGGAATTAACGTGTTGGACAGGCCTCCCCTGGACAGAGGTTAGACAATCCTGCTGAGGACGCCCCCCCCCACCGCCAACACACTGAGATTGACAGCAGGATTAGAGTCCCCAGAACCCCCCAGAAACCTCCCTCCGTCCCCGAGGTCTCCGAGAAAAACTCTGTGTTTAAGATTGACAGGTGAGACTAAAGGATATATTCTGATGCTAAACGGCATTTTCTTCTCCTGCCAAAGCAGGCAAACAAGCACATGAGCAGTTCACAGAAACAACATGGAGTCAAACAGCCAAATATAATTATTAAAGAGTCTAAACCTGAACCTTTAAAGTCACTGAGAGGAAATCTTCACAGTACAATACAGTCCACATGAAACCGTTAGCTTCCTCGTATTAGTTAGCTGCTCAAGCTAACTAGCTAACAGCAGCTACATTAGCAGTTAGCGGAGTTGAGGCAGCCGGAGGACGTCAGAGGGAAAACCAGACAATATTCTCTCCATAAAATATGGAACTGATAAAGTTGTCTGTTGGTTTCATAGGAAGACAAATTGATTTCAATGTAAAAATACAAAGAAATGGATTTAGTGTAAATGTTTTGTCACACATTGTTAGAGGAACAATAAGAGGAGATTTAAAGGTTTGTTTTATGTAATCTGGACGTTAAAGAGCGTAAACAGTTTACAGCTACAGTCGGTCACATAATGAGGTTGAGATGACAAACATGCTGCCAACCTGTTACTACTGTTTGACATTCAAGAAACCAGAACCAGATCCTGAACGGGCCGAGTCAGGAGGGTATGGGGGAGTACAAGGGAGGACGGGGGAGGATGGGGGAGTACAGGGGAAGAATGGGGGAGGATGGGGGAGGAATGTGGGAACCAGAGGGCTGTGGAGAGACGAGCAGTGTCCAACACAAACTGAAATGTGGAGCTGAAGCATGAAACTGGTTCCTGCTGCTGCTCCTTAATGTGTTTATGGTTCTAATGTTCTGATGGTTCTGGGACTGGTTCCAGATCCACTTACAGGCTCCACTGATGCCAACTCCCTCCAGCAGAATAACACTGACACACAGAAACTGATCCAGAGTCTGCAACAGCTGCTCTCACATCCACTGCAGTCCTCCAACACCATCACCACCACCAACTATAACACTCCACCAACCACAACCACCACCAACACCATCATAACCCTCCACCAACCATAACATCTCCACCAACACCACCAACACCATCACCACATCCACTGCAGTCCTCAACACCATCACCACCATAACCCCCACCAACCCTAACCATCACCAACACCATCATAACCCCCACCAACCATAACATCTCCACTATCATCACCATCAACACCCATACTACCACCACTATCATAACCATCATCACTACCAGCATCACCACCACTGTCAGCATCATAACCACTATAAACACCATCACTACCACCATTATCACCACATCCACTGCAGTCCTCCAACACCTTCACCACCATCATAACCCTCATCAACCATAACATCTCCACTATCATCACCATCATAACCATTATAAACACCATCACTACCACCATCACCACATCCACTGCAGTCCTCCTCCACTGTGTGCTTCCACTCTGCTGTAGCTGCTTTCTCTCTCCAGGGCTGCAGACCTCATTAGGAGGTTTAATCAGCGGTCTGGGACACACCTGGTCCCGGTGAATAAATCCAGAGCAGCAGCCAGTTCAGCTTGAAGCTCCTCACTTTGCAACACCTTTATTTGTGTCTTTTGTTTGTGTTTACAGCACATCTCCTCTGTGCGCCACCACTGCAGCCAGTAAACCTTTAACCAATCCCAAATCTCTGTAACCGTCCTGGAGGTCAAAGCTGATTCTCTGTCTTTAATCTGATCTCATTTGTTTTTGAATAAGAAAATAAGAAAATCAAATTAGATTTAAAAAGATTGAATGTTTCTCTGAGATTATCCTCCTCAGCATGTGGGAGCCTTTAGATAATCACTTATGAAAATGAAATGTACATATAACAGATCATTTTACAATCAAAATAATAAAGCTGAGATTCTCCAAACTTGTTTCTGGAGGCCAGTGAGATGGAGGGTGCGGTCCGACCTCTAAAGTCTCCCCTTCCTGCCTTTTATTCAGGCTTTTATTGTGACACATCTGGAGGAAGTGTTATGACTAAAACATATGAGATAAAAATCCCAAAATCTGACGGAAATAACGCAAACCGATAAAAGCAACTGATGTGATGATGTCTGATGTTTGGTGTTAACTATTAAAGTGTTTGATTATGTTAAAGAGTGTGAATCTTCCTGCCTTCACCCTCTTAGTGAGACCCGCCAATAAAAAATGAAAGAAAGAGGTCAACTCCTGTTTTCCCTTTAAATATTCACACTGATGATTGAGCGCACACACACGTTTAAAATTCATCGGCCGACCATTTAGATTCAGGTCATTAGTTGCCCAAAATGTGCATCTCAATATGTGGGCCAACAGTTATTAAGAGTTTTTTTGACGGCTGAACGAATGAATAATTCATTTTTTGTTGGAGGCACATTATTTATTTATTAATCAGCCTTAAATTTGGTCTCAGATCAGATTATCCGGCTGCTTTCCAACACCTTTTCTGCCTGCTTTTGACCCCCACCCCCCTTTCTGTCAGCGAGGATTTCAGGTCGGAGTGTCGACATCAGCTGCTCATTATTTGTTCCATTGATTTTTGCAAATGGTGTTTCCCCAAAATATCAGCCGCCCATTACGCAGCATGAATTATAGATGGCAGACGAGCTGCTGGGAAACAAAAGGCGGGATGTCCTCGCCGCTCCCAGTTTGGGTCGTCCACTTCTAAAATACTTCCTTTTTCTGACCCTTTCACAGTAAAACAAAGTTTTCAGGAATCCTGCCGGTCGAACCTGAATGACCTCGTGGCTGTAAGGAAGTGAAAGTGTTGCATCACGTTTCCAACAAACTCCAGAAAAAAGGCCTTTAGCAAAATCTCTGCATAATTTAGCAGAATATAAAGTTTTTCCTTCCACTAATGTGTAAATAGTCTAGTGAATGAACTCAACAAACACACTTAACAGAAATCTCCTGCAGCGATTGAACTTTCATAAATCATAAATCTACAAAGAGAAATGTGGAAACGGACTTTATGAGACGTGTCACTTCTGAACGCTGTATTTCATAATTGTTACACCACGCTGAGATCCAGAGACGCTTTTCAAATGTTTGTCGACAGATTTTATCTTCAACTTTGTCTCCGTCAAAGCCGAGACATGAAAACCATCAGATGGATGTTCAACTTTTATATGAACGCATAAATATTCTCACATAACGCAGGAAAACTAAACAGCTGTAACTCAGGTACGTTTAGTAAATTCAAATATAATAGTGATTATATAAAATTAGTTTTTAACCCTTTTTGTCTTAAGATTGCGAGGCTAACCGGATGTCTCTGTTTTTTGGGCATTTTTCGTCAATCGTTCATTTGTGAAGCGTTTATATAGATAGATAGATAGATAGATAGATAGATAGATAGATAGATAGATAGATAGATAGATAGATAGATAGACTTTATTAATCCCAAAGGGCAAATTGGGTTCGTCATAGCAGCCCAGGTACATTAAAATACAATAAATACAATAGAAATAAACTACAACAATAGAAATGAAAATACTTAGATAGGAAAGATAAAAAGATAAAAGGAAGGATATGCTTCATAAAAGGGTGTAAAAAGTGACGCGGAGAATGTATTATAATAGAAGATAAATAAAACACACGGATTAAATTAGCTTAATCATCAGTTAAATGTTATTGAAACCAAAAAAATATTCCAAACCATAAAATTAAGCCTGCATGGGCTGCAACTGAACATAAAGTAAGCCAAAAACCTGCAGTTTCCTCTGGTACGGGCCCAGCCAGAGGCTCCAGCCAGTTGAGGTCTGTCCTCCATATTAAAACTGGTCCAACTCCTACAGGCAGAAAAGAACATGTTCGTACAAACCAACAAAAAAGGAACATTCCTACAGTA
>NW_023339785.1:26368392-26368546 GCF_004916995.1 Morone saxatilis | reverse complement strand
ACTGCTGATTTAATAGAAAATTCAAATAACACTGTGCAGTATATTTATTTTAATGATAGAAAGTGTTTGTGTTTTTCATCTGGATCTGCATCAAATAAAACTGAACACGTGCCAGATTTTGTTTTTCCATCCCAGGGCGTAGTTCATGAGAAAA
>NW_023339785.1:26366251-26368306 GCF_004916995.1 Morone saxatilis | reverse complement strand
AAAATATCTCAAAAACTATTTAACTGAAAACCAGATAAACAAAAGCTCTTTGGCAGATAATAAATATAAATAAATGTTGTTTTTAGCTCAGCAGAAGTTTATCTTCACATATCTGTTAACTGTATGATTGTGATATAATAACACTGGACAGAAAGCAAACATCCAATGGTGTCCTCGTTTATAGAAACGGAAAAAACATTAAATCTGTCAAAGGTTCATGTCTGTACCCAAACGTTGAATGTGGTTAAATGTGGTTGATGAGTGCATTATGTCTGTGGGTAGTTAGTCAGAGAGGTATACAGCACACACTGAATAATAAGACAGTCTGTAGTCTCTGTGACGTCCCCCACAGGTCTGTGAAGAATCAGTTTGGTCAGCTCTGGCCGTCGCCATCTTGGCTCTCAGTTCTTGGGGTCCTGAGGTAGTTTTGATGGTCTTTTTGGTTGTTTTTGTGGTCTGTGAGAAGATTCCAAGGGTCCTTTGGGTGGTTTTAGTGGTCACTGAGGAGGTTGTATAGGTCTTTCAGGTGGTTCTAGTGGTTACTCAAAGACGTTTTTAGTGATCATTGACAATGTTCTGGGGTACTTGAGGTGGTTTTAATGGTTCTTTAGCTGGTTGTAGTTGTTCTGTAGGGTGTTCTTGTGGTCATTGAATGGGTTATACAAGTCATTAGGATGGTTCCAGTGGTTCTTTAGGAGGTGGTGGTCACTGAGGTTGTTCTAGTTGTCCTTCAGATGGTTCTAGTGGTCATTTAGGTGGTTATTGTGGTCACTGAGAAGGTTCTTGGGGTCCTTTGATTGGTTTATGGTGTTTGGCAGGTTGTAGTAGTCACTGAGGGAGTTATGTGTTGTGTTTTGTCAGATGTTCTACTGAGCTCTACAGGTCATTTAGGTAGTTCCAGTGGTACTTTAATGAGGTTGTAGGATTCCCTTAGAGGGTCATTGAGTGGGTTCTAAACCATTAAGATGGTTCTAGTGGCTATGTAGCAGGTTGTGGTCTCTGGTGGTCAGGGGGTTAGGGTTTTTTCTTGGGGTCCTCTAGATAGTTTTAGTGATTCTTTTGGTTGTTCTTGTGGTCTCTGAGAAGGTTCTAGGGCTCCCTTAGGTTGTTTTAAGTGGTCATTGAAGGAGTTCTACCAGTGATTAGGATGGTTCTAGTCCTTTTTAGGAGGCTGTGGTCATTGAGGGGGTTCCACTAATGCTTCATGTGGTTCTAGTGATCCTTGGGGTCCTGTAGATAGTTATAGTGCCTAAATTAAATGTCCAATTTGATCATTTTCAGATCTTATTCAGTTCGCATCCATAAAGCGAATTGTTACATAAAGGCTTCAGTCACTTAAAGTCAATATAATATTCCTGAAATGTTCTTTTTATGTGTTGTGATATTTCTGGGCTCTCGTGTGTGTGCAGTGGAAACCTCCGTTCCCTCCAACAGAAACCACTAATGACTGTTCGTCGTTGCCACTTCAAACATGTTTAAACATCACCGCCGGGGCTCCTGAGGTCGCCGCCACAGGGGCCCCAGCTCTGATGTAACCGGGCTGGAGTCCCCATGCTGTGACATCACAGACGTCATTATTACCACAACAAACACCAGCAGCACCACGACCCTGCTGACAGCACAGCACAAGACCCGGAGCCAATGTTAGACCACCAACGCCAAAATACTGTGACACCACAAACAATGCTGACCGCTAGTGACACACTGCTAATAAGCTACGATAGCTTCCTCCATTTTGAGCTCGGCTTGTTGCTAGTGGCAGATTTCGTTGTTCCTGCAAGAACATTATTTCACAGTTTAAAAAAATCTGTTTTAAATTCTGGTTCTTCTGTTGCCATGTTGCTGCTGTTGGTGATATTAGTGTCACTATATCACAACCCCACAAATGTGACGCATGCTTACATCAGCATGAACTAACTGATTTCCACCAATAATGTCCTGATATTCACCTGTCAATCAATCTTCAACTGTTAATGACACAGAGCTCACTGATTACTGTACAAACACAACTTTATTAACACTGTACAAACCACAACTTTATTATCACTGTACAAA
>NW_023339785.1:26359594-26366151 GCF_004916995.1 Morone saxatilis | reverse complement strand
ACTGTACAAACACACAACTTTATTAATCACTGTACAAACACAACTTTATTATCACTGTACAAACACACAACTTTATTATCACTGTACAAACACAACTTTATTATCACTGTACAAACACACAACTTTATTATCACTGTACAAACACACAACTTTATTAACACTGTACAAAAACTGAATACAACCTCTCTTAGCTCCTTTTAGCTATTTAGCATGTGCAGTTAACTAGCTGACACAAGGTATCAGGAGCCAAAGATATTTTTTGGCAAACACAATTAATGAAATACCTGTAAAGTTGAGAAAACTCACAAATGTGAGCATAAATCAGTGGTGCTCATTGATTTGAACCATTGCCCACAGCTGTCTAATCCAGACAGATAAAGTGAAGGGAGATCTTTTGTGTTAACAGTGTGGAAACAGTTCACATTGTCTCACAATATTGCTCAACCTCAAACCTCACATACAAACACATGCACAGTCAGACACTAACATGTGTACTCTCTCCACCACTGAGCGAGCAGAAACCTCTAACACCCACAGTGGGTGTTTTCGTTGGCTGGGCCGACGGGAGCGGTGCCGGCTCTTCGTGGCGGCGTTCGGCAGAGATGGACACAGGTAGGTATTGAGTGAGACAGCCATAATCACTCTCAGCCATCTGGTCGGTGTTGTGTATCAGAAACAGCGGCGGTTCTGCCTCTGACAGGCTGCTCAGAGAGGAAACGTTAAGAGCTGCAGTGAAAGCTTAATCACTGGTTCTGTGTTTCAAGGCTGCTGCAGAGAGTTTATTATATACAGTAGATTTTTATATTTCACTGTGAGGAAGTGATTACATTCAGAGAGGTCAGTCGCTGGAGCCGCTGACGACATCCAATCACAAAGAAGAGTTTTCTGTGAGAAACAAGGAACTTAAAACTGCTCATTGCTGTGCTGAGCCACTGGAAGTTCCCTGTTTACAATACGTGGAAATCAAAGAATAATTACATAGAATACATAAATGAATAAAGAAATTTATTTGAAACAGTGATACATTTACACAAAAACAGTTTCTGGACTTTTGCCATTTAACCCTTCTTCTAATAAAACATGAATTAATCATGTGAAATATTACATATGATATGAAATAAATATGTTTCACATTGACGTTGAATATTGTGTGTGACACAGTTTTTACAAAATATTACATAATGTGTAAAATACTAATACATTTTGTTTTGTTTCACATTGAATATTACACAACGTGATATATAATTTCTTACGTTCACAAGTGAAATATTACATATGACATGTTGAATATTGCTCACATGAATCTTTTATGTTCATGTTACATAGAAGTTAAATGTAACATGACGTAAAATATACTAATTTAGATTTAACTGTTTCACATGAGAAATATTACACACACATAAAATATATATTTGTATGACGACATATTCCAAAAAAGATGAATTTTTCCGTCTGTTTCCACTGACGCTCTGGGGATGAACGGATGATGTCACCCGGTTGGCATTTTGGTTTGTTTTCAGGAAATTAATTCTTGAGGACCAGAAGCTGAGACTGAATAATCCGCTCAGACGGATGTTTTGTTGGGAGATGCTCCTGGCAGGAGGTGCTCGCTGCCTCCTTCCTCCTCGTCACCGTGACAACAAAGCGGTCCGCTGTGTGTGATGTGTCCTCTTTCCACCACTTTAACTTCACATGACCTCAATTTTCAGCCTCTCTCTGAAGGTTTGATGATTTATCAGCTGATTAGTCAGCTGCGAGCCGACACACTCGCCGATGATCTCCTGGACGCCGCTAACGACCTCGATTAATGACTGACCTCCTGAAATTGGTTAATTGGGCGGTGGAGGGTCGTGGAGACGTCTGGACCAGTCCAGCAGTGAGCAGAGCTGATCAATTTAACCCTGATTAAAACTGAGACTAAAGCTTTTTCTTCACAATTCTTTCTTCTCTAATGCCGGTTACTGAAATACCGACTCTTCCTTGTAATGCCATATTTTCCCATTTCCCAAGTTTTTCTTCCACTCTTGTTTTTTGGGTCTACCAACGGATGCAGAAAATCCTGGCCGCACTGCAGATCTGTTTTCCTGCAGGGACAGGTCTATGTGCTGGGTTCACTAGGTGTTTAGTGGCGACGCAGGACTGCCAAGTATGATGTTACAGCCTTCCCATGTTAATGTTCATTCAGGAAGGACCTTTACTGCCAGAGCAGCGGGAGGGAGCCGGCCAGCTGTGAAAACACTGTTAAAGAGGCTTTAGTGCTCATTTCACGAATACTTTAAGTTTACTTATTGAAGGGGAAAAAAGAAATTAATGGACTATGCGCTGGGCTTTTCCTTATTGTTCTTCCATGAGACTTCTCCATATGTGCCAGCGAGCGTCCATCCAAGTTCAGCCCTCCTGTGAAACCGGATCCTGAAGTTCCACATACAGAGGCGCTGGCCTTTCCCCCCCACTCCTGTTCTGGGATTAACGTTTGGCTCGTGAACGCTGCCAAGAGCTGCTGCCATGTTGAATCAGACTGTAAACTTTTACCTCTGAGACGGATACAAAGAGGAGATGAAGGACACAGAGGACGTCCTGCTGGCTGAGGGTCCCGAGGACACCAGGGGCCCCTCAGGAGCACAACTGAGGCTCATAATGGACATTATGTTGTACTGCTGGCATTGATTGGCTGGCTGATTGGTTAAAGTATGTGGACACTGCGAACATGGTTCAGGTCGGCATAGCAACAGCACTGATGCTACCCATTAACTCGCAGACACGTGGAACCGGCTCAAGGACCACAGAAACCTACTAAAATACCCATTCAAGTACTTTTGTAAGCTACTGAAGTCATCCAGGAGCCTGCTCAAGGAACTACTGAAGAACTGACTGAGGACCCTTCAAGGACCACTGGAAACCAGTTAGCTCTGGTTCTTGAACCGTTCAATATTCTTGAAAAAACCTCGAGTGGAATTAATTGTAATTGGATGCTTCATCAACACAGGGCGCTGTGCAACGATCTGTAGAATATGACCTGTCCACTTTGGTTCCCAAGGAAAACCTGATATTTTTTGGTTCCAGCTGGGAAGTTCCAAACACAATAGTTTAAAACTAGGTGCTTGAACCAGAACGGCCCTGGTTTCCTGTTGAGAAAAAATACCTTTTAGTGACCTCTGCAAACTATAGTTAATGAACACTGGAGCAGCTACATTGACCTCTGCAGCCACTTTCAGTACAGACTCATAACAGACACATTTGTTAAATATCAATAAAATGCTGTGCTGAATTTTATCTTTTCGTCTTTACGTTGTTCTGTTGTTAGTTGTAAATTTTCCCACAACAAAAGTACAGTTTTTATCTTGTTGTGCATAATAATAACTCAAGATAAAAAATATAATCTTTTAACGCTAAGAAATTAACCACTTTGTGAGTGCTTTTACTTTTGATACAAGTAACTAAACACCTTTTCTGATGAAACCCTCTATATGACCTCTGTATAACCTCTATATAACCTCTATATGACCTCTGTATAACCTTTATATGACCTCTGTATCTGGGTATCTACTGATGTTGCTGATTGACATTTTAGTGCAAACTATTTGAATTCTACATATGTTGCTATAGAAATGCACAGCGAGCACCCTCTGCTGGTTGGAACCGGCTGTTGCAGTTGAATTTTGTTATTGGCTGATTCTTTCTCTATTTGGAGCCAGAGCGAAAGCGCAGTACTGAACAAACATCAGCGTAATAAAAATGACCTAAAATGACATAAACCATCTCTGGGAAAAATTTATTTGACTTAGATTTTTTATTTTGGCCCATCTGCTAATATGGAGGCAGCAGGATTTATGACCTATACTGCAGAGTGTGATAGATATGTTTCTGCATCACTTTTGGAGAGCTGTCATGTTGTTATCTGATGTGTGTAGAAAATATAGAGAAACGTCCTAGTCCCTCTCAGTCTGCACACCAAATCACAATCATTAATTAATTAATCATTAATTTCTCTGATTTCTTGTCCGCATACTATGCGTCATGGTCATCTCATCTCAATGTAGTGGTCTAATTGAAAGTGCTGATATTTGTCTGAACCAACTTCATATCTCAGAGTCAGAGGGAGGTGTTGTGGGTGCATGGTAGCGATGGGAATTCCAGGTCTTTTGACTTACACTGACTTTGGTGTGGGGATAGTTTTTCTTATTGTTAACCTATGTGCAGAGCCAAACCATCACTCAGGCTTTGATACACACACAATACTTGTTGGTAGAATAGATTGATATATCTTCTTCCTCTGTACCATAGAGCTACATTAAAAACACACCATTGAGCCACACTGTTGTACTGGCTGTAATTTTATTACCATGAACACACACACACTGTAGTATATTTTGACTCAGTCCCACATACACCGTCCTGCTGCCCCAAATACTTACTAGAGCACCAAATTTGGATTCATCCACAGCTCAAAATAGTCCCCAACAAATGCACAATTTCCTCATGTTTGAGTAATGTTTACTATAAACTACATTGAGCAGCTGTAAAAAAGAAGCTATGTTTTTGTAAGCACTTTCTAAAGATTGCTCTTGATTGGGAATGGGCTTAGAGCTCAGATGCATAGACAGGGTTGAGAGGGATTGAGAGAAAGGCTAATACATTGTTGATTTTGGCCTTTCCATGGGATCTTTTGACAACAATAAACATTATGGAATAACACCAGCTTTATCAAAAAAAATAATTAGGGTTAGGCTTGTGTTGTGTTGTGTTTAGGTTTAGAGTTGTACTGAATTAGGGTACTGGCACCTTTTTTGGTCCAATTCAGGGACACTGTCCCCCAAACTGTCCACCACTGCATTGCATATCTGTAAATGAGTTGCATATGAATGTAATTATTTAGAGGACAGGCTTGCGTTGCTGCGCCACCCCACCCTGTAAGCCCACTGAAGCGCTAACATTGCAGTAATGCAGATTAAAATGTGTGAGTGGACTGTGTACAGTAATTTCCATGATTCTTTCGATCCTCAACAAAGCCAAATGTAGTTTGCGCTACCTATAAGTCAATAGACAGCAGAGATGGTAGCAGCCTTTTACTGTATATTTATAGCTTGCCACGGCAAGGTGACATTGGAAGATTGTTATTGCAGCAGCAGTGAGTCTATTTCATTGGAGTAGATAATAATTCACTATTCCCCTACAGGGACAGTATTTAAAACAAATCACTATCGCCAAACGCAATATCCCAAAATAATCACGTCTCCACACGCCAACCATACATCGTGTGTGCTTCCTCGGCTATTATTCAAATGTGACATCAACCAAAGATACATTTGAGGTGGTGTCATTTTGTTATTTTGTGTGATTGTAATATCATTTGATATGAAGCTTTGAAAGCCATCTCTCTCCTGCTGCCTGTCTAACGAATACAATATATACTCACATATAGCAGCATAGATATAAAAATACATAACTGACATAGGAGTGCTGCATGATTTTTAAAAAAAGCACATCAGTCAGCTGTCAGTTGCTTCATCATTGTTGCTCTGAGGCATGATGGAACCTCTGGAGACACAGCTGATCAAGTGTTCACATACATTAATAACATGTAGCTGGCAATAGGATAAAAAAATGTCTCTGCTTTATAAAGATGTCATTTTAGCTTTTTCTGTCTATCATTTTTTAAAATTCAGAGACAAGCAGCTGCTCCAATGGAAGATCTATGGCACAATGTGTCTTAGTTTGTATCCCACAAAGGGAGATATGGTGAGTACAGAGACAGAAGAAGCTATAGGAGGCTTTTATGAGTTTTCCATCCAAAGCAGTGGGCCATTACTCAAGCCATGTCGGAGCTGCTTAAACATTGCTGTCCGCACTGAGTGAGGAGCCAAATCAAGTCTGAGTGAGCACTAACTGGAATTTCAACATTGATTCGAGATGTGACAAAAGTTACGTGTCTTATCTTAAAACTTTAAATAAATTTAAAATATACTTTTGGTCTCAAATGGGACACCAACAGAGATCTTCTAGGTTTTAGTCCCACCCCACCACCTCCATATGCAGACTTTCTCACTCTTTATACTCCGTCACCTGACTTTGATGGCAGACGCATCCAAAGATGACACTAGAGGGACACCTGCAGTGCCATATTTTGAACTTGAATGAATGACACTGACCAGGCAGCAGTTTTTGTTCATTGTTATGTTGATGTATGTTATGTTTGACTCAGTTGTCAGGCTTTTTCCACAGATCTGCTTAAACAGATGGAGTAGTTTTAGGGCACCCCCTCCAGAAATGTTCAATCCTCCCAGGTCAGGGACCAAGCTGGCAGGCATGAGGGGTCAAGGGTAAATTTTCACACAGTAATTTTATTCACAGAAAAATGTGAAAATAATCAATTTACAAAATATAGAAAATGTTCTGGGCCCATAAAAGAGGTTAACTAAACAGAACTTAACTCAGGCTACATTGGCTACATTAATTACATTAACTGAACTAACTGAACTAACTGAACGAACAAACCGACCTCCCTAAACTGAGACATTGGGGAAACTTAAATAGTGGCTGATCAGGCCACTCTGACA
>NW_023339785.1:26358136-26359494 GCF_004916995.1 Morone saxatilis | reverse complement strand
GTCGCAATTTTGCGACTTTGGCGCTTAAAGGGTTAACACTGCTTGTCATACAGGAAATATATTTTGGAATATATTCTGATATTAGCTGACTAATGTTAGGTTGCTTGATAATGCAGACATTTTGCCAGCTAGCTAACATAGCAAAATACTGTCAGCTAGCTTTCTCCTTCATCATCCTAGCTAGCAGTTGCAGGTTACTTTGACGGCCGACTAATGTTAGCTTGCTCGCTAGCTAACGTGATCCATGATGCGAACGTATGTACGTTTTTGTTGTGTTTTTTGGTCCTGTATAAACTGTATAAATAAGTTGTTCTTTGTGCTTTTAGCTTAGTTAGCTCGCCAACGTTAACTTGCTTGTTTGCTAACGTCGGCGTTTGTCGGCGCTGGTTCTCTGACATCAGTTCTGTGTTTCAGGAACTTAAAACCGAACCCTGAAATAGTTTGTAGAGATTTAGTTTGAGACTGAATATATTTCTGTCCTGCAACCCGCTGAAAGAACGCAGCGGGCGATAAAGCCAACCTGAGGACTTCCAGAAGACCCGGTTCTGTCTGATCTCTGAGGTTAAAACATTCACTGATTAACATGAAAGCAGAGCGAGCGCTTTGATTCGACCTCCAGGAAATCCACACAGAACGAGATAGAAGAAGAAAAACAGTTGCTATCAGTTTGTTGAGATTATCGGAGGAAAAAGAAGATCAGCGACTCTCCAACAAACACAGACCAACACTTTTATTTTCATGTTCAAGAGCAAAAACAGTTCAGATCTTTGATTTAGGAGGAATTCTCCTCACAATTATACCAAAAAACTAACAAAAAATATACCAACTTCTACCAGTAGTACTGTACAATAATACAGTTTAATGTATAATGTAACTCTGAGTGCACATATAATTAATACATAACTTAATGGACTATAATATATTAAGGTTATTTAAATGGATTATTGGCACTAGTTGAGGGCTTATAAGGGTTAAAACAGCAAAAAACAAATGGAAAAATTACCCATAATCCTTGAATTCACACTAATTAAAAAAAAATGCTTTTGTTATTTGATTTAACTGACATATCACCTTAAAAACCCTTTAAAAACTCCTTAAAGGTTATAAATACAAAATTCACTGAACCACATCTCAGACCCAAACAACGGGGGCCACAGCCCACCAGACTCCAGAGACAAAAACACTAATTTTACAGATGTAAAACTACACAGAAACAGAATAAAACTCACTAAAACCGTCTTTGTGGTTATTTCCACTAAACCAACTCTGGTTTGGTGGAAATAAATCCTTAATTCACCGACATAGATCATAAAATATTTGTGAAAAGGTCCCTACAGAGACAGACCTTTAGTTTAACC
>NW_023339785.1:26351007-26358125 GCF_004916995.1 Morone saxatilis | reverse complement strand
AGACTCCAGAGACAAAAACACTAATTCTACCTCACAGATCATCGTAAGTTCATTTAAAGTGGACCGAGGTTGTAAAGGCAGTGTAATAGTGAATATATTATCACCTTGTTCAATCTGAGATCAATGCTTTATTCACCATTATACTGGTATTACTTTTACTTCTCGTACTCCACTTAAAAAAACTCCAATTATATAAATAAACTGAACTGAAACTTCACTTGACTTGGGTCCAGACTGTAAAGTGAGTTTTTGAGAAACCAGAAGTCTCAGCAGCTGGATAAGTAATCACTGTGTCACTTTTATCGATCGGTAACTCTATCAGATATATTATGTTCACCATGTCCTGCGGGGACTCTTATCATTCATGTTAATAGTGTGTATTTGTTCCAGCTGCTTGTCTGGATCCAAGAAACACTTGAAATATCAGGTTAGTGTGATGAAAATAGACAGACCGTTTTCTGATCCAGAACTGTGGTGAAATACTTACAGGACATAAATAAGTTGTGACAGCTCGTGATATTAACTTTAAGTGGTTCAATTCTCCGTCGTGAGCCAAAAATACAGAAGTAAATCAGCCGATCCTCCGTTCTCCACCCTGCTGGACCTCAGAAACCCCTCAAACCCTCGTCTTCAGTCTGAAGCTGCATCCACCTATTGTTCATTTAAAGAAGGGAGAGCAGCTAGTTAGCATGCTAATGTGCTAACAGTTTGCTAACATGTAAACTGTTCTCTAACATGCTTACTGTTTGGTAACGTGTGTGCGGATCCTTTTTTTATTAAAAACTCAGCATAATCAATAAACCCAACTAATTCCAGTCACAAACAGTCTCTGAACTCGGTGCTACTGACACATTTGTGGTTGCTATCGGAGCGCTGAGGTCTGATAGCAGCATTAGTAATCTTTAAATTCCAGCTGCGATCAAACAGGATGAACTTGGAGAAATGTGTCTAAAATGATGCATAAGACATCTTTGGTTGAATCTCTGCAGCCTCAAAGAAAAGCTGGAACATCATTCAGCTCATGAGACATTTAAAAGCAACCTTTCAGGTAATTTTAAGTGAAGTTGATTAAAACCAGGACAGATCTGCGACCTGCAGGAAGGTCACATTAAAGGTGATAAAATATTGAAGTGACCTCCTTTCCCCCTGTTGAAACTGTGACCGAGCGGAGGAATTTTCCGGGTTATAATTCCATTTGGCAGATCTGATTACAACCTGGACCGTTTCCACAGGAATCAAACCCACCAAAGATGGACCCGGCGAGTCAAAGCCGCCGCAGTCGCTCTGATTGAATTCCAGCATTTTCTTTCCCCTCCAGAGAAGCCAAAGTTTGATCTTTACTAATTGATATATCCCGGCTCCGCACATGAATCTCAGAAAGCTCATACCTTGGGCCAATTTAGCTGTTCCACTGGCTGAGTTTTAATTGAGTCCACATTAAAATTTACTTATAAAATAATAATGGGCTCCCATGCAAATGAGCCCATCCCGATATTGCTGCGGCTGCATTTGCATATCCACAAGCAGTCTGGGAGTTCAGAAATCAATATAGATGATTAATAATATATGGGCTACAGGAATAATTAAATTCATTTGATGCAAGGACTCAGTCAGCCTTGGCAAACCAAAGGTGCAATTTTGCCACAATCTAATTTAATACAAGTTGCCTGGATTGCAGTTTCAATTACAAGGATTGAAATAATAATAATGTGTGTTAAAGAAAAAATTACACTTTCAAATATATGTTATTTCATTTCATTTCGTTGAATGTATTACGGGATGAATCCCTCTTTCTTCCCACATTAACATACTGCACCAAATTGCTAAATTAAACCGCTCTTTAATTTATTGCAGACGCATTAAAATACACACAGTTTACACAGTTTAAAGATGCAATATGTCAAACGTGGACACGAGAAGCTTTAAAGTATTTATTAAAGTACAGTAGGAAGGGATAAAATCCAGATGTTCTTTGGTAGGAAAGACATTAATCTCTGTGAGGAGAATAAAAAACAGTCTGTGTTAATTACCTCCTGAACCGGAGCCCAAAATAATGTTATCACTTCACACGGACTCATTTAACTGGGCTGTAATTACAGTTTGTGTTATTAGACTGAATAAATACATTCTCACAGTGAGGTGTTCAAGGACCCTGACTTTGTGTTGGAGGTCAGAGTGCAGCACTGTGTAACCTCCAGCCTGGTGGACTGAATGATTTGTAACTCTAAAGAGCCACAGACAACTTAATTACCCCAGATAATCAATAATTACCCCATATGATCAATACTTACCCTCCAATAGTAATAAAGCTCAGATATAAACAGAAGATGTCGGTTAGCTACTTTAGCTAAAGCTATCTGTCCATCAGGAAACTGTGAATCTCAGAGAGTTGAATCTGATCCAGTTTCACCAGAATCACTGAATATTTAGAAAGATGAGCTAACTAATAATATATATAATATTATATTATAAATAATTATTGATGTAAATTAGTTAGTTACAAGCTAATGTGCTAACATTAGCTTCCACATGCTAATATTTGATTGTTTTATTGTTCAGGAATCTCATTAAAACACCTGAATATATAAATATATATAATATAAATATATATTATATAATATAATATAAATATATATATATATATATATATAAAATAAAAGACTTCCTGTGGTTGGACGGAAACTGGATTCTGACTCCAGTGGACTTTATTGATCCTCAGTATTGATTATTGTCTCCTGCAGTGTCTCCGCTGCATGTTTGTTGAGGACAGCAGGCTCCTCCTTCCTCCTCTTCCTGGGTCACCTGACCTGCAAGGACGCCGTTCGTTGGCGAGCCATCCTCGTCCTCCGGCGCCACCTGACGTCTCCCCTCATTAGCATTCAGCTGGCGGCCTGCTGGAGTTGTGGGAGTCTTGGACGGCGAGCAGATGAGATTATGGACATTACGTTCTTGACATCCTGTGACGTCGCTGGCTCTGCCAAGGCGATGTCAACAATGCCCAGAATGCACTGCTGCCCGTAATGAATGCACTCCAATATGTAATGACTGAGTAATCACATTATTTGCAGTCTCGACTTTATTCTGACGGAGCGGCCGCCCTGCATCTGTGCTCCGGCGGTAATTGCCAGGCCGGGGCGGCGAGCGCGAGCAGCATTTGCATCCCGCACTGGGGAGTTGCATTGCAAATGATTATGCTGAATTGTTTTTGCAACAGGAATGTCCAATCCAATAAAGTTAATGATCTCGAAAGACATGGAGGGAGACGAGGAGGAGGGAGGAACTAAATCGATTAAAATGCAGATGTTCGCCGTCCGACGTTGGCTGCGATGGCGGCGTTGTGTCGATGTAATTAAGCCTTTTTTTTTTTACTCTTCAGGAAGTCTTTTAGCTTCGGCTCCACATTTCATCACGTTGAGTTCGGAGGAAAAAATAACGCTGAGAGTCGTTTCCGCCCGATCAGAGACGTCAGTATATCAGACTGATCAACCTTAATGTGGATCCAGTTCAAACTGCGGTCCAGGGACCAACAGGGGCAGTGGGTTCTGGGGGGTCCCAGGAAAAGGGATAATTTAACTTTTATTTTTAGAAAGTTAACAGACTAAACTAAAGCTAACAGACTGAGGCTAAAGCTAACAGATAAAAAGTCAGTGTATGACAGTTTATTGATTATAGATCATTGATTGATCAGCTCTATATAGAACATAGTTCCAGAGTTTATATACTGTTTAATGATTATAGATTATAAACATATAAACATATAAACACACACAGCCGCCATAAAGTCGTGTAATTAGCCGTCCTGCGTGATTAGCAGGTAAAACAAACGATGTGTTTTGTTGGCAGCAGATAAATCTGGTCTCAACTCGCCGTAATGACCCGTGTAATTTTTAAGCAGCGCCTACATCGCGGCTCTTTTAACACGTATCATTAGTGAGGTTGTATATTAGATATACATTCTGTGGCTTAATTTGGTCTCCCAGGAGCACTTGTAATGATGCAGCTGCCGGGTCCAGGACACCTTTAATTTATTTATTTTAAATGTTGAGAGTAATTGAGTTCTTGAGAGATGTGAGGCGAGCCTGCTGCTGCTGCTGGTGGGGCTCCTTCTGAAAAATGCATTAATTCAACACTGCAATCTGTTGTGAGGATTAATACGAGAGGAAGCTTCTAACGGGGAGAGGAGGGCGGGAAAAAGGAGAGTTTCTCCTCTAAACTCGGCCTCCGAAGCTCCGGAGGAGTTATTTATCTCCCTCTGAAGGGTTATTTATTACAGACAATCAAAAACGGCTCCTGTGCCACGGCGGCGGTGGTGGCGGTGGCGGCGGCGGCGCGGCAGCTGCAGGTGATGATAGAAATCATTTGTTCCACAGATCTCATAACGGCAGACGTCAAATAACAAAACGGTCAATAATGAAGACGACGAGGTGGCAGGTGGCGGCGAGCGTGGGCCGTCCTCTCTGATGATGATGATGATTGTTTACAGCGTGATGATGATGATGATGATGAAGATGTCAGGGGGACATTGTGGCGTCTCACTCGTAAAACCTTTAATGGAGCTCGCTCAGCGTCACTTCATTCCTGTCAGCTGTTAACCTCAAGTGTGTGTGTGTGTGTGTGTGTGTGTTACTGTGTGTGTGTTGTTCTGTGTGTGTGTGTACTGTGTGTGTTCATGTGTTAATTGGTGTGGTGTGTTGTGTGTGTGTTACTGTGTTACCTGCGAGTAGGATGTGGGTGTGTGTTGTCTTTACTTTTTCGTTGGTAGGTCGAATGCCTTGGGTTCTGTGTGTTGGTTAACTTGTTTTGATGGGGTTGCCTCTGACTGTTATGGCTTTCGAGTGCGTTGACGGTGGTGCTGTTGCTGTGTGTGTAGGTGGTTTACTTTGTTCGGGTGTGTTTGTGTGTGTGTGTGGTGTGTCTACTGTCGGTGTGCCGTACTTGCCATGGGTGGTTTTGGTGAGGATGGAGTGGTGTAGTATGTGGTGTGATATGTAGAGGAGATGGCTGTTTTACTGCGTGTGTTGTTTGTTATATAAAATCACGTTTATTGTGAAACGAGGATGCTGATGTGAAAAATATTATTCAACATGCTGGGAACTGTATCATCGAACTTGAGTGTCGAATTATGTGATCAGCAGGATTGATATTCTGCGGTTTATATTTTTTTTGTTATTCATTTTCGACTTCCTGCTTAAAAGTGCTACATTACACAGTTACGTATTATTTGTGGGTGGGGGGGGAGGGGAGACGCTCGTTGGGACATTGTTCTCCCTCGTCTATCTTTTTTCTCAAAAGGCTGTTTTTTGGTCCCTGCAGGTGTTTTAACTTTTCAGCTAATTCGCTAAAAAACGATGGTGGTTTCATTCTACTAGGGGTATCAGGGAGAACATCAGAGAGCGCAAGTAGTGGTCATAGCACTTATTCAGGCTCTGAAATCTGCCAGGCTAGTGTAAAGGGTGGATATTATAGTATGCGCGCTCGAGAGATCTATGATAGCCTTGTTCTTGCCTTACTTTTGGCTATGTTTTATTTATGATGTGCCCTGGGCTCATGGCAAGCTTCCTCAAATGTTGGCCTCTGCCTTTGATGCTTGTGGTTGATGGTTGGCCGTCCTCGATTGCTTTTTGTTTCACTTATCTAATCTTATTATTTGCATTTTGCACATATTGATATCTGTGTTTTGCATGCTAGTTGTCCTTTTCTAGTGAATTATATTATATATATTATTGGTGTCAGATGTTAGGTTTAATTCATTTTTTAGCTCTATATTTCTTTGTTTGTTTCTTATCCAGTTTTATTTTTTTTGTTATAGGTGCCTGTTATTTTTCTGGTTTTTCTTATTATTCTTTTTTTTTTATGTGTCCTATTTCAGTGCATATGTCGTGCGTGAGGTGTGTGTCAGAATGTTGTTTCTATATTTACAAGTTTAAATGCTTTTAGTTGCTGACTAATGCTTACTAACCAGTCAAACAAAAAGGGACACTAAACTCTAGTTAAGAACTACTGGTGAGTCTGGTGGCACCCGTCTGGTTCTGTTATGACCTCAGTCCGGTAGAGCTTGGCGAGCCATATACGGAGTTGCTGCAGCGCGCTTGGGTTCGAATCCGACTTGCGGCCTTTGTTGCGTTTTGTCGAATCGTTTTATTAGGTCACCCACACTTGTCTCTATCAATAAAGCCATCAAATAGTTGCTGCAGTAAAAGAAGTTTGCTTGATTTTGGTTTTTTAAAAGAAAGGAAACCACTAAAATATACGTTTTAACATTGATTTTTTTATTTAATTTTGTAGGCAATTAGTGTTTAAGTCAGCCTGACAGTTAAAAGTAAATTACCTTTAATCCTGTAATCTGATAATAATCTGATATTTCTGTGATTTTGTATTGAGTCAATAAACGGATCAATATGAAGCCTTGATTTCGTAATAAGGTCCTGAACTAGCAGAATCTGTGAGCTACGCTAACTGTATGTCTGCTCATCGCTTCAGCAGCAGCTCTGTCCTGTCTTGTTCTTGGTCTGTTCTGCTGCCTCCCACATCATGACTTGAAAATAGCTGCCAAAACTAAGTTATTTTCTGCAGTTTCATTAAATTTTATTTTTACACTTAGTGTGAAATTTCTGGTTAATTTCGTGTGCTCCTGTGACGCTTAATAGTTGTTGGTGTGTCTTTTTGCATGTTGTGATGTTTGTAAATATGGTATGGAATATCCTATAGATCAAATAAATATGTAGTTTAATAATATGTTTGCATTTTTGTTGGCGGAAATATGGGCGAACATGGCAGATGAATCTGTTTTTTATGCTTATCAGAGAGAGATCGGGTCATGCCGGTCTGGGTATCAGAGGTACCGCCATTTGTTCTACAAGTTGAAAACACTTATTATGGATCACATTACTAATTTGTTTTTTTGGGTTGTGTCTTGTTTGGTGCACAATTAGAGTCATATCTTGCAAGGTCTCTTGAGTTTGAAGGGCCATGATATGCTTGTCAGGTTTAAGACTGTCTGCTCGACGGTGCTCCCGGCTTGATAGTAACTTCGTCATATTAGTTCATAGACGTTACGATTTGCTTTGTGAAGTTGAATTTTTCCCAAAGAACGGCAGACTTGTGTTTTTATAACTAGT
>NW_023339785.1:26350055-26350907 GCF_004916995.1 Morone saxatilis | reverse complement strand
GCTGGGCTGCTTGTTCTCTGCTAGCTCGCTCTTTTATACGACAATGGCGGAGCTCCGCTAGAGAAGGCGGAAGTGGGTGGCAACATGGAGCCGAAATGACGTCAAAAACTCTGGAAATCTGAAACGGAGTGATTTCTCTCCTGTATTCTGACATGAGGCAGCCCACAAAAACGTATAGACTGGAGTCATTTTTTTCCACACCTTTACCTGCTGATAGCCCTCCAGGAGTCCAAATGTACATAATCAACTGATTAAAAAGCAGTTTGTGCATAATATGTCCCTATTAATTCAGTAGCAATAAATACAATAAATAATAACAATAGTAACAACAAACACAGGAAGCTTAATTAGCATTAATAATAATAATAAGAAAAAGCAAAAACAAGATGCTTAATTATTGTTAAGAGCAACAAGGTCTTTTTAATGAGATGTCACGTTTGTGGATTGGAACACTTTAAGATGTTTGATGAAGTTTAATCTAGCTATCATTTAAATATTAAAGTTTAACTATTTGATACATTTGAAGAGTTTTTAAGGCCATTACCCAGAGTTTATAAAGTCTGACACTGTGAACCCCTCATACAAAATCAAGACTGCGTGTCCACTAATGTACTTCAAAATAGTTTTACTTAATAAATGTCTGTTTTTACATAATGTCTGTTTTTACTTAATAGATAGATATCTTAATATTAGATAATAGAGAGTTCAGGAATATAAGAACAATATAATTACACTTTCTGAGTCTCAGTGATGAAATACAAATATATGAATACAACTCAAAAAGGTTAATATTAATGGTCATATGTTTTAGAACCCTAATGATACGGAAATGTAAACAGGAAGTATAATGTT
>NW_023339785.1:26341994-26350030 GCF_004916995.1 Morone saxatilis | reverse complement strand
GATTTGTTTACATTTCCAATTCAATTTCAATTAAATTTTATTTGTTATAGCGCCAATTCATAATCAGAAGTATCTCAGGACCTTCAAATAGATCAGGTCTAGACCAAACTCCTTTGTTATCATGTTGTCATAATGGTAACATTAACATCCTCTCATTCTCAACTGTGCAGATAATCCACACATATATTATCATTTATCCATGAAATCAGGTGAATGTTACCTGTGAAACGAGCAGCTGACCGGTGTTGAGCTCCTTCTCCGTGGCCTCCATCCTGCACTTGTTCTCTGTCAGGTTGACCTCCAGCTGTTTGCTGCGGTTCACCAGAGATTTCACCTCCGACTTCATCTTACTGACGTAGAGACGAGCTGTGGTGAACTCCTCTTCCATCACTCCACTCGTCTCGGTCATCTGAAGAGAGAGAGAGAGTTTTACTCTCCAGCTCTCCGTTCAGCTCTATGGATGGGTTCTTATTGGTTGACAGAATTCACATCACTATAGTTGAACCTGGCACAAAAATGTTAAACATTTAAACATTTGCTAAAATGTATTTTCTGCTGTTCATTATCATTAATTATAGAAAACTAAATATCTTTGGGTATTAATGAACCTGAATTACATTTTGGACTATGGGAAGTGATGATTCATTACTTTTAATTTATTTATATGAATTCAATGTAATTTCATTAATCAATAATGAAACTGATTGTCATTATGTAGACATGTAAATGAGTGTTAGAGTATGATTAGGGAAATGTGAACAGTTTCAGTCTTACAGCTTTGAGGTCGGTGGTACCAAGAACGCTGCCAATCTCACTGAGGTCTCTGAGCAGCAGACTGAGGATCTCTGCTGACCTCTTCTTATGATGAGAACTGATCTCCTGCAGCGTCAACAACTCCCTCTGAACCGCCTCCAGATTCACCTGCAAAGAAAAGAACAAGAGCTGACCATTACAAAATATACACAGCTCAGACAGAGAAAGAGAATGCCAACATCAACGTCATGTCCCAATGTCCTACCATCCTAATGTCCTAACATCCCACTATGCTACCATCCTACCATCCTAATACTGTACCATCCTACCATCCTAATGTCCTAACATCCCACTATGCTACTATCCTACCACCCTATTATCCTACTATTGAACTATCCTGCCATCCTACCATCCTACTATCCTACTATCCTACCATCCTACCATCCTACCATCCTAATGTCCTAACATCCCACTATGCTATCCTCCTGCCATCCTATTATTCTACTATCCTACCATTCTACCATTTTACCAGCCGACCATCCTGAATCTTGTTTCTTTATGTGGACTCACAGTTTTGTTGGCAAGCTCCTCGTTCAGCTGTTCATTGCAGCGGTTTTTGTTCTCCACCTCTTGGCTCTTATGGTCGTAGTTGACGGCAAGCTCCTCCAGCGCCTGCAGCACCTCCTTCACCTCCTCTTTGGCGGAGTCACTGTCCCTTTGCAGCCGTGATAATTCGTCCTGTAGACGCTCGTAGTCCTGGCGGCTTGACAGCAACAGCTGGATTATGAAGAGGTGGAGGGATTACGGTTATGCTGACAGATGTTAGATACACAGTGGAGGTTGTAAAGTTCAGGTGAGACTCACCTCGTCCTGATCGATCAGCTGTTGTTTGAATTTCTCGGCTGTCTGACTGTGATGGTTAATCTCATCATCCTAAAACAGGAGTCAGCACATGTGTAATGTTTCACAGACCGGTACAGGTATGACTGAATTTATAATTCAGGCGATATTAGCTAAGACTCACCTTGTCGTCCAGCTGATGGTACAGGTCACTGATGAGAGTCTCGTACTGTGTCTTCTCTTCGTCTGACAGAGGGACAGGAGGTGGGGCCAAGCTGTCAATCACTGCGGTCGTTTCACTGCTGCTGCTTTTTTTGTTTTTGCTGCTCAGCTGCTCCTCCACAGGCACAGACTCACCTGGACAGGTTAAGAAAGGCTAAACAAATATTCCACAGAACTTGGAAACTGAAGCACAGATCAGGGTAGTCTGGAAAAAAACCCAGCGTGCTGCTCTGGCCAGTTTAACACTTGCAAGCTCACATTCCAGGTAGACGACTTTGTACATTTACCTTTCCTCCAGCGTTTCAGCTCATTCTCCAGTTTCTGTACCATGATGTTCAGACTCCTGTTTTTCTCTTTCTCCTTCTCATACTTCTTCTTCCACTCCTCAGCGGTCAGCTCCAGGTTCACAGACACTGTGTTCTTTATGGTTTTAGCTCTAAAACACAAAAACAACACAGGAAGTGGTTCTCACATACACAGACAGTGTACTGTCTGACAGATGAGAGATGGTGGATGGATGAACTGATGTCATAATGTGTGAAGTGAGATGTGATGAAGGTGATTCCTAACAGAAGCAGCAGAAGCACTGACAGCATGGACATTCCCACCATGAGCAAGACCTTGGCGACGGTGGCAAGTAAAAACTTCCTTTAAAGAGGCAGAAACCTTGGACAGACCCTGACTCTAGGTGGAAGGCTGCCTCGACCATAAAACAAACAAAATTACAATAACTAAGTCAAAGGCCAAAAAAGTATAAATCTGTCCCTCTTCAGTCCAACCTGAGATCATTTAGTCAGTTCTTACACTTCTCGCTCCCCAATGGAAATTATTGATGGGGCAACTGGGTACGATGTAATAAAATAACTCCTTAACCAACCATACCCAGTAAAAAGTTTATTTTCATCTGTCATTGAGGAAGATGGTGGAGAAAATTTAAATCTCCCACATGCTAAATAAAGCTGCTCTTTCTGTGGCAAGGCCAAGATGAATAGGAGGGCTGTTGATAGCTGGCACTGTGGATCCTGCAAAAAGACCATGGGTGGAGGTGCCTGGACGTACAACACAACTTCCCCTGTCACAGTCACAAACAGGAGACTGAAGGACCTGAAGGACCTGTAAACCAAGTGCAATGAACACTGGTGGACCATTATTACAGTACAATGACTCACGTCAAAGAAGGAAGCTGTTCCAAGACCTGGAGTGGGTGGAGAAACTGTTTTCACTCTTTACTCAAACTGATAACTGGACAAACATGATGAAATAAAACTGAATATATGTACAGTATTGGACAATACTATAAATAACTGTCAAAGAAACATTAAGAATAGTATGGCAGCAATACGTCTAGACTAACCCAAAGAAGAAGAAGAATGTACTGATTGTGAAGCCTGTTGCATGCTGTGTGGGCGTACTGACACTGATGAGTTTTACTGCATTGGTATTGAAATGTTGTAATTAGTTTTTATATTTGGTAGTATCCACACATTATGGTCGGTGTCATAAAAGTATCAAAGTTTGGTACCCAGTCCTACCTGCGTCCTGCAGGGTGAATGCATATCAACTACAAAGGTCATAGTAAACCAGTCTGTAGTCATTGAGACATATAGACATGTTGTTAAAGTGTAGGACTGACGGACAAACTTAGAGCTCAGTACCTCTGTCCAAACATGAGGGTGGACTTGGTTTCAGCCTCGTTGTAAACAGACGGAGAGCAGCAGATGATGATGGTGGTTCGACAGTTTCCTCCCAAAGAGTCCTGCAGGATTCGAGTCATCTTACTGTCTCTGTACGGGACGTGGGTTTTCTATGAACACACAACAAATAAGACACAGACAACATCTCATAACAACACAACAGTTTTATTTCTGAGATAACTGAAACTGAGAAACTGAACACTCACCGTTCCTTCACTGAGAGCAGCGATGACGTTCCCGAGAGCAGACAGAGACTTGTTGATGTTCTTGGCTTCATCCAACACGGCGCCTTCTGCTCCTGTTTTACTCACCTGAACAACAACATCATCATCATCATCATCATCCCTACCCCAAATCCCATCCCCAACCCCTAACGCAGCCTCTCTGTGGTTTGTTTCCATAGCCGGTCTGCTCCGACTGAAACTGCTGTTTTTATCATCTACGTTGGTGAATTAAGGATTTATTTCCACCAAACCAGAGTTGGTGATTGTTGGAAACACTAACAGAGACGCTTTAATGAGTTTTATTCTGTTTCTTGAAGTTACGATGATCTGAAAGCTTTAAAAATGTGTGTTTGTGTCTCTGGAAGTCTGTGGGAGGATGGAATTAGTTGATATGTGATAGTGATATTACGGCTGTTTGTGGTTAAACTAAAGGTCTATCTCTGTAGGGATCCTTTCCATAATGCTGTCAGACACTGAGAATGAATTTGGGTACATTTATTTAATAAAGTATATGGCAGCTGCTCTTTTCTCCTTTAGATGAATGGTTCAGGAGAGCTGGCCTGCCTCTGATACAAAACACAATCAACTTCATAATATAAAATAATATTTATATTCATGTATAGACTCATAAAGAATAATAAGACTTCACTATACAGGAATAAATGAAATATCAAATATCAGGAAACACAATTTCCTAAATGAAGTGAGTTGAACAGGAGCTGCTGTAACAGAGATTTGATGAGAAATGTGTTGTTGGTGTCTCACACACACACACACACACACACACAGAGTGAGTGTTTTTAACATGCAGAGTTCATGAGTGCGCTAATTGAAAGCCATTATGGGCCACATTATCATACTGTCACACTGCAGGGACGCAGCTCTTGCTCTCAACTAAACTCTCAAACCGGCACCGAGTCCAGAATCAGCGTTTACTCTGTTTACAGCGTGTTCAAACAGCTGTCAGACACAAACCAGCTCCAGCGCCTCGCATCTGACGGTCGGAGGCCCTCACAAATATTGCATAAGACAATATTTACCCAAAAAACACAGGATGTCCAAGAATGCATGAGATGAGATGATGCAAGCGTCTTCGTTCTGTTCAATATTCTTCACACAATCCGGAGCGTGTTTATCAAAGAAATGACTGATCATAATATCAGCCTTATTGGTCTCAACAGAAATGCCACAACCATCTTGCAGATTACTCCTTGATGAGGAAAATGCAATTAAAACGTCAAGTGCGTTTTATTAGATTCTACCCACCCTGCAGGGTTTTAGCAGCCCCGGGAGTCCCTGGATGCTCGGGCGATGGATGGCACATATAGAGCTGCGAGCAACATTAGCAGAGCGCTGCCAAAATAACAGCCGCTCGCTCCCCGATGATCCGCCTTTCATCAGCATACAATGCTGAACGCAGGAGTACTGCTGTCTGCAGGCTCATATGGAGGCTTTATATAGACTCTATACATGCTGCTCACTGTCATTATCTGACTCCATTATGGAAGAACATGGTTCAACTGTATGTTGGATGTCTAAATTTCTGCCTGCAGGCTGCAAACAGCTTATTTCTGTAACCTCTGTCTGCACACTATGACTCACTAAGCTGTCTTTGTTGTCTTATTGTCCAGGTTGAAACAACAAACAATGAATCTGCCTCGTTAAGTTGGTGCATCACAGTAAACATGGAACTATGAATAACAACAATATAAATATGAAAAGAGAAACAATAAAACTGTTATTTAGATAAATGAATGAGGAGTTCACAGTGAGACTATAATGATTTTAGTGTGAGGGGCATTAATGTAATATTCAGGTTGTGTTTAAGAGTTGTTACTGTTTGATCATTTCTATGAATATATTCGGAAATATTTAACTAATAATTACATAAATGTGCATTTTAAAGTAAATATTAAGGTTGTATGAAACCAGTAAAATGTGTCAGTATCTGTATTCGTTGTGACCACAGCTGGAAATACTAACAGTCAGTCAGTTTTAGTGAGTTTTCCACTTTGAAATCAGTTTCTGATGATCTGATTGGACTCTTTGTTTTGGTGCTTCAGTGCGACATCTAGTGGCCACTGAATTTGGCAACTTTTATAAAAAAAAACCTGTTCTGTTATTATGTTTCTAATAAATATGGCAACTTCTGATTATTTTAGGCTTAAATTAACAACATTAATATTAGTCCCGCCCACTTATGCTTTAAGCCCCGCCCGTTCTGAGTGCGGCTACAAACAGATAATTAAGTTGAACAGATACAGGTAACGGTGGACTCGCTCAGTGTCTCCCATTAATCACCTGGACTCAGCAGCCACTGTAGTTTCATAACGGACTGAAAGTATTTTTACATTTCTCTGTAACTTTGTGCTTCAGAGCGTCTCTCAGTACAAATATCAGAGTTTATTTCACCAGCTCAACCAGATAAAGACATTTTATTTAACCAGATGAGTCAGATTCAGAACCAGTTCTGGTTTACAATGATGGCCTCAAAGGGCAGCAACAGGATACAACAGGAACACAAACAGCTAATGCAGACAGAATGAGAACAATATGTACAGGATGTTCAGAGATCAGAGTTACATCAGTGATTGAAGGAGGTTGATGGAATAAGCAGTTGGTGCAGGAGAGCAGTGTGTCAGTGTGCCAGTGTGTCTGGAAGGAGAGAGAGCTGCTGGTTACCTCGTTGTTATCCATCCTTATGTTTGGCCACGTCATTAATGAGCCTCCTCCGCACGCCGCCGCTGATGTTCAATCAGGTGAAAAAGTTAAAAGTTAAACCTCCATCCTGTAGCAAACAGCCTCTGACTGCAGAGACGGACGGAGTTAACCAACCTGATGTCTTTCACCTGAGCAGGTTCCTCACTGTCTCCACCTTTAGTCTGAGTTCACATCCACTCATGATGATGAACAGATCTACCCGTAATGAAAACAGAGCGAACAGAAACCAGATGTGTTACAGCGTCTGATGAACGCTGTTACAGCGTCGTTCATATACTCAAACAGGTGTGCCGGCTCTCACAGTTAGACAGTGTTAAAGATGATTATCTCGTCTCTCAGTCAAAGTTCAGTTACAACTCTGACCTGCTGCAAGATGGAAACCATTGACTATTGATTAAATATTGACTTTAAAGGTTAAATAATTGGGCATTCTGGGTAATATGGACGCACATCTCAGTAAATAAAGACCCTATATAACATTGTGAGGACCAGCCATCAGGCAGCAGAGCCAAAGCTGTTAATATGTTAATATTCTATAGAAAATATTCTAATCAATAAATATTTATGGCTCTATTTAGGTGCGACTGAGATGGAGGATTGTACTGGGAGCACTGCGGTGTCTCCTCTCAGTGATCCATTCAGACATTTTAATTTCACTTTTCCTCCTGTTAACGACCCGTTCGGAGTTTCTGTGAGAGAAACATCGCAGTTTCGAGTTTAAACAGATCTTTAACCGACATTTTATACACTCGCTACCTGAGCCGTTAAGGTCAAATATGACTCACCTGAAGCGTCTTAATCCGCACACAAAGCGTTTAATGAAGAGCATTTTTCTTCCAAGACGCCACCAAATATCATTTTTAATGTTTCTGTCGGGGCTTAATTCCACATTAATTACTGTGTTTGGGTGGATGCAGCGTCATGACCTTTAAAACCAGAGTTTGTTTGGTTTCAGTTGATAAGATGACGCTGACAGTGGAGCCGGCAGAAAAACACAAATAAAAAAAGGAGAATAGATCTTTTTAATGGAGTTTAACAATCGGTCTCTGGTGGACTCATTAGGATGACCAGTTTGACTTATTTTACAGCCACTGGTAATTAGTATCCGCAGGAGTTATAGCTATAATCAGCCAAGTTTTCCCTTTGACTTTCTCTCCGTTAGCCATTAACTTTGGTGTTATACTTGCTCCAGGAAGGCGGTCAAATGTGTAAAAAAAGACAGCAGCCGTAAAACTAATAAAACTGTAGGGTTCCTTCTGGGGAACTTTAATACTTCCAGCGATATGATAATTCTTTTTACTTCAAAGCAGCCGTTAAAAAAAGGACAATTTTCACTGCCTTTCAGCGCCGTGACGGAGCCGTGGAGGCCTCGTTGGACCTGACGGAGCGCCACTGTGATAAATAATAAACATCAACAGCACGAGACACACGGACTCTACAAACAAATAACAACAAATCATTTCAATCAGAGAAAACTTTATTACCAATATTGCTCCTTACAGATGCTATTAACAAGTCAAGAGCTATGTTCTATATGGAGCTGATCAATAATCAATAATCAGAAGCTGTCACACACTGACTG
>NW_023339785.1:26333110-26341969 GCF_004916995.1 Morone saxatilis | reverse complement strand
GGTATCCCAAAGTTAATGGCTAAACGGAGAGAAAGGTTCAAGGGAAAATTTGGGCTGATTTGCTATAACTCCTTGCGGATACTAATTACCAGTGTGCTGTAAATAAGGTCAAAACTGGTCATCTTATGGGTCACCAGAGGACCGATTGTTAAAATCATTAAAAAGATCTATTCATCTTTTTTATTTGTGTTTTGTCGTGCTCCACTTGGTCAGCGTCATCTTATCAACTGAAACCAAACAAACTTGTTAATGGGGGGGGTATTTTTTTTTAGGCTGGTATTGGTCGCACCGTCCAAAAACCAGTAATTAATGTGGAATTATAAGCCCGACAGAAACATTTAAAAATGATATTTGTGTGGCGTCTTGGAAGGGAAAAATGTCTTCATTAAAACGCTTTGTGTGCGGATTAGACGCTTCAGGTGAGTCATATTTGACCTTAACGGCTCATGGTAGCGAGTGTATAAATGTCGGTTAAATGATCGTTTAAACTCGAAACTGCGATGTTTTCACAGAAACTCCAGAACGGGGTCGTTAACAGGAGGAAAAGTGAATTAAAATGTCTGGAATGGGATCACTGAGAGGGAGACCACCGTCAGTGCTCCCAGTACAATCCTCCATCTCAGTGCATAAATGTATGAGCCATAAAATATTTATTGATTGAATGATTTCTATATGAATGATTAGACATATTAAGTACAGCTTTGGTCTGCTGCCTGATTTGGGCTGGTCTCTCACAATGTTTATATCTAGGGGGTCTTTTTATTTACTGGATGTGCGTCTATTTATCCCAGAATTGCCATTTATTTAACTTTTAAAGTCAATATTTTTAATCAATAAGTCAATGGTTTTGCATCTTGCAAGGCAGGTTCAAGAGGTTGTAAGCTGGGAGACTTGTTGACTGGAGAGACGGAAGATAGAATCATCTTTAACACTGTTAACTGTGAGGGAGCTCGGCACACCTTGTTTGAGATATATGAAACGGACGTCTGGTAGTACAGCGTTCATCAGACGGCTGTAACACATTGGTTTCTGTTCGCTCTGTTTTTCATTACGGGTAGTTATCTGTTTCATCATCGATGAGTGGATGTGGAACTCGAACTAAAGGTGGGAAGAGGGTGAGGGACTGCTCAGGGTGAGAAGACATCGAGGTTGGTTAACTTGCCGGTCCGTCTCTGCAGTCAGGAAGTGTTGTTTGCTCAGGATGGGTTGTTTAACTTTTTAACTTTTTTCACCTGATTGATACATCAGGGGGCGTTGCGGAGGAGGCTCTTTATGAGTGGGTCCAAAACATATAAAGGAGTGCTGGATTAGACGAGGTTACAGGCGCTCTCTCTCTCTTCCAGACACCCTGGCACCACTGGGAACACTTGCTCTCCTTGCGACCAAACTGGGCTTATTCATCAGAACCTTCTTAAATTCGACTGGTATGTAGACTCTGATCTTCTGAACATGCCTGTACATATATTGGTTCTCATTCTGTCTGGCATTGCTGTTTGTGTTCCTGTTTGTTATTTCCTGTTGCGTGCCCTTTGAGGCTTCTGATGTTGTTAAATCCAGGAACTGGTTTCTGGATCTGAACTCATCTGGTTAAAATTTTAAAATGTTTCTTATTCTGGTTTGAGCTGGTGAAATAACTCTGATATTTGTTGACTGAGGGACGCTTCTGAAGCACAAAGTTTTGACAAAGAGAAATTGTAAAATATACTTTTCAGTCCGTATTTTGAAATCAGTTGGCTGCTGAGTCAGGTTGATTATATGGGAGGCACTGTGACGGTCCACGTTACCTACTGTATTATGCTGTTCAACTTAAAAGTTATCTGTTTGTAGCCGCACTCAAGAACGGGGCGTGGGTGCTTTAAATGATAAAGTGTGGCGGGTACTGAATTATTAATGGTTTGTTAATTTAAGCCTAAAATAATCAGAGTTGGCATATTTATTAGAGAAATAATAATCGAAAGGTTTTTTTTTTATAAAGAGTTGCCAATTCAGTGGCCCTGATGTCGCATGAAGCATCAAAAAAGAGTCCAGATCAGATCATCAAGGAGAAGGTGTGTTTCAAAGTGGAAAAACTACTAAAATAGTGACTGATGTTAGTATTTTCCAGCGTTGTGCACATACGGTATACATAGTATGCACTATGTTTTGTCTGGTTTCATGAACGCTTAATATTTACTTTAAAATTGCACATTTATGTGAGATTATTAAGTTAAATATTTGATTATTCATTAGAAATGAGTCAATACAGTATAACTCTTAAAGAGCGTGGAATATTAGAGTGTTATGCCGCCTCGAGCTAGAGAGTATTAGTCGTTGTAGCTCTTTCATTTTGTGATCTAATATAGGAGTTTTATTGTTTTCTTTTCATATTTATATTGTTGTGTATTCCAAGTTCCATGTTTACCTGTGATGCACCAACTTTAACAGGGCAGATTCATGTTTGTTGTTCAAACCTGGACAATAAGAAACAAAGAGCAGCTCTAGTGAGTCATAGTGTGTCAGACAGAGGGTTACAGAAATAAGCTGTTTGCAGCCTGCAGGCAAGAATTTAGACATCCAACATACGTGAACCATGTTCTCCATAATGGATTCAGATAATGACAGTGAGCAGCCATTTATAAGTCTATATAAACCTCCATAAGCCTGCGACACAGTACATCCTGCGTTCAGCATGTATGCTGGATGAAAGGCGGGACATCGGAAGCGGAGCGGATCCTGTTATTTTGGCAGCGCTTGCTAATAGTTGCTCGCAGCTCTATATGTGCCACCTCGCCCGAGCATCCAGGACTCCGGGGCTGTAAAACCCTGCAGGGTGGGGTAGAATCTAATAAAACGACTTGACGTTTTAATGCATTTTCTCATCAAGGAGTAATCTGCAAGATGGTTGTGGCATTTCTGTTGAGACCAATAAGGCTGATATTATGGATCAGTCATTTCTCTTGATAAACCCTCCGGATTGTGTGAAGAATATTGAAAGAACGAGACGCTTGCATCATCTCACTCATGCATTCTTGGAACATCCTGTGTTTTTTGGTAAATATTGTCTTTATCAAATATTATTTGTTGATGGGCCTCGACACGTCAGAGTGCGAGGCGTGGAGCTGGTTTGTTCTTGCAGCTGTTTTGAACACGCTGTAAACAGAGTAAACGCTGGATTCTGGAATCGGTGCCGGTTTGAGAGTTTAGTTGAGAGCAAGAGCTGCGTCCTGAGTGTTGACGGTTGATAATGTGGCAAATGCTTTTCAATTAGCCACTCATGAACTCTGCATGTTAAAAACACCTCACTCTGTGTGTGTGTTGTGTTGTGTTGTGTGTAGAGACCCACAACACATTTCTCATCAACTCTGTTAACAGGCAGCTCCTGTTCAACTCATTCCATTTAGGAAATTGTGTTTCCTGATATTTGATATTTCATTTATCCTGTATATGTGAAGTCTTATATTTCTTTTATGAGTCTATACATGAATATAAATATTATTTTATATTATGAAGTTGATTGTGTTTTGTATCAGAGGCAGGCCAGCTCTCCTGAACCATTCATCAAAGGAGAAAAGAGCAGCTGCCATATAACTTTATTAAAATAAGATGTAGCCAAATTCATTCTCAGTGTCTGAACAGCATTATGGAAAGGATCCCTACAGAGTATGACCTTTAGTTTAACCACAAACAGCCGAATATACTATTCACTCTCCACCAGACTCCAGAGACACAAACACACATTTTACCTTCAGATCATCGTAACTTCATTAAAGTGGACAGAAACAGAATCAAACTCATTAAAAGCATCTCTGTTAGTGTTTCCAACAATCACCACCAACCTCTGGTTGTTGTGGAAATAAATCCTTAATTCACCGACGTAGATGATAAAACCAGCAGTTTCAGTCGGATGCAGACCGGGGCTAATGAAAACCAAAACCCAATGATAGAGGCTGCGATACAACACAGGCAGAGGGAGAGAGACACCATGGATCTTTATAGAGAGAATAACTGTTAGCTAATTTTTAAAGGGTAATCTCAAAATCTGTAATCAGATTTGTAATTTGTAGACAAATACACACAAATAGTTACATCAGTTACAACTCAGGCCTCTTTTAGTTTCCCTCAATAACCTCCTAATAACTGCTTATTGATAATCAGTAAGGAGCTTGTTGTACATTAATTATGATGTTAATATACTTTGCTCAGTATGGGCCTAATAAGGTGGTGTTTAAGATAAAGTAAAGGGAAAAGCTGTAGAATATGGTTAATATGGTAATGTTAAATAAGGCGTTAATAAGTGCTTTATTATGACTAATAATGAGCTAATGTATTACTAACATCTAATATCAAACTAATATCAAAACTATGGAGCATGTACAACTGGTGGTACGCGGACAAATGTGAAATATTTTTAAAAAATACTTGTAATATTTAGTCCTTGAGTTTGTCAGCAGGCGGAGGTCGAATGTGGAGCACAGGCAGAGGTCACTACTACTAATATGCATGCTAATAAGCAACTAGTTAATGGTGAATATGAGTATTAATATTCCATTTTAGTCATTTCTGTTATCGGTCCCATAAAAACAAAACACATACTGTCAATGCATCATAGACAGAGTTTGTATACATGGTCCATACGGGGAAGAGGTTGAATTCTAACTGAAACAGTGCATCATTTTGTACTACTACTTAAGAAATAAACTAAAACCAAAAAGGAGCCAAAGAAGAAAAGAATTAGTGTCAGGACCTGAGATATGACTGTATGTGCAGCTGCTCTTCTAATGTCTGGAAACCCAGTCGGCCTCATTGTTGATCAATTAAATCATCCTTCACGTCAGTTTCAATCTATTTTCAAACTATCTGATACCGATCTGTTTCCTTTGACCGCTGCTGATCCAAAGAAAACATGGCCGCTCGTCTGTTTCTGGCTGTTTGGGGTTAAAAACGTACGAGTCTCTGCGCTCCCTCATGGCTTTAAGTGCAGCAGAAAGAGGAGTAATTGGAACTAGTGAGCTATAGCTACAAACAATCTCCCTCTTCTCCCCGAGATTCAAATTTACAGTTTGAATGGCAGAAAGGGAAAGAAAAAAAGATCTTTCAATTACGCCTTTTCTCTTTTCCCCCCACATTTAAATTGGAAGTGATCTCAGAGGAAATAGTTATCATTTTAATGACGGTCTCCATTCATTAAAACTCTCATTCTTCCTCTCTTTGCCCTCTCTCCTGTGGATTGGAAGCAGATTCTTACAAAAGCCCCGCTTCAATTACCTCCGAGTTAACCCGCCCTCCACGTTCACGTGCAGGGGCCCCTCGTCCCCTGATGTGTGGCCCTGAGAGCCCGTCTTCGGCCGGCCCCCGCCGCTGTTAACAGGAGAAACCTGAACTCAGAGCTTCACCCTGCTGTCGTACAGACTGGCATCCGTCATGTGTCGTTTGCAGAGTCCTGGAGTTTGTCAACGGGCGGAGGTCGAATGTGGAACCCGGCAGAGGTCAGATTACTGCAGTCTTTTCATTTCCACATTTCAGAGGGAAATATTTTACTGCTCGACGTTTATCTGACAGCTGCAGTTTCAGAGGACAGCAGGGACATTTTAAATTCAGATTTTTGTCTTCCTCACTTTAAAGTGTGAGGTCGGCATCCTCACAGAGATAATAGGAGCCGATCAACATATTGATACTCTCGTAGACTCACAGTAATTTGCCCCCAGTTTCACCTACGTAGTTATAGCTGCACATGAGACAGAAAGTAATTAAGACAGAAACACAATGCAAAAAACAAATATAAGAATTTAATTAAAGAATTAAAATCACAGTGCAGACAGAAAAGTTTGAAGCTTTGATTTAAACCACTGGTTCTCAAACTATGGTGCGTGTACCACTGGTGGTACGCGGAGGAATATCAGTGAAAGAAATTAATTTATAAACATTATATTGTCAAAACTTCGCAATTCCTGTAAGATTTTGTTTCAGTATTAGTCTGATACGTGGTCACGTTCATGAACGCAGCACGCGTACATCCATGATTAGTACAGAACTTAAACGTGATGTAGGTAGTGGGCGAAGGTCAGATCAATGGTTTAAATAAACTGCATACGTGGCTCCAAACGGGAACTAACAGGAGGAGAAGTGTGGACCAGGAGGATCCCTTTTCCACCAGATGGTTCTTGAACCTGAAGGAATAAACCCACCTCCTCCGTCTGTAGCTGAATGTGTCGGCTGCTGGATTTAAACCTCGGTCATACTGAAGGAACTGGGAGATATTTTTATTTTTTGAGATGGTACACACTGTAAAAAGTTTGGGAAACACTGTAATAACTAATATCATATTATTTGCCAGCTGATATAGTCAAGTGGCTGTAAAACTTAAATTAAAAGAAGTTCTCCTTTACTAGCCTCCATTAGAGGCCTTTTATAGAAATTATCTGGATGTATAAAACACAATATGAATCTAAACTTTTGAGATTGAAGCAAATATAAGCTCAAGATAAATTTTACAGTTACAGATTAAGTCCTTTAATTATTTCTGTAATATTTATTTACCTCCTTTTATTTCTTATTTAATTAGTTTCCTCTTTTCTTTGTAGAATTCTTCCTTATTTCCTTCCCTGCTTCCTAGTTTCATTTTCTTTCCTTCCTTATTTCCTCCACTGACCTGAAATCTGGAGTCTTCAGTCAGTCAAACGTCCTCCTGTGAGTTCATGAACACATTCTTTGTGGAGTATTTCTACTTGAATATGTCACTATTAGTTATCTGTGTATGTTTTCCCGCCGCTGGCAGCTAAACGATATGAACGGGCCCGCGACTACAATTATGATGAAATCAAAGCAATTTGGTTGTTTCTTTTTGTTTGAGCGTCTCATTAATACGAGACATCAAAGAGAATCCACAACGACGAGCATCCACATTCATTTGTTTCTCTAAATCTCCCACCGAAAGAAACGCTGCGGCTAATTGCAGATTTTGATCCGGCGCTCATTTGCATGTAGTCGGGGGCGGGTTTAGAGGGTGGGGGGTTCTCGTTGTGTTTGCGAGAGTGAAGAAAGGCTGCTTCCTCTCACCTGAGGGCCGACGCTGTTACACCTTTTAAAACAGCAGAAACAACATTTGATCAGGGACTAATCACGATTTTCTCTGAACAACACTTTTAATATTTCAGGCTCTTCTCCGGATGCAAATGAGTGTGGCATTAATCGTATCACGCATTAGTAAGTCAGAGCACAGCCCAGTGTTTTTCAGTCTTTTTTCATTGTGTAATTAGGGCCCAAATGTTAATGAATTATGCTAATTCCTAACAATTAGCATATAATATTGGAGACAATCAACAATTAGCATATGCTGCGTTGAAGACAATCAGACGCTGCTGCAGTCCCACGCCGACGCTCGGCCTGATGTATAGGAGCGGGCCGGCGAGCATGAGGGCGATCTGATTACATGCAGAATCAGCATGCTAATTACTGCAGCCCCCCCCCCTCCATCCTCATCCACTATACTGCAGCTCCACAGAGGGAGGAGGGGGGAGGAGGACCCAACCGGGAAACACAAGGAAGCGGTCGCCGGGGGTGACGGGATGACACAAGGACACCGTATTATTATTATTGTACAGAGGAGGAAGTGGTGACCTGCTCCAGATGTTGACCTTGAGAGTCGAGAAAAAGAGTGAAAATCCCGTATAAGGAGGTCCAATAACTTTATCATTAACATATTAACTGTTCTTGAATTCTGGTGATACTAATTAATTGTTTTAAAAAATTAAATAAATGAATTTTACAACACATATAATAATACTTTATAACACTGTCAGAATACTAGAGAATTTAAACTGTGAGCTAGCTGAAGAGTAAATTAAAATACGTTTTGCATTTCTTAATGGGAAGTATGAAAAGTAATTTTTGATAATGCAGATCACAAAGTCTGCTTCGTTTGATAAAAGTCCCGCTCTGAACACATCTATACGCCAATATTCAGTCATAGTGCCACCGACTGGAGACAGGAAGTAAGGCTCGTGTGCCAGTCATCTGATTTAAATGACATTGTCATTGTGTGGTCTACATGGACTGCGAGGGCCTGATTGCAGCTTTAATTGTTCTTTCCTGTGTCTGATCATTTAAATCAATAAATCAATGCAGAAGTTTAATCAATTCTATGTTCACTCAGAGCTCAATGGGGCCTAAAGAGCGAGTTTCAATATCTACTTTGAGTAAGTCGTGGTCAGATCAGAGCGCCCTGTGAATGGGCGTTGTCACGCCCTGATTGACCGAGAGTAGAATCACCAACCTGCTGTCAATCATTGAGGAGGAGTCAGTCTGAATGATCCTCCAACCAACCAGAGGAGGAGGAGATTGAGCTCAGATTAATGGGAAAAAAGAAAATTAAAGGGACACTGGACGTAAACCAGGACCTGCAGAATCTACAGATCCATCAGCCAATCAGGGATCACTTTGTATCAGACTTCAGTCAGTTTCACACTCGGAACCACTGACTGTAAACACTGAACCAGTTCTGTCCACTTCCAATAAAGTTTATTTAAAGAGCACAATGCTGACAAAAAGAGAGAATAAATAATATGGATCCAGTTTATCATCTTAAATCTGACATCAGAAATCCATCTGATTGTTCGATAGATCATTGATCAATCAGTTGTTTTTTTTAATATGTGTGTGTGTGGGATTTAGTGGCATCTAGTGGTGTAGTTGCAGATTGCAGCTCTGTCGCTTCACCCTCCTCTTACAATCCCGGAGGAGAAACTATGGTGGTAAATGGTAAATGGACCTGTACTTGTATAACCCTTTTTTAGTCTTCCGACCATTCAAAGCGCTTTTACACTACGTGCCACATTCACCCTTTCACACACATTCACACAATGATGGCAAAGTCCATTGAAC
>NW_023339785.1:26318263-26333010 GCF_004916995.1 Morone saxatilis | reverse complement strand
GACACCCTCTCCACATTTAAGAGTAGGCTTAACACGTTCCTCTTTGATAAAGCTTATAGTTAGGGCTGGATCAGGTGAGTCCTGAACCATTTCAGAATAAAGAAGAATAAACTACCTTCCAACCAAACTCTGCACAGAGTATTTAAGAAAATAAGAGCGTGTTTAATCATCTGATTATTTCACGCTGGCAGGTGATATAAACTCCTTTTAGTTTAACTTGACCTATTTTAGTCTTTGCCTACATTTAATGAATCTGTATTTAATCAGTGAGGATTTCTAACCATTTCTAATATCTAAAGTTATTTAACACAAAACAATATCAGTGTTTAAAATCCAACATTATGGGAACCTGAAAATGACCCCAACTGCTCTTCCATTCATTTATTCACCGCTGTGTTGGAGCTTTGAGCAGCTGAATGGTTAAAAATGTGCAACGATGTGCAAAGATGCAACCTGCATGCAACCCTAATTCCCCCCCCCCTCCCGTGGAGTGCTGCATTAAAGGTAATGTACATCCAAACAGCTGTCCAGTGCAGTCGGCGGGTTATAACCCTGCTGCTCCCGGCGGACGCTGTTCCTGCCGCAGTAAACGCTCCTCGCCGCTTAAGGACATCGTCTGTAATGGAGCGCCTGAAATCACAGAACGATGAGTCTTTTACACGAGCTTGATGGTCGTATTATCTAATCCACTTCTTCCATTCTTTGTAAAGGCCGTCCTGGAGTGGATAATGGACGCCAGCCAGTTGCCCCCAGAATCCATTTGTGCCCTCTGTGATGTTGCTCGAAGCCTCCATACATAATCGCCGTCCTCCGGAGACGTCTTAGGGAGCTTGGGGCGGACTCTTGTGGGACTTAATCCTCCTCTCCTCCTTCGCTGAATTCTTCCCAAATATCATCGCTTGAAGCATAATCGTTTAAAAGCAAACACGCTACAGATCACTGAACTACTGAAGGGTTCATCCATTGCTAGCATGTTTCTCTTTTCTAATAATTAACCAAATCAATTTTACTAAAACAGCAAGTTATACAAATATTAAATGTGTTTAAACTCCTAAAATAAACCACCAGCTAACTTAAACGTGCTCAGCTATTAGGCTACATATGACTGTTATCCTGTTAGCTAACTTGAAATAATTGCAACCAAAGAGCTGCTAAAATTAATTGTGATCTAACTTAAACCAGACTTCATCTGTTAACACAAATTAACTGTTATCTGTTAGCGAACACAAACCTCAATGTTTTAAAAGCTAAAATACAATGTTAGCTAACCCTGTTAAATGTCTTTGTTTTTGACTATTATATACAGATTAAAGAATAAAATGAACTGATAGCTAAACTGAACCAAGCTGTGTAGCTTCTAAAAAGGACAGTTAAACTTTTTTAACTGCTAATTGTGAGTTAACCTATACCAAACTGTTTCATCTGTTATCAAACACAAATCAATATTGTTGAGCAGCTAAAACGAGCTGTTACTTAACCTGCACAACGGACAATTAGCTGAATTTAACTATTTTAGCTGCTAATTGTGAGCTAACATAAACGTGTTTGCTGCTTCAGTAGCGACCACATTTAATTGTGTTGTTTTTTACTTTTGAACATAAGATATAATTATTTCTTTGTTCTTTGTTCTTTGTTTCTGCCTCTCGAGTCTGAAGGTAAAACAATGGTTGGTGCAGCTGCAGATGCTGAAACAACTTTTACTTTAAACTCATCCGGGTCCAAACTGAGACGTCCAGCAGGACGACAGCAGCAGCTCTTAAAGTTTCCAAACAACAAACACGACACAGCGTCCTGCTTCTGTCATCACGCCAGTTTCCCCCCGACGCCGTTTACCGTCTCGTACCACCGAGGTTTCACTGAGACGTCAGCGGGCCTGTGATTTCAGTGTGTGGCCCGTTTCACCGCCCTCCTAATTCATGGCCTTTTCCATCTCCAGCGCTCGGCCGTAAATCTGCCACGCTACCAGAGCATCTTCATCCATGACCGCCGCGGTGCCGCTGTCCAAAACATCCCCCCGACCGCTCGCTCTGGGCAGGTGCCAGTGATTTCTGGTCTGCAGAGATCATTAAAGGTATTAGTTACCCCCCTCCACCCCCACCCTCATTAAACATGCTGAATCCATTTGTTTAGCAAGCAGCTGAGGGAGCGGCGGCGAGCTCGCCCAGGCCGGGGATTGATTTATTAACGCTGATTTCGGCCTCTGAGACGTCCTGATGATGATGGCTCCGCTTCAGGAATTTCAATGGACATGAGGAAGACTCTGCTCGCCCGCCGTAGACGGACTTTAATGGACGTAATGTGAAGGACGAAGAATCAATCTATCAGTCGAAAGACCGAATATTTCTGCCGAACTGTCAACAACCTGTACGGAAGCCCAGTGATGCCAGGAAGAGAAAAAAAAGTGTAAAGTTTATGAGAAAGTCTCAATGAAGGTAGAAAACTATGAACTAGTGACTCAGATTCTGTTAATATCATTATTGTGACTTTATTTATGTATAATTTTAATAATATTTAGTTTATTTATTCAGGTAAAATGTTTATTACCTTCACTGAAACATCGACACTGTGAGTACAAATTATGAGATATTAGGTCCAATATTTAACCTATATAAAATAAAATATGACAAAATCTTTACTCACAAAGTCAAAACTGATGGTGATTGATTAAATATGGAAGATCATTCCTGCCAAAAAAAAGAACAATGAGATGTTAGTTAGGAAACACATAAAAACTCATTGTGAAGTCATAACATAATAAATTACTAAAACTTATGAGACGTAAGTCAAAATTTTAAATACTTAAGTCAATATTATTACTCACTATTTCATCATTTTGAGTTACAAAGTTATCACAAAAATTACGTGATATTTTGACCAAATATGACATCAAATCTGATTCTCATTATATTATAGTGAGTATTAACTCACTAATTTAACTCTACTGTGAGTTTCCTGACTAATATTTCATCGTCCTTCTGTTTTTGGCAGGAATAGTCTTCCATATATCAAATCAATCATCATCAATTTTTTTTTTTTTAAGTTATTTTCTTGGCCTTTTTATTGTCTTTATTTGAAAGGGACAGCCGAAGATAGACAGGAAAGGGGGGTAGAGAGAGAGGGGATGACATGCAACAAAGGGCCGCAGGTCAGATTCGAACCCTGGGCCGCTGCAGCAAGGACTCAGCCACAGTACATGGGTCGCCAGCTCTACCAATTGAGCTCACTGGGCAATTTTGACTTAATAAGTAAAAATCGTGAGATTTTCTCAAAATGTTGAACCAAGTCAACGAGTTAACAGCTCATCATTTTTATCTTTAGAGATTTTATTGTCTTGGCAGGACTGATCTTCCATATTTTCCAAGTCAAAGTAAAGTCAAATATTTGCAACTCAAAATCAAGATACAGCGAGTCATGACTTTTAAATTTTTCTTGACTAACTTTTTAATGTCTTGGTAGAACTGATCTTCCGTATATAAATCAATAATCATCAATTTTGATTTAGTGAGTAAAAATTATGTATTAATTTCTTAAACTGTTGAACCAAGTCAAATATTTGAGTTAATATCTCATCATTTGTACTGAATCATAAAATAGTGTCATGAGTCATGAGTTTCTACATATAGTTGTCATTGTGTTGGCGGGCCTGATCTTCCGTACATAATGGCGGTCCATCTGGAGAAGGTGTTTACAGTCAGACTGTCAGGAGAGATGCTCGTACATGAGCGATGAAACGCTATCTGCGTCCACAGATGTTTGTGCGATACGATCTTGGAGGTGCCCAGCTGTCTGCGCTGCGTTTGCGTCCGAGCCCTCAGATACGTTTTATGATGAATCTACATATTTCGTCTCTCCGGGGGGACACACATTATTGGGAAGCACTCGATCTCTGCCTCCATTTCCTGTCGGCTCTAATAGCTTCCAGGTGAGAGGTGTTCCTCGGCCCTCGCCTGGGAATGCTTATTAAAACTGTTTTCCTATTGATACAGTTGGTTTGATACTTACCAGATTTGACAAAGTAAAGATCTCATGTTTGGCGTAATGTTACAAGGGAAACATAAGTGAGTTATTTGGCCTCGACGCGCTGGAAACGCTGTTAAAGCGCAGGCCCCGAAACCCGAAGCGGGGTCCCTCGGCCGCATTTGGTTTTCATTATTTTTTTGCTCGAAAAATTTAACAATAGCACCCAGGGATTAAGTCATAGTGCGGGTCGCAGCCAAGCCAAACATCCTGCCTCCTCCAGAAAAATGAAGACAGATGAAGAAGGGAAGCAGGTGTAAAGTGTACTCTAGTGCTTCGCCTCTCTGTTGTGCTCAAAGTCTGAACCCCCGAAAACATCTCAGCTCCGAGGAAGAGGAGGAGGAGGGGGAGGAGGAGGAGGAGGAGGAGGGAAGGAAAACAAGGAGGTGCTCTTGTCTATGTTCCTGGCAATACCGAGACACTGGCTGATGGGACCCTGTTAACGCTCTATGGTGCTGTTTTAACATGGGACCGGCGACAACTGTGTGCGGTGGCTGTCGTGGTCTACCATGATGACAGGTACCACCGAGGCTGTCGTGTGTTTGTGTGTGTGCGCTGCAGGTCGTCCAGCCTTCTGTGCAATGTGTCTCATTTTCTATTCTTTATACTCTACCTACCAATTTTAGATTTTATATCAGTAAAAATACCGCCTGTCAGTTGTAACGTCGAACATTCAGTCTGATCTTCAAACCTCCCCTGGAAACACCTAGAAATTGATTAAAATGTTCCTGGACAATCTGTTTATCCTGAGCTGTGGCCAAATTAATGTTCAGAGTAAAGCTGCAGCCAGTAAACCTTTTTCACAGCAGCTGGTTTGTCATTAATCAGTAGGGTAAAAACAGCTGGTACCAATTAAGGCTCAGTTCCATTCAGGTCAAACAGAGTGAGGCTGCACTAAATGGAACAGAGCCATAAAAAGTGTAATTGTAACGTCTATTTACCCTATTGTTACCTGTCAGAATGGCTGCTGTGAAAAAGGTCTATCTAAAACACTGACTACTGTCAGTGCTGCTGGTTATTGTTACTAAAACCTTTGATTGATTCATCTACTAAATCTGGACATTTCATTTATTATAAAATAAAAACACAGCAGATAATAATAAATTAAAGTTTCAGGTTAGTGAATCTGTTTTTACACCAGATTTCTTCCCTATTTGTTCTTTTAGGTGTCGAGAGTGAAAATGAGTCAACATCTGTTCTGCTTCCAGGATGATGAAGACAGTTAGAGAACAATTAGATATAAAACAGGATGATTGTTTTCCTGGGAAACTGTCACGTTTTTTCCAAATGATGAACAGATTTAATCGATTATTTCAGCTGGCATGAAAAACAAAGAATAAAGCTGCTGAAGGAGAAATCTCTTGGGCCTCTGCCCCGAACGTCTGGCTCCACCCCGATTCTGAAACAAACCATTTTTAGAAAAACAGTAGTAGCTTTTTACGCTAACATGAGGCTGTTTTTAAGTTTCTTGTTACACAGAACCATTTGGGAGGTCACATTTATTCTATGGAAACACTGTGCACACATTTTAAAATGCCTGGTGTTATTCTGTATTTTTCCTCATATCTCATGTTCAGACTAATAAAGCTCTCAGAGCTCATTGGTTCCTACTGAAGTTAAAAACTTTATTTAAAACAGCTGCTTCATCAAACTAACAGGAGCAAGTAGAGGATCTGTTGGGACTATTTTCACTGGCAGATGAATCCACATTAACTGGTTAAGAGTTAAATGTCACACAGTCACAAACGTGTTTTGATTGACAGCTGCTCCTGGATTCACCTGCAGTGTAAACCTGAGGAACACTGATCAGGTAACACCTGTAACACACCTGAAACACACCTGTAAAGCACACTATATACACACTGTAACACCTGTAACACACCTGTAACACACACTGTAAAGCACACTTTATACACACTGTAACACCTGTAACACACACTGTGTGTTTACTTCACAGCAGGTTTATCACACCGTGTTAAAACATTCAGGTTATAAATGTTGTTAACGCTTCAAAATAAACTGCAATATTTCCTCATCAGAAACCATAAATGTGTTAAATATACAGAGGTTCATTAATGACAAAACTGCAAATAAAGCTCCTGATCAATACTTCCTGTTGGGTATTTTATTTATCAATTGTTTGACGTCGGGTGTTTTGTTTTGTTCAAAATCCAAAAATATTCAGTTTATTGTGATAAAAGAATCTGAGACGCTGGAGGAACTGGAACCAGATAAATGAGACGATCAATTATTTAACGCTAAAACATAAATCAGATCCAATCTAAAGACCATAACAATGAAAGGTTATCAATATCTTGAGTTCATCTACTCTTAAGCAAGTTCATCAGATCCAGATGAAATTTGGTAAAAAGACCTTTAAAACGTTGACGATGAGTTTTCATTGAACCCCGTTGCCATGGTGACACGGTAAATATCAAAGTTTTGTTTGAACTAACTTGAAAACTCGCCACACTACCGGTTCACCAAGATGTATGAAAATCGATTGGCACACGTATTCTGTCCAAACGTACAGAAAAATGTCTTGGAGCAACATTCTAAACCCAACAGGAAGTCGGCCATTTTGAATTTAACAAAACAATTTTAAAAAATTTTTAGTCGGTGCGATCTAAAGACGTTCACGATGAAAAGTTGTGAAAAGCTTGAGTTTTGTAGCGTGGCGTTGAATTTGGTCAACATTTCACCATGAAGCAGAAAGTTGTTGTAACTTCAGCATATCTCCACTAAAAGTCTGATATGAGTCCTACAGCGCCCCCTACTGGAAACAGGGGATTATGTTACGTTTTAACAGTTTATCGCATGAAACTTGGCACAAACGACAAAAATTCAGTCTTATGCATGTGTGGCAAAATAGCTTGATAGTGCCTCCTACAAAATTACAACTGTCATCGATTTTATTCTTATTATTTTAAGATAAAAGTTCAGTATTTTACTTTGTAATGTTTTTGAGAAAAGTCTCCGAACCTAAACCAGGTCTTTAAGGCTCCTGACTGTACCTAAACCAGGTCTTTAAGGCTCCTGACTGTACCTGAACCAGGTCTTTAAGGCTCCTGACTGTACCTGAACCAGGTCTTTAGGGCTCCTGATTGTACCTGAACCAGGTCTTTAAGGCTCCTGAATGTACCTGAACCAGGTCTTTAAGGCTCATGACTGTACCTGAACCAGGTCTGTCAGAGTCCTGCTGAACTGTGCAGATCTGGTTTCGATGAGGAAACCACTGACCCTCCCTCTGAAACATCCTCTCTGTGCTGACTGAGTGGATGTTGAGCAACACATGGCTTCGATGGGACCCACATCAGATTTCCAGTCCTCGTCCAGAACCGCGTCCTTCCCAGGAAACGAGGTTGGCGAGTGCGGAGCGTTTGGACGGAGTGATTTACATACCTCCTCCAGCTCTGAGCCCAGTTGGCGAGGGCTCCGGTGTCATCGCGAGGGCCGGGCCTGGGGCTTTTTCCTGTGTGAGATGACTTACAGTGCTGAGCTTTATAATAACACACAGAGACCCTGTAGTATCACAATGACATCATCAGCTCACAGGAAACAGTCTAATTCTTTAAGAGCGCGGATGTATGGCGAGCAGCAGTGACATAATGTCACTGTCGCCCAAACCAAACACACCTGCGCTGACTCTCTAGCACCTCTTCCACCGGCTGATTAAAAAATATTTCAACTATTTCAAAACATTGGTGGGTCTTTTTGCCCCCCCCCCAACAGCTGCAGTCAGCAAATCCAGAGACCTCCTCCCTCCGAGCCCGAGAGGAAAAACTATTAATGAATCATTTACTAAACTCACTAATCTGAGCACTCGATGTTCTTTGTTTCCTCAATATATTATTATTTCAATTTAATCCAGCTGGAGAGAAAAAGTCCAGTTTGTAGTTTTCATTTACAGAAAGACCTAGCATTAGCATTAGCATTAGCCAGAGAAAAGCCGCACTTGGAAACCAATTTGATATAGTGCGTGAACCATTTAACGAAGAGCTGAACAATTACATCATTTCATCTCCAGTCAAGGTAGTGAAGGGCCAAAAGGAAGTTAGCAGATGGCTAACAGGAAGTAAGCCGCTCGGTGAGCAGAAGTGTCTACCTCAATGTTCACTGACGTATTTTATCTCTCAAACTCTTATTTTAATCAGAGGCCTCGTTAGCTAAAATGTTCTCAACCTGTTTTCGCTGCAGTGACGTAACCGTAGCGTCAAACTGCTCAATAAATCTTTACATTCAAACTTTAGTTCATGTGATCGAATGTCGTCATAATTCTAATTTTTCTGATTCTCTTATTGATTGACCTGTTCAACCAATCAGCATCTTCTCGCTCTCAGTCGGTCCAGAAGAAGTTCTGATCGAGCGTTTCTGAGCTTCCGTATCCATCACAATGTGTCCAACCCGTTAACAGCCTCTCTCTCCTCTCTGTGAACACGAGCCGGTTGGCGTGCAGCTCGCTCTGGCAGCCGCGGCGTGCAGCGTTGGCCGAGGATGTGCAGACTCAGGGAGGGTCGGTTGGAGGGTTTCTTCGCCTCGGGCGTCGGCCTGCGCTAACGAGCGCTGTGCAGTCAAGAAACTGACTTCACAACTCATCAAGGTTGGTGCTGACGGTGGAGTGAAAGTTAATTGTGCCTTTAGAGGGGCCTCAGCAGGCCCGACGCTGCCAAACCCCCAACCCCCTCCTCCCTGCTGCAGACCTGATACCGGCCTGTTCTGGTCCTCCGCGATGGAAACCAGACTTCCTGCTCAGGACTGCAGGTCTGATAAAGACCACCGCTGACCTTCAGACTTTAAAAAGCACTTATCACTCTTTCTCTTTCAGCATCAAGGAACGTACCTTACCACGAGGGACCTGGTTTGTGTTTGTACAGGTCTGTTCGTAGTTCCTAGTTGAACAGGAGTGAGTCGCAGTTTTCATCAGAAAGCGTTTTTACAACAGTTTTATTGAAAGTTTGTTTATCTATGAAGTCACCAGAGTCCATAGAAAAAACACCAATTTTACCTTGTAGATAATTTTAACATCTCATAACAAACTGGACAGAAACAATAAAATTGTCTTTCCTTGGGGACAAAGTGCGTCCATTAACAGTTATTTTTCCCGCTGACGCAGATTGATATTCTAAGTTACTCGAAGAACATCACTGAAGGTTTTTCTTGACGGAAAAGATTAAGAGTTTTTTCTTCTCCTGACGGACTTCAGTAAGAGTTTGATTACATTATACGGTTCAATGATCTGATTGGTTGAAGCATGTGATAGACGGATAGTAATTATTTCTGTTGTGGGGCTGAAAACGTACGAGCTCCTTCAGAGTCTTCAGACTGAGATATACTGTAACCTTTATATACTTTATAACTCTAAATAACACTATAAAAACTTTGAGGTCCTGCGGGTCTTCGTGGATGCGGATGAAGTATAATAATTGATTCCAAATATTAAGCCCACAAATAATAAAGTTTAAGGATCTCAGTCCATCAGTAAATTCTCTCTGAAGGTTCAGGATTGTGGATTTACAGAAGGATTCCTGACTGTCAACATCTGAACCCTCCTGGATCACCTCCTCCGTACGAACCTTGCCTCGGTGATGTTTTTACCGTCTGCGGAGCTCCGACTGAAGGATTGTAGCTTTGGCTCAGAGCGGCGCTGATTGATTCACATCAGCCCGACTCCAAACGTCAATCAGAGCTCCGTCCTGTCCATCCGCCGCCAACAGTTTCATCACTAACTGTAATCTTTGGAGCTAGCTGGGAGAATATTTCTGCTGGATGAACCGTGTTGGAAAAGTTTGGTAGTTTTCAGAAACATTCTCCTCCCAAAAACCTTGAAAACTTCCAGTCACATCCTTCAATCCAGTTCACTGCTGGACTGTTTCCCAGTTTGGAGACTCCAGTATGTTTATTTGACAACTTTTATTCTGAAAAACAGCCTCGTTTCTGCTCATTGACACATTGGATCTCATGCAAGAACACTTCTCTATTTAACTTCTTTGACACCAGAAACAAGTTGCCAATAAAACCGCTGTTTCCCTGTCAAACGACGTGTTGGGTTTCATGTGTTAATCATAATGATCGGATCTGTATCTTTAAAGGTCCATGATTTAAAATTATGAGACAGCTTTCTCAAAAACATATTTAAAAACTGAGAAACAGAAACATTAAATTTTAATTCAGATTTGTGATAAAGATGAAATATTGATCTTGTAAATGTAAGTTTTCTGTAATTATGATCTTGTTTGTCTTGTAATTTTCAAAGCTACATTTTCTCATAATTTTGGGATCTGAATCTCATAATTGTGAAACTCACATTAAAGTTAAAACATTCTCGACTTTATGTTTCACCTCTCGTCAACGTCACTCAGGCAGTCGATAAGATCAAGCATGAGGCGCTTTAATATTTCCTTCTGGTTTTGATGTAATTGACTCCAATGGTTAATATTTCAGCTAGTTCGTTAGCTGTGAGAGTTTACTCTTCTAGAGCTCAACGTCTGCTGTAATCCATTGATCTGATCAGCTGGTTGTAGCAGAGAACCCATTTATTGATAGATTTCATTATTGAATTCAATAATTCATTCATTATTATTATCTCACGGTCATTCATGATGAATGATTAGTTTTATGTATTATATTTGACTTCATTGTGAGCTGATTCTGTTTCTGCCGCCTCGTCTCATTGATTTCAAGGGGAATCTGACATTATAAATAACTATACAGAAACATCCAATCTTGTCTCTGATGATCAACGAGAGGTTTAAATTCGGTGTCACATTCACTCCAAATCCATTCAGATTAACTTTATATTTGACTCCACAGAAGAGAGACGAGCTCAGAGTTCAAGCCAAATGTAATCTTTATTAGACTGTTTCTGTACAAAAAGCACTGGATCACAGGAAAAAAACAAACAAAAAAACCCAAAAAACATGCATCTATTTACAGCATGGCCAGAGACAGGAAAAGAAAAGAGCCGGGGGAGTCGCCCCCGTTCGTATTCTAAAGACATTAATTAAACATTGTGCTTTGATATACTTTGATGATATACTGTATTTCATATTTCACAAAGATGCAGTACCTCTGCCCTCTTTCACATTGAAGTAAAACATTGAAAAAAGTATACTTTGCAGTTTTTAAAACCTCAGCTGAAAACCAGGACGGTGAGAAGCAAACTTTCTACAACTGTGACCAAAAAAAGGAAATAAAATCAGCAAGCTGTTGAAACGGAGACGAGGGAGTCGAACTGTACGAGGTGAGGCGGTTCGCTCTGCAGGACGATGGCGTCCGGTGACGCTGTGCAGTGACCGAAGGTTTCTGTCCTGCTGGATTTGCATAAAGTCAAAAGTTTGAGCTTTAGATTCCTGCCCTCACCTTGGATTTGTGGTTAAAAATAAATGTAGAGATGTTTTATTGTTCAGGAGTTAAATGGATGAAAGATGGTTCATGTTTAAGCACAAAATCATTCCTTCAATGTAAAATCATATTCTAATATTAATGTTGAGATCTGTAGCTTTTAAGATACGTCTCTATAGACCTTCATAATGTTAGAATAGATTTGAAAATTTAAGCAAATTTTCTTGAAAATGTTTAATCGTGAGATTGTTTCCTCGTAATTCTAAAATACAAAACATGTTAATTTCAGAGTTGTGAGATAATTCTGAGCTATTAGACGGTGAGGTATGGGTCACGTAAATATGACCTAATTTTCTCGCAATTTCATGATACAGATTTTGTAATTGTGAGATTGTTTCTTAATGATTATTAGTGATGCAGATTGTTGGAGAGTTTTCATGTAATTTGGTTAACAAATGTATTATAAAATGATGTAATTCTAATTTCTTATTATGAGATGCTAAATTATAACAAAATGATGTATAATTACGAGATAACGTCACTAATTTTTCCCGACTGTGTTGTAGTATGTTTATTTTTTATTCCTAAATCTGAAACCTTTAAAGGTTTTCACTCAAACAAACAGGCGTTGCTATTTAAAAGGCTAAGTGCTGATGATGCTAACATTATGTTTATTCAAGGGAACCTGAGGGACAAAAACGTCCGGTGCAAAACGAATTGTGTAGTCAAACAGACGATGTACGAACTGAAAGGAAGCGAAAACATTGTGTTGAAGGTCGATCGTAAGGCATCGAAACGCGACTTCTTTTTAATTTCCAAACTTTTCCACAGCGGCGGCGTGGAAGATGAGCTTGCATTACAGAACAGGAACACAGTTGCATAAGTAAATGATCCAGATTGTGTGCGACGACGAGAACAGCACCATCAACAACAACACCAACATCGATGGAAGTTTCCTTGAGATCGGTGACCAAAATAAAAGTAAATCCGGAGTGGTTTTAAAATCTGCTTCCTGTTTTTAAATCGTACAATCATTCTCACCAAGAAACACAAAGACTAGGATCGGGTCTAATATTAAGATGGGTAAAATATTGTCTTCTAAACACCGAAACCAAGAGATACGCTTGGTCCAAAAGTAAGAGTGGAGGAATATTATGACGTTATAAGCTTCTGAAATATAAAAATTTCACATGACAAGGATTTTTTTGCCGTTTCAGAACGGCAGAAAAACATACCGGTGCATATCGTTCTAGCTTTCATCTTTTTTTTGTTAAACTTTTAGCTTTTTTTAATCTTTTTTGCTAAGATGCATTGCTCTTTATTAAGTGCCCCAACAAAAATAGTGCATTAAGAAATAACCATGATTATACATTTCACAATAATACACAAAGGACGAGAAGAACCAGGGGAAACACAAATGATGCTGTTTACAAAAAGTTAAATATCGTATCGGAAAAGCATTTTTATACAAAAGTGATGAAAGCGTTTTTTTTTAACGTCCTGCTTTCAAAAACAGGGTGACCATGTCGTGACGTTTTTTTGTTTTTACAAAAGGGTTAATTCCTCTCACTTGTTCACTCTTTTTACAATATCTAAAAGGTATTAAGACATCAAATGTGTTTACATATATATTTGAGACTATCATTCAGGCCTAAATCACAAAAGGAACTCCCCAAAACATACTTTATAAATACATATAAAATAAGCACAATCAGAAGAATAACAAGAAAAATCTGGTACCTAAATGTGATTAAAACTGCTGCAAGCTTTTTCTGGTTAAAATCTACCACTCGACACACCTGCGAAACAGAACTATTGTACTGGAGTTTTTAAAAATCAGAGAAAAATTAACAGAAAATGTAACTAAAAAAAAACTAAAGTAATAACTCGGGCTGCCTCGACTTTATTCAGACAAACGTTAGTGTAACAGGACGTTTGTTCGTTCATCCGTTAGCTTAGAAAATTACTGCATTTTCCTCCGAATATAAGACAAACATTGTTAAAAGCTATCGTACAGAAAGGAAAACGCTAGAAGATATTGATCAGGAGTCTGGTCCTGGGGCAGGGGATTTTTTGGGGATTTGTGATTGAAAACCTGTCAAATCCGGAAAAAACGTCAAACGGTTTCTGGATTTGAAAAAAGGTTTGAAGATTTTTTCCTGGTTTCTGGACTCGGTCCGACTCAGGTTCAGTGTCCACCGAGAGCTTCTGAAAACCAATCAGTGACCTTCAGCCAATATTTAATTAAAATAATATATGACTGCACATTGTAGCTGGTTTTTAACCAAATATTGTTATAAATAAAGTTTTAAACCAGATTTTCTGGAACTGTAACTTTAAATTTTAGACCATTTACAACCACATGCTAACATTACTGGTTTTCCAACAATCCTGATAATTAATCTGAATTTGTTATGAAAGTTAATCTGCAGAGACTTTTCTTCATATATTACTGATATATCAGTCAAGTGTCTGAATCTGGGAAATAACTGTCCTAGTAACCCAATTCTTTTGGTGTTTTTATCTATTTTAACGAGAGTATTTTAAGCTAGCTCTGTGTTTACACAGACGTAACAGGACTGGATGTGTCTGGTTTACATATTTTAAACCAGGCGTCAGGCTCTGGTCTCAGTTTTAGGCCCATTCAGAACTCCATTTGAGAAAAGACTGATTGTTTGGAAACAATTGGAAGCTAAAGGAAACCTGGAGAGGCAGAAATTAAAACATGTGACTTTCCAGAAGGAGTATGGTTGGCTGTTTGTACTAAATGGCTGAAATATGGAAGACTACTGATCAATATTGGCTTACTGTCCAATCAGATCGAACCCTTTGCAGAAGCTCCCGGTGGACACGCCTCCTTCCTGTCTCACAGTGGTTCAAACTGATCTGAGACCTGTTCTGGTCTACACAGACTGTTTCATAACTCGCCTTCCCTCCCACCCACAGTCCACTCTTCACGCCGCTGACCTTTGACCTCCACGTGGAGCCGCCGCAGACGTCCGCTTCCCGTTGGAACGTCTGCGNNNAGCCGCAGCCGTCAGTGCTAGGTCGTCCCACAGGCGGCGAATGAATCGACGGAGAGTCTCCTGGTGCAGTGATATATTCTGGGGGATGATGGGAAGGATTTTATCGCTGGCGTATTTCAGGTGGGCGGGGCCATCAGCGCTGGGGGGGTTCATGGGGAGGGGGCGGGGGTCTGGCGGTGTCCTCCTCACATGGGCGGGACGATGAGACCTGCCATGGCTGAGAGACGATCAGACAGTCAGACGTTTACTGAAGGACGGACGGACTCAAACGCCATCTTATCAGGTAACTTTGAGTTAATTATTGAGTCCGAAAGGTTCAGTTTTATACAAATATTTATAAATATATGTATATATATCAATATA
>NW_023339785.1:26306951-26318163 GCF_004916995.1 Morone saxatilis | reverse complement strand
TTTGTTGAGAGGAGGATCAAGCAGAAAACAATAACTCAATATATTAAAAAACTCTTTCAGCTTACTATTTTCGCGAACATTTTACTTTCAGATAACTGGCTAAATTCTGTATAAAGTTCATTGAGCGCCACAGAGCCAACATGTTCGTTAATCAGGAGCCAATATCAGATCAATATCAGATCAATAACGGAGTGACATCATGTGAAGTCTTAGTGGGAGCACTAACATTACAAAACTGTTGAAACAAACTGCGGGAACTCGGCCATTAATCAGCGCTCGCAGTGCAACGTGCCTCTGCAAGCGAGCACATGTTTCCATTCGAAGCCGTCAGTGTGAGGGTCGCAAAGGAGTGATTCTGCCTTCCCAACGCCTGCTGTGGACGCGAGGACGGCGAGGACGCGCCGAGGACGACCACGAGGACGGCCGAGGAACGCACCAACACAAACAGTTCCCGTTTGTTTACAAGAACGTCTCTCTTTGTTTAGAGAGCCGCTCAAGTGCGACGCGCTCCTCTGCTCTGCCACATGTGCTTTCCATCGCCGCCTCTCCTCGCCCTCGTTCCCCGGGCAACGCGCTCCATCAGACGCTTCCTGCTGGGAAATTGCGTGTGGCCCGAAACCAGGAAGTGGGGGAAAGTGGACGAGGGTGGGAGTGGAGGGGGAGGGGGAAGATGTAATGTGCCTTACTTGGCAACACTGTTGGCTCCGCTCGGCCCGGGTCGGTGGGAAACTCAGGAGCCTCAGGAGCAGGGTCAGAGGTCAGCTGAGTTGCTGCGGGGAGCGTTGGTATTCAGTTGCTGGGGGGGAGTTAATGTAAGTACAGCGAGGTGAGAGATGAAGGGCAAGACTTGTCCTGCAGGGAGGCGAAGCTTTGTCGGGTAACAAGGAGACCGGCCAAACGAACAGCCGTGATGATGTCACTGCTGAAAGTGGTCACAGCGAGGGGGCAACACACACCACACTCAACACAACTCACACAAACACACACACACAACCACACACTCATACACTCACACACACACACACACACACACACTTCATACACTTCACACACACAGACACACCACACACACTCTCACACTCACACACAACAACACAACTACACTCATACAACACACTCACACACTCTCACACACTTCATACACACACTCACACACTCACACACACCAAGACACACACAGACACACACAGACACACAACACACACACAGACACACACAGACACACACACACACTCATACACACACAGACACACACAGACACACACACACACACAATTTACACACACTCCACTCAACACTAAACATTTTGTCAATCTGCACAGTTTGGGTTTTTTTCTTTCTTCTGAGTTTCAGTTTCGCCTTGCTTGTTATTTGGTGCTAAGCTAAGCAAGTAAAAGCTAATTCAGTTTCCTCCCTTTGAAAGTTGTCGTGTTTCTTCCCGCAGGTTACTTCCCGTAACTCGAACCAGCGTGGGTCTCCTCGCGGCTACTGCCGAAGCGTCCATCCTCAGCAGTCCAAAACACAACACCATCACGTTCCACCGATTGAACGCGATTACGCCGCCGGTCATTGACCAAACTCTTGGGCCGTCCCCGTATCCCCCAGCTCCTCAAACGCTCCACCCAACTCTTGCTTACGCAAGTTGAGTCCATTAAACATTTCAAACACGACAAACCTCATCCATCTTGAAACACACCGTTCATTTCGCTCTGAACTTCACCGCCTCTAATCGTTGTGACTGTAATTGACCTTTACAAGCCCGCCCCTTTTTTGTTGCTGCATCGAGACACGATGACAAACTGATCCTCTCTAAGCCCCGCCCTTTTTTGTTTCTGAGCTACAATTAACATAACTCCTCCTTCCTCCTTGTTACTTAGATATGCTTATGCTAGGCTAATCTATGTTCTTCAGTTGAAGATGATATAAAAGATAAAAGAACCAAATAATATAACAGTCACAATCTGAAGTTTAGCAAAACATTAGCTAACTTACCTAGCTTAAATTTCAATGTTAGTCTGTTTAAATTAGCCCCATTAGCTTAAACATAAGCTAAATGATTCATTAGATCAAATGCTACTAAGCTAGCTAAACAGTAACTAGCGAAGCTAACATTAAGCTGCGTCACTTTTGCTTGTTAAAAAGATTTAAAAAACATAATAGCGGTTTGGCATCGACACAATCGTTAAAATGAAATAAATATTGTTTAACCAACATTAACTAACGAACTGATTAACGGATTGTTTGCAGTAAACATAGTTAACTTAACATGTGACTTATATTTGTTTCTTTTTATCTTTTAACAATCTTCAAACTGTGGTTGTCTTTCCAAACATAAGATTAGCTTAGCATATTAGCATATTTAAACCACAGGAACAGCAGGAAGTTGATCGAGCGTTCTTGCCTCAAACTGTGATTGGAGCACAGAGTGAAAAAGGGGCGGGCTTAAAGAAGGGGTCAATTAAAATTCTTGCGTTGAAAAAATCGACTCGTTCCTGATATTCTTTTTGGAGCGTTTGTTGATTTTGAACAGATTTTAGATTTGAAAAACTGTCTCCTTCGTTGGAAACTATCTGAATCGTAGCAATAATTGATTAATGAATTCAGTCGTAAACAGGAATCATCTGATTTAGCTCATTGACGTATAGTGTATCAGCGAAATACGTCCATACATTTTATAGTTGTCCGGTCAGAGAGTTAATTTAACGTTGTGTTTGTTTCTCGATCGTTCCCGATATTGAGATATTATTGATAACGGAGCTCAAAAAATGAAGCTCCAAGTTGAAAAACTGGAGGCTTTCCTGTGGGCTGAGCAGGATAAAAACAATGAAGAAGCAGTGAAGCTCCAGTTAGTTCTCCGTCAGCGTTGCCTCTGAAACTTTCCTCGATTAACTCGCCTCGAGTCGGAAGCCGCCGTGCTCAGAAGGCCGCAAGGTGGTTTTCGGAGACCGTGGAAGTCAAACTCGCCCGCGGGGAGCGCTCCATTGTTCTGCTCCGTATCAAAGCGCTCGCCGAAGTCCGCGAGACTCGTTTAGAAGGTATCGAGCTCGTCTCCGCTGCCAGGTTGATGTTGTCGTTCCCTGGCGACCAAACAAAAAGGTGGGCTCGCAATCTCGCCTGGCGAGCTGAGCTTCAGTTTCCCTCCGCCGAGGCTCCGAGTGTGTGTGTGTGTGTGTGTGTGTGTGTGTGTGTGGACTGAACACCGCCACGCATTGTTCACCTCCTCTGACTGTCCCCCTGTCCATCCTCCTCCTCCTCCACTAACCCACTAACATCCTCCATGCATTCATGCATTCACGCTCTGGGCCGAATCCATTAACATCAGCTGGAGAAAAACAAGGAGAAGGAGGCGAGAGAGAGAGCGGGAGAGAGAGAGCGAGAGAGAGCGGGAGAGAGAGAGAGAGAGAGAGAGAGAGCGAGGCAGCGATCCAGCACAGCCTGATGGTTGTTGGCACGAAGGGATAAATCACATTTACATTCCCCCGTTTCATTGTACAGATCCATCCTCAGACGCTCCAATCATTACAGACTCACTGTGGTCCATCAGCTCTGATGGCCAGAGGTTCAACCAGTCCGCACAGAGCTGCAGTTAGCTTAGCTTAGCATAAAGAGTGGAAGCAGGGGGAAACAGCTAGCCTGGCTCATGTTCTGGTTCTCTCTGAAGAAGATATCCGACTGTAGAGACGGTTTATCTGCACTCATTTATTATATTTATACCAAAAATCTAAATAAATCTGTTTCCTTAAGAACTTTTTGATCCTGTTTAAAGATAAAATATTTATATTATCAAGTCGATTTGGCCTAAAAGTCTAAATTTCATTTCAACATGTTTCTAATAAAGTTAAAAATTTAATTATTTCAGTGTTTTAAAAAATGTGCATGATGTCATTGTTTCTATATTAAAAAGATATAAAGCTAAACAACAATTCATCCAAAACATTTCAACAACTCTTGGATCAGTGGAGTCAGCTTAGCTTAGCATAAAGAGTGGACCATTTTTTAAAGGGAGTCTGGTGACTTTCTCTAAGTTTAGTTTACTGTAGTTGTAATGTGACAGGTTCACCTCCATTAAAAGGTTGTTTTCTTCCATAAATATACTGTAAATCTGTTAAAACTGAACTCCATAACGTCGCAGCAAATTAGCAACGATTAGCTATAAATAATCAAACCTCCACTCTCTCAGACTTTGAGCTGCGTTCCCGGTGAGTCCATGAGGTCTGTCCCGATGTCCATTTGTGCTTGAGAGCTCCTGGAAGATATTTTGACCCTTTAATCCACATTTCTGCGGACTCTGGCTGAAGGAATTACCCACAGTTTATAGCGTTGTGACGTTAGGCTACCAGGGGGGTTAAATAAACGTGGGAGGAGCAACAAGAAAAGAGAAGTTTACAGAAGTTAGTTAGATAGATACTTTATTTATCCCGAGTGAAGTTTAACACTTTCACTCTTTCTTGTTGCTCTTCTTTCTTTTTTTTTTACCGTTTATTTAACTCTTCAGAGCTTCCTGAGAGCTGATAAGTTTATTAACTTATCAGCTCTCAGGATCTCAGGATGAATGTCGTATTAACATGAAAACATCTTTTTACGTTCAATTTACGTCTAATGTTACAATGTGAAACTGATCACTGCCGCCGATTATAAACGTATTTTTCAAAACCTAAATTACAAGACTGAGGCAAATTAAATAATCCAGTAAAATGAAATTAAACTCAATAAATAAAGATGAATTTTTATAATAAATATGTTTTGTTAAGTGTTTCAATAAGTTCTGTCTCAGTCGTAGTTGGTGTTCAGGCTCTAGGCTGGCGGCCCTTGTATCCTAGCAACGCACGCCACTAGGCAACAGCCACAGTCGCTGAGGACGCACATCGCTAGGACGTAAGGCGTGATTGAGACGAGGGTTAAGTCCGTTCTACAGACCAGTCGGTGCAGGAGTCTCTATGCTAAGCTAAGCTAAGCTAACCACATCCTGACTCCAGCTCTGTACTTAATACACAGACATGATATAATTATTATTCTCATCTTACTTTTGGAAACCAAGCAAATAAGTCTGTTTCCCAAAATGTGTCCATGTATTTCATGGTCATATTTGCATTTTTTGTATTATCACACATGCAGAGTTTTGCAGGGAGGATGTATTTTTGTAGGCCAATGCAAAAGTTAGCATCGCCCTGGTTCCTTTGACAAAAAGCCAGAGATTTTTTCATTGGATTTTGAATTATTGCAGAAAACAAGCTCACGAACAAAGGTTTATGGTACTTTTATGGTTTTTGAAGCACAAATGCGATCCCCAGAAGTAAAAAGCTAACATTAGGCTATAAAGAAACAACACCACAGTTACATGAGTTAGAATAGTTTGCAAGAGCCCAAGTATAAACACAACAAAGCTGTGAAGGTGGACTAGTGAGTAGATAAGTCTCTGTGTAATTAATTAATTTAATGTCACAGACACCCATTGTAGTCTCATTTAGCCACTTGTTAGAAACCGCCTTTTTTAAGACACGTAAAAGCTTTTAAATTCACAGGTGGCAAATTTACTGATGTATTTTATGTCATAGAAGAAAAGCTGAGAATCTCTTAAACTTCAACCACAGACCTTATTTCAAGCATCTAACCAAAATCCCAATAAAAAGACCCATTGCCTTTAGGAGGGGGAACTGGAAGTGCTAAAATGCTAACTCAGTTCCGGGTTTCGGGACTATTTCCTGCAGGACACTATTCATCCAGTACTTTGCATCATCCTTTTCAGTATGAGCTGATTGAAGTATTTGATATTGTTATCAACTTCAAAACACTGTAAAACAACATCCAGGCTCCTCCACAGACCTTGTTCCTGGTTGCTGACCAGTGTCTGCAGAGCGATGGCGGCCTCCACCTTGACAGGCATCTCTTTGTCGTCGATCAGGTCCTGTTTGACCAACTCCACAGCGTTCCTCAGCACCAGCTCATCATGGAAACGCAGCGGGCTGAAGCAGTGGAGCACCCAGCAGGACTGCCAAAGCACAGCGGAGAAGCACAGATTAATGTTTCACCTCAGTGTCTATAGTTCTGACACCACCACCGTGAGTGTCCACTGCTGCTGTCAGCCATGCCCCACCAGGTGCGTCAGTGTGGGTTACAATACATCTGTGGTGCCAAACACATGAAAGACTGACTCACGTTGACTGAATGGACCACCCAACAGGACTGCAGGGAGGAAGAGTTAAAGCAATAAGAATCAGTCCTTCCATGAAATGAAATGCTTCACATGTTCAGATTTTTCACATACAGAAGACGCAGGCTTCACTAAGCCTCGCACCAAGGGCTCACGAGAGCCCCCTTACTGGCACTCAAAAACAGAAAGGAGACACACTCTTGTGAAGGTGGATCATGTGTTCGGTGTCCGGTCACAGATACATACAGATACATGATTATTTTAGCAGCAGCGTGGCGCCATCTGCTGTACCACCACAGCACAACTTAAGTCCAGACCTGTATATGGATGCATCACAACTCTAAAGCTTTCTGTCTGGTCTATTATTCTTGTGTCTAACTTTATTAAGGTCAAACTGGACTAAATGTCTTCATTTTGAAACAAAATTAAAAAACAAAAACAGTAAAATTAGCTCCCACAAAACAACAAAATACAAAGTAACTTAACTTTTTAAAGACAGTTTAACTGAACATGCACTGAAAATTGGTGTAAAACTAAATGTTATGTATACCACATAACCACAGACTAGGACCTTTGTTGCATGTCAAACCCTTCATGTTTCTGCTCTTCACGGTCAAATAAAAAAAGGAGTGTAGGATGTTATGTATGGGAGCACTAAGAGCAGCTGAAGTGACAGCACTCTAAGAGTTTAATATATGGAGTGTCAGTTGGGCTTGCATTCATACAGTAGTGTTTTTTCCAGGCCCTTTCCAGGACATTTTCCATCCTTGATTACAAATGGTGGTCATCATTTAAGAGGAGTATTAGCTTGCTTTTGTGGCTTGCTCGGCTGTTCTCCTCTCGCTAAAATACAATTAACATTTTCCAGGACAACAGATTATTTCCAGGATGGTTATTTTAATCAATTTTCCGGTTTACCAGGATCCATGCTCGTACAAACGCACTTCAGAAAACTAACTAACTAAAACTAACTATACCTTTAAGAGCAATTTTTAGTCTTAGGTTGATGATGCCTTGTAGCAAGGGGAACTGTGTTTGAGTGCTGAAAGTAGTCGAACTGAAGTACAGCAGCTGAAATGTCAGCTGTCTAGAAGCACTGAAAGAAGCTGAAATGTCAGTGACGCAATGGCAATATACATTTATATACATACATTAGTACCCACCATAGATCTATTATAACTGAACTTGTGTTCTTTGTATGCATGTATAAAATGTTTTTAAAATATATTTCAACAATTCTGCACAAAACTCACCAAGAATAAGTTGCTTCATGTCCACTTAGAGAATAACAGCTGAACAACAGTTGAATTGTTTGAAAATGAAAAGATTCATAACTAGTCAGTTTAGGTTTGGCCACAGAAAGAAGTTTACAGTAACTGTCAGCTGTCAGTGTGAGAGATGAGTGTTGAAGTGTTCTCACGTCCCACTTCATTATGGTCAAACTCCAGCACATTTTTAGCCACAAACCCCATCTGAACTGACATTTTAATAAGTCAAAGTCACTAGGAAATGTCAATCAGTTGAGGATGATTCCAAGCCCAATATGCCCTTTGTGTGACCAAAAGACTATTGGTACATATGTACACATGGTTGTATTGCTGAATGATGATTCTTCTCTTTATTTATTAAACCATCAGAATTGTTTTGCTGGAATACCCGCCACAAAAAAAATCCTCAATTGTATCAGTAAACAGTGCTAAAACATTAGAGGCCATAAAAACACCTTGTAAGAGACAGAGATGAGGGGACAGACCTGGAGCTCAGTGTACAATCACAATGTGCCAAATTAATATGTGTGTGAATAGATGAACTTCTATGATCGCAATCAAGCAACATTATCTGTAATATTTGTGAAATGGCAAGAGTCAACCTAATAACACTTTATTATATAACACTTTGATATTTTCAAAATAAATGTAATTCATGTAAAATAAACTATTAAATTAAAATGTCCACTTTGTCCCTTTTGTTTCTGTGGGCAATTCAGATTGTTTTCTGGTATGTTGATTTAAAATGAAAGGGGTGTCAATTGTTTATACCCACTCCACAATAAAAGGATTCCATGTCCAGTGTGAGAAAATACAGTACAGCACAGTTACACAGACCTACACCATATAATCGTTTTTGGGATGTTTCTATGCACTATGTGGGTTCCAGAGCACTGTCTCTCTGTGACACTGTCTAAAACTGAACAAAGAGGGGAAAAGACAGGCCCTGTGAAGGTTAGGAGGGTTCACTCACCCTGGCTCGCAGGTAACCCATAGGAGAGTTGAGCAGAGGGAAGACGTAGTTTTGCAGCATCAGCTCCATCTGCTCTCTGTACATCCGCTTCTATGGGACGAGACACACACACAGCCCAGATTAAAACTCACAAGATGAGCTGTTTTACAGGAAACATGCAGGAGGTCTGTGGATGTGCGCACCTTCAGTAAGAGCTCAGCCAGAGCTCCGATGCAGTGCAGGGCCCCGTCCTTCCTGCGAGGGTCGGCAGACGGGTCCATCAGTATCTGGTGGCAGAACTCCATCATCTGAGGAAGAACCTGCCAAGAGGAAAGCATAAAGGTTTACATGCAGAAAATGCTGACAGATTGAAGCTTATTGTATTGGAGAGATACCTACCGATACCTTAAAGGTTTTTGCCTCTTGATAAAAAGCTCTGTAGAGCTGTGGGGTACTACAGACTTTATGATAACTCTCTGTGGATGCATTAGATTAGAGCAGCTTTAAATAAAATATGTAAAAGTAAAAGTAAGTAAGTAAAAAGTAAAGAAGACTTATTAAAGGCTAAAAAAATTTATATTAAAAATTCTCCTCCTCACCTCCTTCCTCTTGCGGGCAGCTTTACACAGGAGGCTCTGGGCAGCAGTGGCTGGCAGGGCGTGGTCATCATAGAGGTCTGCGACAGAGACAAACACACACTCCCTCACAAAAAGAATGGGATCAAACAACACAATGGAAAAACATGGCGGACATCCTTCCTCCACCACTACATACAATGGCAGCAGTAATAATAACAACAAAATCACATCCACTTTCTGCAAGTTTTTCCTGTACTCTAATAATCTATTGTACATTACACACAGGTAATAGTAGGTCTGAGAGATAGAGTCAGATCTTTATCATTATTTGACACCGGGCTGTTTGAGTACTCACTGAACTTCATGCGGATGTACTCATACGGGTCCTCCTGCCACAGCTTCTCATCCTCGTCTTTGTAACACATGAGGGGGAAGATGACCTCCTGGCATATGGCCTGTAAGAGAGATGGCCTGTAGCTCAGCAGGAGAACTACAGAGGTGTAACACTAGAACCACCAGCACGCTCTGACAGACATTTCTTTTTTTGACATCTCAAATAGAGATGTGTGTGTATATATATATACACACACACACACACACACCTTGTCAAATGTTGCAACGAATACGAAAACATTTTTGAGGATAACACAAAAAGGTTAGAAGAACAACCCATTTCCAATGTGTCCTCTTTCCAGGATGACAAGTTGGTAGTCAGATTGTTTTTTAATGCACAAACTCTGTTTAAATAAAAACTACAAGCTTTTCAGCATGTGACTTTTCCTAAAAAAATGTTTTTGATGTTCTCTGAAGCCATAAGATTTCTGAGCATTCATACCCTATAACCGTCACAGCAATCATATACACGCAGTTGCCATTTACATTATTATCCACATACACAAACACGCACAAACACACACAGGGTGGGGGCAGCAGTGTAACTTCAGAGCAGAGCACACTGCAGAGGGAAAGAAACAGATATATTTTGTTGTAATTGCTATAAAAATGTTGTTGTTTAGTCAGCTGACTGAATAACGACTGTATGGTGTAGCTATTCACCTCCCAGGTGTGTGTTCAGTGTCAGATGGGTGAAGGCTGTGGTTTTCTGCCAATTTTGACCACTATCTATACTTTAAGGTTTCTTTTCACAGCAAAGAAATTCAACTCACATTTTTCTTGAAGGTTTATGGCATTATACCTGTGTTATACTGCACAAAAAACATTTTGAGCCCCTTTTTTTTGGAGTTTCCATAGTGGTGCAGGACTTGTATAAATAGCAGTGATAAGCCCACAGGGAGTAAAAATGTAACAGGAGTAAAAAATGCCCAGAAACTGGTTCAGACGGTTTAATGTGGCAGTAAATGCAGATACTCAGATGAAAAATTATCCTTTTAATATCATTATCTAGTAAAAGTGTAAATGTCACACCCATCAACACACTCTCTGGATCACATTTCTCCATGCCGGTCCTACCTGCATGTGTGGCTTCATCTGTTTCCAGGTCAGTGAGTGTGACAGGCCCTGGTTGAGGTAGTTGATGGACTGCTGCAGGACGCGAGGAGTAACGTACTGCTTCTGTCGGTGCTGGTCCACCACCTTCAGCAGGACCTGAACAGACAACACAGCACCCAGAGGAACCACAGTGAAACCAAAACCTGTCAGAGCCTGAGCACTAATGTGTAAAACCAACATATTCAAGTCTCAGAGCTTACCTGCTGTATGCCCACTGAGTATGTCTTCAAGAAAAAGTCTGCAAACTCATAGTACTCCTTTGTCACATTGCCAGGGCTTCCATACCTGCAGTTCAGATCAGAAGCATGTGAATGACTGGCAACGTCCCTCTGCTAACTGCAAATCTGCCCTCTGCTGACGTGGGAGCAGCTCTGGACTCACCGTTCAAACAGCCTGGTGATGATGCGCAATGCCCACTTCTTACACTTCCACCACGCCAGCTCAGGACGGTCGTCCTCATCAACCTCCAACGTCTCCTGACACACAAACACACATTTTAGGTTCAGTTTTTGGATTTTGTGATTCCAGCAAAAGTACAGAAACAAACTAATTCAGTAAGATTTAAGTGTCCCATTACACAAAGGACCCCTCATGGAGCTCTGCTAACCCTTTGTGGGGGACTGAACTTTAAGGTTAGGAACCAATGTCTCTTTAGGCAATGATGGATCTTTTTCTTGTTTTAACACCATTTGGAAGTTTCTTTCTGTAACAACACACCAACTTATCATGTTGTAATGAGACTACTTTTGTAGGA
>NW_023339785.1:26306562-26306808 GCF_004916995.1 Morone saxatilis | reverse complement strand
GAAGAAGAAGAAGAAGAAGAGTTTCTTGTAAAACAATCATTTCGTATGTGGTAATAACGAGAAAATCAAAAATATCATAATAAAATGTTTTTATGGAAATAAAATAAGTTTCTGATAATAATGAGAAACTTGAACAAATATTTTACTGTTGTAGACAGACAGGAGTTTAAAAAATGGTATTAAAAAAAACCTTGATTTATCTGTTGAAGTCAATATAATTCATTCATAGGTCCTAGAAAATTATGC
>NW_023339785.1:26303274-26306497 GCF_004916995.1 Morone saxatilis | reverse complement strand
TGTGTATGTATGTGTGTGTGTCTGCCTGTCTTACAGCTGGGACGTCCCGGTCCATTATGGCTCGGAGAATTTCCATCCACTGAGTCATCACTGTGTTGTTGATCAGCTGGAGAGGCAGCGAGTACTGCAGGACAACAATGAAGGCAATGCTGTCATCATCACCATCATCAGTGACACTGACACACAGAGAGCCCTTTACACACATGTAATATGTAACAACACTGACCTCATCTACTGTTTCTGATTGAGTATTTTTAAAGTATTATTAAGTATATAAGTAGTTTTCATCCTGTACATTATTTGCCCATGGTTCTGTGTCTAAGCAAAAACAAGTTTTAAATTTGGTCCAGTATTGAGTGAGAGGGCTGCAGCCGGAAAATAGGCAGCATTGTAATCCTCATGGGCAATTTGCACCGTCGACTAAAGGGGCTTGTTCTTGCCACCAGGCTCAGATTGAAGAAAGATAGAGTTCTAAGAGAGAAGGCTGCATGAAAAATGTGAAAAACTTGAAATCCTTTGAGGAAGTTTTCTCCCTGATCAAAGCTGAGGTGGACACCAAGAGGTGCAATGTTCCGTGTGACAGTGAAGATGATGAAAGCCCAACAGAGAACCCCACCACCTTGTCCATCTCTGCCCCTCCCACACCTGCCAGCTCCACCAACCAGCTGAAGGAGAGTATGGCCCTGCTGGAGCTGGACTTTGCTGAATTCAAAGAGCTGACCCAGGCCAGGCTGTCTGCCCCCCTAGACAACATTGTGCAGCAGCTTCAAGAGGAGCTCCAGCAGCTCAAGATAGACAACCAGGCCTCGACATCTAAGCTAAGAGGAAGTGTAGAGGCACTAAAACAGGAGAACAGTGTGCTCCGGGCTCAGTTAGCCAAAGTGAAGGAGGACGCTGAGAACAGAGAAAGGAACTTCCTACACGTGGTTCATCAGAAACATAAGTTAGTATTCATGTAATCCATTACTAACCATAGGGCCAACTTAAGATAGTATTTTGGCTAGTGATAACATTAAGGTTGAGTGCAAGCAAGCTAACAGACTCTGTGTTCTGTGCGACTCTGTGGTTGGCACTCTGTGTTGCTGATCTGTGGTTGGGACTCCTGTGTTTGTGGACTGCTGTTTTGCGACTCTGTGTTGGACTCTGTAGGCTGCGGACTCTGGCTGGTTGGGCTCTGCTTGTGTGGACTCTGTGTTGGACTCGTGTCTGGACTTTCTGTGGTTGGTGGGGACTCTGTGTTCGGACTCTGTTGTTGGACTCTGTGCTTGTCGCGGACTCTGTGGTTGTGGAACTCTGTGTTGCGACTCTGTGTTGGACTCCTGTGTTCGGTGCGAGCTCTGTGTTGCGACTGTGCTTGGTGGACTCTGCTGTTTGGACTCGTGTTGGACTCTGTAGTGTTTTTGACTCTCTGTTGGACTCTGTAGTTGCCCGATCGGTGTGCTTGGTGCGACTCTTGTGTTGGACTCTGTAGTGTGTTTACATCTGTTGGGTTGTGCGACTCTGTTGGGTGGACTCTCTGGGTTTGGACTCTGTGTTGCGACTCTGTGTTGTGGGACTCTGTGTTGCCGCGACTCTGATAGTGGACTCTGCCTTGTTGGACTCTGCCTGTGTTTGCGACTTTTGTGTTGACTTTGGTTTCACTTCTGGCCTCACAGGTCTGACAATAAGCTTAATCTATTTTCTAGAAAAACAGGAAACACTTTAGTTTTTGGCACTTACAAAACAAGCCTGCACTGGACGTCACAGTCCAAACAACTTCAGTCCTCAGCAAAAGAGAAATAACTTGTAGGTTCGTCACATTATGGACTCACAGCGTCACAACGACTTCATAATTATGATTTCTTGCAAGCTTTTGGTCGTATCTCGGCTAACGTAATTCACAGTCTGTGATGACGTTTCCTATGAAACGCTAGAAACACGAACGACAGATACATAGGAACCGCTTTGTTGTACAATACCCATCAGACCTGTGTAAATTATGATTTATCTCACCCTGATTCATATCGTATCTTCTTAGCAGAGAACGACATCCAAAATCATGAATCCTAAAAGCCAGCACACCAACACATCTAGATATCCTTGAGAAAACACTAGCAGTTTGGTTATATGGTTCGCCGACGCATAGCAACAAAAAAAACAGAAATGCTCCTCAGTCTAACAGCGCCGCTTCCCAAAACTTCTTGCATTGCTACAGAGGCCAAATAAAACTCTAGCGGAATCGTTAAAGATAATTGTCTCTGGTAAAATACTCTTCAGCTTCGTGTGTTACCATTTTATAAAATACATCATACATAGGCCTGCACCAGATTGGGCTTATTTATAATATTCAGAGGTAAAAATACTAAATGCAGCACAAACACAATCTGGGTATACAGAAAAGAAACTGCTGGAATGCTCAGCAGGTTTTCATTTCGTTTTTTTGTGAACAAGCTATGCTTATTATCTTATTAGCCATATTGCTTAGACCGATAACGTCTCATATGCTGTATCAGTATGTTAATCTGCCGCAGGATAAATATACGTAAGAACATCGTCCGCACTTAAAGTGCTCAGTAAGCTCCACCCACAGCTTCCCAGCTCCAGAAATGTATGCAGGCGCATACCTTTAATTGTCGTAGGAGCCCTTGCCAGGGTAAACGTAAATGCTAGTTAGCCCTGAGTGCTAAAGCTCCCTATAACAACCCAAGTACCCCAAGGAAGGACGCCGGACCCGCCACATGGTCGCGAGTCATGAGCCAAGAGCAGGAGTCAGATGCAGATCATAACCGAACGAGTGTAAAAAGCAACGCAGGAGACCCTTTTGGAATTAAGTCTTTGTGGGGAAGAACAAGAGAGGCCAACAGTGAGTCTAGCAACCCCCAGAAGCACCCAGTTCACGGAGAGGATTCTGATATGTACAAGCCCGAACGGGGGAACAAACGGCCGGGAAACGGCGGCCAGGGAAGCAGCCCCGCGAGTGCATACGGCCGCTGGCAGCGAGCACAGGGGCCAGCGGAGCCGGCAGGGGGAGGGCGAAGGATGGGCGAGCTGCCGGCCCAACCCCTGCTGTGGGCGAAAAGAAACCCTGAGTCGGGACCTCATTTTTAGATAGATAAAATGAGGACAGGCTTACATCAGTTTTATTAAGAGTGTTGTTGTACACGGCAAAATAGTCCATAACAACAAATACAAATATTTTTTACTGTATGTTTTACAAAAAGTAGGTAAAAACTATACGCGCCCT
>NW_023339785.1:26299693-26303249 GCF_004916995.1 Morone saxatilis | reverse complement strand
GTGTAGATTTTAGCCAACAATAAATGATGTAGCGGTAGAAAAGCTAACGATAGCTTTCTACTGGTCTGATGATGGATGATGCTCGCGTCTACAGACAGAGTACAGAGCGACAGGACTCTGACTGCAGTTCACTGAACGCCCACTGGTGGCGCTGTAAGCTACAATTTAATTAAAGTCTAGTTGTGTTTGCTTTACATTTGGTGCTGTTTTTAATTTATTAAATATTTATTGGTTATTTTGTTTAGTTTTTTACATATTTATTTTATTTTTCTACCAGTAAACTTTAAAAATAAAGTATATAAAGTAAATGAATGTTTGTCAGACTCTCCTCTTCTTCCTCCACTCATCAGCTGTCAAATTGAAGCAGAGGAACGAAGACGAACTCCAGAAGAAGCAGAAAAACCGCCGTCCATCTTCCAGGAGGACGACATGACGCTGAGCAGGCCGGGCTGCTCTGAATTAGCGCCGTAAATTACTCTCCTCGTCCGGCTGATAAGGCCTGGGCTCGGGAGCCACTGTTTTTATTAATGTTTTAATCACGGCAGATAATTGCGAGGGGCACAGAGAGCCCGTTTCATACTTCATAACGGCGGTCAGATCCTTGGTGTAATGTTTCCGACCGGAGAGATCCGTGCACATAAACTACCGACTTATGAATCCTGCAGCCTTGTTTCCCATGACCTCATGGATTCCTGTAAGGTGTTCGCTGCCGGGCCGATGTGAAAAGCAGACGACGATTTAGCGGAGGGAGGGAGGGAGGGAGGAGGCAGGGTGTCCGGGGAGTAAAAGCAGCTCTATCTGCTTCCTGTCGACGCGTGTTCACAAGCTGCTCGCTGCACGTTTTCCTGAGCGTCCGTGACAGAAGCAGAATGACTGCTTCTGGCCAACAGCAGTGAATGTATCTCAGCCTGATTCATCTTCTTCCTCTGTGCCACAAAAACTATTAAAACCCCATCACTGATCCTTGAACACACACTGCAGTTTGTTTGTTCGCCGACCTGCTGCACCGAATCCTCACTACAGCGCCGCTTCCCAAACTTCTGCAGCTCGAGGCCCAAAAACTGGGCTGGGAATCGTAAAGAAATGTTCGGTTCTGGTACCATTTTTATAAAATACATCATACATTAGGTCCTGCACCAGATTGGGCTTATTTATAATAATTCAGAGGTAAAAATTACTAAATGCAGCACAACACAATCTGGGTATACAGAAAAGAAACTGCTGGATGTTCCAGCAGTTTCATTTCAGTTTTTTGTGAACAGCTAGCTATTTATTAGCCAACGTTAACGAGTCATTGTGAATATTTTCGCCCAGGAAGTAAAATCGTCGTCATTAAAGTGCTCAGTAAGCTCCACCCACAGCTTCCAGCTCAGAAATGTATCTGGACGCTTACTTTAATTGTCGTTAGCCTGACTCGTAACGTAACTGCTAGTTAGCTGATGCTATCTTAAACAGTACAAGAAGACGCGCAGTAACGTTACATAAACAGAGACTTTTTATTTGTGGAAGCAAACACAACACACAGTGTCTATAACCCCCAAAGCACCCCGCTCCCTCCCCCCCAGAGGATTGTGGGTAGCAGCGAGCCCTCACCCTGGTCGGCCTGCGAGGCCTCGGAGATGTTGACGGCGAGCTGACTGCTGAACGAGTTCACGCCCATCATCCCCGAGTGAGCGGCCGAGCCGGTGAGAGACGGCAGCTGGTTGTGACTGCGGGGGACACTGTAGAGCGCCTCGGTGAGGTCGGCTGCCCGCTTCAGGATGATCTCCTGCGGGGGGGAAAGAGGTATGTGATCAAAGATGGATGACTTTATAAACACTGGTGTAGCAAATCAGAAAGTGCAGCTGCAGCTAACGATTATTTTAATTTTATTATTAACAAATTCAAATACTTCTTTTTTTAAAATTTGAATTTTTTATATTTTCCATTAAAAATGACCGAAAAGGAATAATTGATTATCAGAATAGCAGAAAGCTACCAAAACCAAAAATTGGTCCCGGATGAGCCCCCATTTATTGATCGCTTTTGCATAAAGTGAGAAGTTGTAGTTTTTTATAAACTCTTCCATTAATCGATTAGTTGTTTTCTTCATAAAATCTGAGAAAAATGTCCAAAGATATTCAGTTTACTGTATAATATTATATAATATTTGCTTTTTACTTTATGAAAGAAACCAGCAAATATTCACTTTGGAGAAACTGAAATCAGAGAATAAAAAAATTTTAAATTCTTAAGAAACTTTTACTTACTTACTATTAATCGATTATCCAAATCTACCAGAAAACCAAACAAAGCAGAACGCTGAGAAAAACCTCGAGGAGTAAATATGATATGATAAAAATATGATTTAATATTTATAATATATGCGGTTGGATCCCGGACGAGCCCCTATTTGGTGCTTGTGTGAGTGTAAAGAGCGTTTTTGTATTAATCGATCGATTAGTTGTTTGGTCCATAAAATGTCATAAATGACTGAAAATTATTAATCAATTATCAAAGTAACTTGTGATTAATTTAATAGTTGATAACTAATCAAACACTTGCAGCTTTAATACAAAAGAGCCCAAATTCTTACTGTACTTCCAGTGAGTTAGTTTTAACTATTATTGAACTATTATCCTGTTTTTATTACGGTTCTGTTATAATTATCACAATCGATATTGTACATTTTAAAATGTTTGTTTTATCTTTTTATAGACGATGCATTCAGGTCTCTCCTGAAAATGAGATTAAAAGATTAAATTAAGGTTTATATATATCAAACCAATCTGCTCAAAACAAAGCTTATGAACGGAAACATAAAAACCTGTTTTTGATAAAACAGTGAGAATGTTTTTAGTGGTGAGTTAGTGAATGCACCGTGTCCTGGTTCTGTTTAACAAGTTTAATTTAAGAACTGAAGCATCTGTTAAATAACGGGTTGTAAAAGCCATGTAGGAAAACCACCATCATACACTGAGGGAGGGAGGGAGGGAGGGAAGGAGTGAAGGACAGAAGGAGTTAAGGAGTGAAGGAGTGAAGGAGTGAAACAAACTAATTAAAAGGTATAAACTCTGATTTTGGTGAATAAAGGTTTTAAATTGTTTCTTTGTGTAATTAAAGTAAATTAAAGTGAATTAAAGTTCAAACAGACTCGTTATTTAAAGAGCTGAAGGTGGTCAGCTGTTTATGTGCAGTGGAGGTCAAAGGTCAGACAGAAGCTGCAGACTCACCTGGTTGTTGTGCGGCATCCCGTACAGAGCCTCCACCAGGTCGGCTGCTCGCTTCAACAGCACCTCCTGACAGACAGACAGACAGACAGACAGAGACAGACAGACAGAGACAGACAGAGAGACGGTCCATTTGTTATTCTGATGTAAATCTGCACACTTTAAAGTTTTAAGTTATTTAAACTGGATACTTAGACTCTTAAAAAGTTGTTTTCTGTCCGACTGTAAAGAAAATCCTCAAAAAAAACCAGCAAATATTCACGTTTATTAAATTACTGTTGTGTTTTTTATTGCCTTTATTTGATAGTGAGAGCTGGTAGCAGGCTGGAATCGAACCCGGGCCGCTG
>NW_023339785.1:26297280-26299680 GCF_004916995.1 Morone saxatilis | reverse complement strand
CCGCTGCAGGAAGGACTCAGCCTTCGTACGGGGACACAACCACAAACATTCACTTTATAGAAACTGAAAGCAGTGAATGTTTCTTCAATATGACTCCAAACAATGACGTGGACAATCTCATGAACACGTGTTTACATACACGTCACTGCTGATTGGGCAACACCTCAGACACGCCCACCAATCAGAGAAAGTGTATCTGAAAGCACACACCGCCAGTTACACACTGTCTGTCAAACCTAACGGTGTCTCACACCTTCGACCAATCAGATTTCATTCTGAATCACACTCAGAGCCAAAATGGTTGCCGGCAGAGAGATGAAGGGACGAATGTTTGAACCCAGACGAAGAAGAAGAGTCAGCAGGAAGCCTTCATCACTGCAGACCACACACACACACACTCTCTCTCGCCCCAGGGCTGTTTTCCCATCAGCCAACAGGAGGAAGCGTCCGATCTGAGTGCCCGCAGCACAGCAGGTCGCCACAGCGACGGCTGTTAATAACAATAACAACACTAATAAATAAAATTAATACAAACACACACAGGATGGAGTGGGGGTCAGAGGAAGAGGAGGAAAAAGGGGAAGAAGGGGAAGTAAAAGAGGAAAGGAGGAAATAAAGGAGGCAAAAGGAAGGAAACAAGAAAAAAGAGGAAAATAAAATAAAACAGGGAATGATAAAGGAAGAGGAGAGAGAGAGGAACGGGAGGAAGGGAGGAAAATAAAGGAAGAGAAAGTAATGACAGTCTCAGAGTGTGAATGAACTGAGGGTGATCAGCTGATAGAAGAGACAACAGAGAGGAAGAGGAAGAGGAGGAAGAAGAGGAGGAGGTGTGGAGTCCCAGAGGAGCAGCAGTGGGGAGGTGGAGGCCTCTGCTGGAGCTCCCTGAGGTATTACAGCACAGAGGGCGAGAGACACTCACTCACACTGAGAGAGAGAGTCAGCTCACCATGAATGCACAACAACAACAACGTTAGAGATAAACATTATCATTATTATTATTATTATAAATATATTCAGTGTGCTGATTCAATAAATGAAACTTTATTTTCATCATTTTGTCCGCCTGTGTCTTAATGACAATGAAGTTAAGAAACTTAATTTAAATCATTTTAATGAATTTCACCAAACTGCCAAAACTGAACAATGGAAACTTTATCTGGTAACTTTATTAATACAATCTGTTTATTGTTGTTTTGTTTCATTCTGTTTTAAGTTTTAATTTATCTTTTAATATTCAGGAAAAAACATAAATATTCATTCATCAGTTTTCATTCATTCATTTGTTTATTTGTTTGTGTTTAAGGTCTCAAGGTTTGAAAGTATCACTAATAAACTAAAGCCAGAGTTCATAAACTGTATTTAATGTGTTTAACCTGTAAACTGCAGCTTTTATACTTTGAGTGAAATCTTTGGAAAACGCCACTGTTACCATCGCCGTGGGAACCGTGAAAACGGCGACAATGTTTTCAGCCACCTAGCTGAAACAGAACTACAGGAAGTTCGGAGCAGGAAGCAACACTTGGTGCAGCTGTACTGTTGTTCAGTGTCGTACAGCTTCTACACTCATTCAGAACTCCCTCTGGAAAACACCAACATTAAGTTGTCACACTGCAGACGCTGAGACTTAAACACTGGTAGTTTAACACTGAACAAACAACACATCTGACGACAGTTCGATCACCAAAAGTTACAAAAAACAAACTACTGAAACATATAAAGACATTAAAACATAAATCAGCCTGATAACAACAGCCTGTCGACGTTTATCTGAGTCAATCTTAAATACACTGAAACTTGAATAGAGGTTTGGTGAGTGGAAGCTAACAGTCAACAGTTTGTGTTTATGAGTTAAATAAAGATATTTAATCATTAGAGACTGTTTCTACTGGACTTGTATTTCCTGGTGACTCAGAGGAGAAACAGTCGGCATTAACCACATTGTTTCCCTCTCAGCCAATCAGAGCGCTCCCTCCCTGCTGCTGGCAACCACACACACACACACACACACACACACACAGAGCCCTCTTATTTCCCACGACAGACGATGACCTCGAAGGAGACGATCCAACACGCTGAGCTGGAGACGGCAACCAGAAGAGGAGACGTGAGCTGTTTACTGCAGGACAAACATCCACTGTTTGTGGTTGTTTGTTTTGTTTGTTTGTTTGTTTGTTGACACCAGAATCAGCTGTTTGTGTTCAGATTAAAAGTTACAGTTTTGGATTTTCCCGCAGCGGTGATTGTCAGTGAATGCAACACTGTTTTATCTCCACACTTAAACTGTTAGCTTAGCTTAGCACACAGACTGGTAGCTTTTCATGTTGGACCGTTTGTTTCACTTTGACCAATCAGAAGATCTCTGTGTGACATCATCTGGCCTGTGTGTGTGTGTTACTGTGT
>NW_023339785.1:26297037-26297180 GCF_004916995.1 Morone saxatilis | reverse complement strand
GAGGAGGAGGAGGAGGAGGACTCATTGCTGATGGTGAAATCCTGTCAGATCAAGAAAAAGTGATCCGAGCAGAGTGATTGTTAAACAGATAACTAAGGTTTTTTACAGTCTTCATCCTCCTCTTCCTCTCCTTCTGTCTCTCT
>NW_023339785.1:26283436-26296910 GCF_004916995.1 Morone saxatilis | reverse complement strand
CACTTCCTGCTTCATATTCAGCCTCATTCATCCAGTGAGTGAATATTCACATTACACAATGTGTGTGAATATTTTACAGATTAAATCACTTCAATTCTGACTCTTCAGGAAAAACGTACAAATACAAATATAAAACGTATTTTAAAATATGTATTTTGTATTATTTTTGAAATAATATTTATAAAAGGGACAATTTATGTTTTTTATTTATTTAATTGTGTCCTCTTCCTCCCTCTTTCTTTCCTTCCTGACCTCCTCCTGTCCTTTAATACATCCTCACTTTGCTCCTTTCTGTGTGAAGATAAAATCTACAGAAAGTATAACTGTTAATAAATGAAATGATCATTATTATTATAAATATTGTGTTGTTTGGTTGGTGGCTGCAGTCGTGAGGTTGTTGGGAAGTGAAATACTAACAACAGAAAGATGAACTAAACAACAATATTACTTAGAGAGAAGTAGAATAGAATAGTAGAATAATTTACCATCGCTGTGATGGATAAAATGTTTAACGTTAATAATGAATAATGTTAATAATGAATATTTTTGCAGGTTAAATCAGGTTCTTCTTCCTCTCACAGGCTCCTGACCTTGCCCTTCTCCCGTCCATCCTCTGACACATTCCTCCTTTCTTCCCTCTTCCCTCTCTAGTTTTTTCTATTTTCTTCCATTGGTTTCTAGGGGCTTAATTACGGGGGGCCGGCTCCGCGGTTGAGGAGGTGCTGGGCGAACAGGGATCAGTGTGACCCTGGAGGAGAAGCCATCAGACAGCGGCCTTAACAATGATAAATCACCCCGAGCAGAGCTACAGATACAGCCGCCGCCCCGCTGATCTCTATAAAATATGGATGGACCTGCGCGCTGTGCAGGAGCAGCACAGCCGCATCGCGCCGGATCTCCAGATTAGCGATTATCAGGCGGAGAGGTATTCTAATGATGTGGGACATGGTGTGGGGTTAATTCCATTCAGAGGAAATGGATTGAAATTCAGCTCATGAATTGAATATTGCTCATTATTCTCAATGAGAGCAGGAAATCTCCTCATTCATGAAGTGGGTTGGAATTAATAATCCCTGAACGGACGGCGGACGCCTCCACCCCCCGAGTCGGGATGGGGGTCAATGATCAGAGCTAAAGGTGCACACGCAACACGCCAAACACATTTAATCTCCACCTTATGGTTCACAAATCACCAGGACGGAGAGAAAAAAAGGTTTTATTTTTATCAGTGATTCTCAGACGCAGGTTGAATTAAACCAACTCAAAAATAATAACTCAGATTTAAATGAGTCCAGTTTTTTTAACTATTGTGACTACTTTATAACATTATAAAAATGTAAATTGTTTTTATGTAATAATTTGCTTTAATGGAAGAAAACTGAGTAAATTCAATATAATTGGAAACATTTGTATGAAGATGCATTTAAGTGACTTTATTCAGATAAATTCTGTTCACACATTTTTAAATTAAGTTTGGAGAAAATGCTGCATTGAGTGATTAACTGACTAGTTTTAATATAATACTTCAATTTAATTTATCCAAATTACTTTAACAATAAACACTTGAGTTACTTGTTTTCAAACCGAATAAACATTTTATTCACACTTGAATTGTTTAAGTTAATAAACTTAAATAGTTTCAGGCAGTCAGTTTCCAGTTTGAGTTGAGTTAACTCATCAGTTTAATAGGTTGGTTTGTTTTTCACCACAGGACGTCCCTTATTTTACAATAAGTAAACAGTCTCCGTATTTAAATTTCCTGTAATAAGTTATTTTACCCCTAAAAGATGTTGAATCACAAATTACAGATTCTAAATAACACAAACTTTGTTACTGAAAACAATTTGTGATGAAGCAGATTTTATTGGAACATTTAACTGACACTAACTTAGTTTTAGTTACAGAAACATTCCTGATTAAGTACTTTTTACTATTATTTTCTTTACAGTGCAGATAAAGATTAGAAAATGAAGCCAGTTGGTGTTACTAACCCTTACTCTGAGATATTTAAGGTAGTATTGTTTTCTGTCTGTCTGTCAGCAGCTCGGACAGACAGGCAGTTAGCAGGCAGTTTGACAGGCTGTGAGGCCAACTGGTCACTGATGACCTCTGAGGTTTCTCTTGGATCAGGTTCAGCCCTCTAATTTCATTTCCAGTCTGGCTCGTCTGCAAGCGGACACCTCAGCGTCGGTCGAGAGAGGAGACGACCTGCAGGACTCCGTGTCACTGTGAACACCTCCACTTCTGTCTCATTCACAGGTTGCTCAGAGGAAACACAACCATACCGCAACATACAACATGTAAATCAGACTGAATTCTCTCCTCTGATGGAGCTACGCTAGCAGTTTCCACCCGCTTCCAGTCTTTGTGCTAGGCTAGGCTAAACACCTCCTGCGCTGTTTCCTCCATAACAGACACTCAACAGTTCATTTTATAGTGAGCAGTCATAAGTCAGGACACTTTATTGTGTATATTCATTTTTACATTTAGAATTTGGACACTAAAATAAAATGTCTGATGGTTAGCTACACAAAGCTACCATAATGTTTATAGATACGTAAAATACCTTTAAATACCTTCGGCTAGCTGTATGTGGAGGCTCGAAGGTTCTCCCTGCCGATGCTCTTTCTGCTAAGCTAGGCTAATCACATCATCTATCCATCCTGAACACAGCTAGCTGAAACTGATATCCATCTGAATCATCTGACCCTGGAGAGATGGGCTAATGTTAGCTCTCTAGCTAACAAACATGAGTTGATTAGTAGAAGTCTGTTAAAGCGTGTGGTTTGCAGTTCCATCTGCTTCTAGTCTTTGAGCTAAGCTAGGCTAAACTAGTTTGAGATAAAGCTGTAAATCCTGACGTCAAGGACCAGTTAGCTTTGAGTTAGCTTCTGTGTCATGATGTAGCTGACAGTTTGGTGACTAAGTCGTAACTAACAAGACAACATGTATGAGGCTGTATTGATGGGGCTAGGCTAGCAGTTTCCCTCTGCTTCCAGTCTTTGTGCTAAGCTAGGCTAACCCTATGTTTGAGGTAATTCCAGAGCAGTCTTTCAGATAAAATAAGCTTTGTGTTCTTCCTCCTGGTTTCCATATTCACTCTTTCTGTTTCAGTGACACACTCTGCCTCCACACTTCACCCATAATCCTCCACCTGACGGCCTACAACGAATCAATCTGTTCTGTGTCGCGCCGCCTGTCCAAAAAACAAAAACCTCGCCGTCCAAACATCTCTCTCCATCCCTCCTCCTGTCCTCCGCAGAGTGCCAGCAGGTGAAAACAAAAGAGAAGTGACAAGGCGAGTTAACCCGTCGCTGCTCGGTCACACAATCCCCACCGCCGCGCCTTGCCGGCGGTGAGCCAACCGCTCGGCGCGTCGCTTTTTCCTCTAGCTGTGATTTTCTCTCTTGTCCAAAACGTCTGAGAGGAAAAAACCTGTGGTCTTATTGAGTTTTCTTTTGAATAAATAAATATTTAAGAGGCGGCGAGGAGGGTGGAGGGCGTTTGACGCTCCACTCTGGCTGCAAATCAGGCCATCAAAGGGGCCAGACAATGTATGCTCACTATTAGTATCAATTTACAAATAAACTGCTTTTTTGGTGACTGGATCTCCGATGTCAGATTTTGATAAATGGTTTCAATTTGGCAGCTGCTTTCGAGTGTCAGAGCCCATCTGACGCTCGCCGCCCGCCACCACCGCTCGCTGCCTCAAAGAATCTGCCTCAGTTAGCCTCGCTGCCGCCAGCCGCCAAAATAATCTCTTCATACTAACCAGGGCAGGTGTGTGTGTGTGTGTGTGTGTGTGTGTGTGTGTGCATACAAATGTCTCTCTGTGGGTAAATATTGAAACCAGGATCCAGATTTCACTCCTGATGTTTTTCTACACAAATCTTAAAGGAGCTTCCTGCGTTTTTTACACCATTAAGAACAAATCACAGACACTTTTCCTCACTGCTGACTCTCCTCCGCAGCCGACTGCTGTTTAATAGATTTTAAATGTGCTTTTACTTCCCTCCAGGTTTCCTTTCGTTTCACTTCCGACCTGCAGAGACTTTAAACTTGCTTCAGATTGAGCTGTAAATTTATGTGACCAACCTTTTCATCATCAATTAATCTGCCAATCAAAATGGATCAAAGTGATGTGTTAAAATATCTGTTTTTGTTGAAACAACAGTAGAAACTCCAAAGATATTCAGTTTACTGTGATATAAAACAGAGAAAAACACCCTCTAATTCTAAACCAGTTTTCACCGGTTAATCTGATCTCACACTGACAGCTCTTTATTGTCCACAACTTCCACTGTTTGTAGACAATTCACACCAACAGCTTTCAGTTCTCAAAGTCCAGGTGAAATGAAAAAATATAACTTTAACTCTTTTAGATCACATCCTCAGTTATATTGTTCCTCTATTTATCAATTTCTTCTTTAAAATTCAATCATTTTGTCTTCCTGTAAAACAAAAATCTGATGCATGTTTACCTGCTGTTACCCAACTGCTAATGTAGCTGCCATTAGCGTGCAACCGAACGGGGCTCAGCAGCCTCCCAGTGAACACAACCTCCGAGACAAACAGAGGACAGTTTGACGGCAGCGGTACCGAGGTGATTCATGGAGTTTCCAGGTGGACTTCTTATAACTGTGGCTAACAGTAATGTTAGATGCCGTTAACTAGTTAGCTTGTGCAGCTAACATTAGCTGACCTAGCCCCGGGGTGACAGGAGACAAAACCCGCAATAAAATCACCTCAGTACTTAAGATGCTGCATTCAGTCCCGGTCTGGACCTGCTGTTCACTGGGAGCTCCCAGTCCGACAGAGTCAGCTAATGGATCCACTACAGCTGCCGGACAGGGGGGACGCAGCACACAGCACTATTAGCTACAGCGACAGGTTCCTCCCTATCTGCCTGTTTGTACATGAAATATGTAAAAAAAGTGCAGAGTAATGTGCATATGTACAAAAATATGAGGAAGCAAACAGCTCTCTGATTCTGGTTCATCAACATTTGTATATAATGTGATATTTCCTGAGACGTATCCCTCCTCTCTTCCTGAGCTTTCTTCCATTTTTCCACATAAAAAAGTTGTTTTGGGAAGTTTTTTATTTATCCAAATTGAGTATGGAGTGTGCTGAATGTTGTACAGATTGCAAAGCTCCTTGAGATGATTTGTGATTTGGGGCTTTGCAAATAAAAATTTGACTTGACTTGATGGAAGTCACGTCGTACAGTTACGAAACTTTAACTGACTTTTGGCCTCACATGGGGCACCAGCAGCCGCCTCCTGGGTGACTTATCCATCCACCACCTCCTTTCATAAACTTTCTCGCTCTTTACACTACGTCACCTGACAGATGGGTAACACTGGAGTTATATAACAGCCCACTGCTTCTCTAACAGACGCTAAAGTGTGTGACAGAACATCGGGAATAAGAATGAGATGGTATTTCTGCTGCCACTTCAATTCATTCAGTGTACTATGAACTATATATTATAAAATATTCATTTTGTGTTGACTTTCAGTGGAATCATGCTGTGATGTGTGATCTTATTATAATAATTTTATCAAATTAAAGAAATTAAAATGACAAATAAAATTAGTAATTCAAGTTTGGACAAACTTTAGGACTCATTTATGGATCAATATGGTCAAATTACGTGTTTAAAAAAGGCCTTAAACCTCGTTCACCTGGAAGATGGAAGACACTATTATTCTGATATTTACATAATCAATAAGGAGTATTGGTTAAATGTCAAAAAAGTGCCACAAAAACAAACATTTACTGGGATAAGTGACGTCCAATCACCTCTCTTCACCTGCACCTGACTCCATTTTTATCAGGTTATATTCTAACGTCACGACTCTCCTCACTGCGTCTCAGCCAGCGACCTCCCGCCGCCCAAACCTCCCTCCTCGCCAGCGGAGGGGAAACAGAACGCAGCGAGAGCAGCAGCAGTGGCAGGATTTGCTCCCCGAAACAGCTGTTTCCTGTTTGAGGGATCGGGAACAATCAGCCCGCTGGCAGCAAGGAGTTGCCGGCGCTGCCAAGAGTGTACCGAGCAGAACCAACAAATCCAATCAGGCAACTTGGTCCTGTGCTGCATTAAATAATACAAGAACCTCATGCAGTGCAGGTGGTCTACGGCATCCACAGAGGGACAAACCGCCACTTCAGCTTTAAATCAGGCTTTAATGTGGCTGTAAAACCCGATTAAACACTAACACAGCCCGATTAGCAGCAGCTCTCACTGACAAAACAGAGACCTGGCCTTGAATCTGACCTCTGACCTGAGTCTAAAGCAGTGACTTAATGACTCGTCTCCACTGACCTTAGGTAACCTCTCGGGGTCTCCGGGGTGGCGAGGGATGACCTTCTGTAGCCTCTGGAAGCCGTAGTCGATGGTCGGCTCGTTCAAGGCTGCAGGACGGACAGAGAGAGAGAGCGACGGTCAGGACAAATTCAAACCGACACACAGACGAACACACAGACGAACACACAGACGTCACAGAAACACACTGATGCCACAGATACAAAGAGCTGAGAGGGTTTTAATTAAAATCAGTTAATTTCTAAAGGAATCCTCACAATTACTTAATTTTTACTCTAAACATATGATATGTAATTTCTGCCACATCAAAACAATAAAAAAAGAGGATATTTGATGACATTGTAAAGTAGCGTGGGATCATGGGAGTTACATGCTAATAGCCTGATGCTAAGCTAACAGGTCCCACGTTATGATGCTAACAGACTGATCCGAGCTGCTGCTAACGTAGCTCAGCTTTGTTTCTCTGATAACTTAAGATCCAGACGTCCGATGACTAAATCCTTCATCGGTTTCAAATCTTAGAGGTTAAAAAGCACCAAGATCTAAACAGTGGATGGTAAACAGTCAATGTATGACAGCTTCTGATTATTGATTATTGATTGAATCAGCTATATATAGAACATAGCTCTTATATGTGGGGAAATATATCAGATATTAAACAGATTAAAGGGCAGAAATAATAAGAATGTGATGAATTTAAGGTTAACTGAGTATTTTGAGGTTCAACCAGAAGCGTGTTTCTGTGCCGACCTCTCTGTGATCTTCAGCTTCAGTCTGTTGGTTCTCATTAACAGTGAACGCTAACAGAGAGAGAGAGAGAGCAGTGTCAGTTGAGCTCTCTCTCTCTTATCTTCCTGCTGTTTATTAAGTGTGAGACCTCACACTCCATCTGTCCCCCTCGCTCTGCCTTTTCACCGCTAATTCAATCCAACCTTCCCTCCCTTTTTCTTTTCTCTTTTCCTCCGCTCATTCACCAAACAATCTGCCTTCCTCCTCCTCCTCCTCCTCCTCCTCCTGCTGCTGGAGAAACACCCGGAAATGAGTTCGGGGAGATACTTCTCCATAATCAAGCCCATTAATCATAAAAGGCTGTCAAATTTGACTTTGGGGACAATTTGTCAGCCGATCTTGCCCACTCTGCTTTTGTCACTGTTGGCTCTTGTATTCTGTAAGGATGATTGACACACCAAATGCCGGTGAGTAGAATAGCTAGTTTGCGCTAATATGCATAACCGCGGCTTTCATGAATAAGAATAAGGCAGCTATACGGCAGCGCAGAGGGGTCTCCTTCAAAGGGCCCCGCCGCCGTTTGTCGCCGGCGCTCCAAATAGATGTTATTACCATTATAACAATATTTGTTTTCTTTCTCCGGGAATGGGCGACCGCGAGCTGCTAAATCAAATTTGTCGGAGCGCGTTTCAAGCGGCGGCGGAGGAGAAAAAGGGCTTTCAGGCTGCGACTGGTGTGGGGATGATATCTGAAGGGTGACAGAGCGCTGAGGGACGTGGCCCTCGCCGCGGGGGCTGCCATGTTGGATTTCTTGCCTCCCCCCCCGCCTCCCCGAGAGGAAGCAAGAGAGCGGCCCGAATCTATTACCTCCGCCCCGCCGCCAATGAAAGAGGGATTCATTGTCGGATCCCAAAGAGACTTTTTGGGGGGATGCGGAGCAGCCGAGGATGAATGGAGATAATGCATCAGGACGACACGAGCAGCAATCAGCGCCGAGTCTCAAACCGGATTGCCTCCCGACGCCGCGAACATACAACCCAACTTATAAAACAAGTGAAAGGCACTATGGGAAATGCTGCAATTGAATAAAAAAATCCATTTACACTCAGAGAGAGAGAGAGAGAGAGAGACAGAGAGAGAGAGAGAGAGATGTTTAACTCTTCATCTGCATCAGAAGACTCTGATCGGCTGCTGATGCCTTGCTCATGGGTTCATCCTCTGCTTCTGGTTCAGCTGTTTACACACTCAGTTACATGTAATCTATTACTTTTACTGTGTGTACTAGACCCAGCAGGAGTTTGGGGTCTGCAGTAAGAAGTAAGGGTGCTGGTTGTGGTAAATAACCAGAGGGTTGATGGAGGTTAGAGGAAAACGTTGTAAACTTCAGTTGGACAGTTGGTTTACAGCAGGATGAGTTAAAGTACAGAGCTTGAATCCAACTCTTTCACCACCTTCCCAAACTCACAAAGAGGAGCGCTGACATCGTTCAGCAGACGCACTGAGGCTGCTGCAGGTGACTGATTGTCTCAAAATGCTAATTAACCGGTCTTATGTCCCATTAAATGCTGGTCCTGCATGCAGAATAATCTAATATGGACTCAATGTTTTAACAAATGAAAATTTGGTTCGGGAATATTTATGAATATCACAGATACTCTACAGCAGTGGTTCCCAACCTCAGTCCTCTGTTGATTTTATAGGTATTTCATATTATATTCAATGATAGCAGAATATAATGACCTACACCTTTTAAAATCAAGAAGGCATTGCGAACCCTCTTCGCAGCTTTCACGACCCCCCAGTCGGGGTCCTCACCCCCAGGTTGGGACCGACTGCTCTACAGATGCAAATGTTCATACTTCATACAATCCGAATCAATAAATCCCTGGGCAGAATGAGTTCATGTGTCTGTATATGAAGCTCTTACTGATGCAGCATGGAGGCTGTTTGATTAACTCCTCTAAATGACGTTCTGTGGTTAATTTGCTCCTGCATCCCACTGGGACTCGAACCGACAACCGTCTGAATAAAAAAACAACCTTTTCCTTCGCACATGAGTAAGGCTTTCCCTCTGTTCATCCTCATCATCACTGTCGTTGTCGGAGGAGGAGGAGAAAGAAACAAAGGCTTTTAATGAACCTCTGGACAGGCGGCTGAGAGTCGACCCCCTCCTCCCCCAGTAGAAATTAAGCCCATTACATCCCCTTATTAAAATCTCGCCGCACTTTGACCCCAGCGCCCCATTGGCTGCCTGCAGGGCCCTGCGCTCCTCCCAGCCAATCGATACCGGCTGCCTCCCTGCAAAGAGCCCGAGTAATTGGAGAGCGGCGGCTGGCAGGGCGAACCCTGACCCCCCTTCCCTCCACTGCCGCCCCCCCACGCATTACACCGCCCATATGAAGACAGATTGCCTGATTTAGTGTAAACATATGCTGCAATTCCAGGCATCAGTGCCACTTTCTCCATCGTAATTTGTATTGATTTTTCTCTCTTTCCCTTTTTTTCTCTGCGAAGAGGCCGTCGTTTTCTCCTGCCGTCTGATGTTTTTTATAAATCAGAAAAGGAGGAGAGGGAGATAATTCAGAGGTGAGAGGAGAGGAGGGGGATTCTTTATATATTTAATCAAGTATTTATCGCTCTCTCCGTTAGGTTTTTTTCTCCCTCTCCTTGCTGTGAAAGTGATCAAACGGTTGGTTGGCGTCCTGCTGATCGGAGCGCTCTGTTATTAGGCGACTAAGTGACTGAGGAGAGGAAGAGGGGAGGAGGGGGAGAGATGGGAGAAGAAAGAAAGGGGGGAAGCGGGTTACATGTTAAACTAATTTCTTGACGGCAGATTTGTAGCATGAGAGGAGGCGCAGTGGGTCAGAGCTTCACTCCAGCTACAAAAACACCCAAATTATGTGTGAAAACTGGAACATCTGCGCACTGATTAATGATCAGATGGGTCCAGCTTGATTAATAATATTTAAATAATCAGGAAAAGGAGCTTTAATAGTCAAATAAAAGCCAGTCTCACATATAAAATATACTTCTACACACAGTAAAATGTTAAAAGCAGAAGGCAGTATAAAATGATAGGATGAGAAGACAGTAAAAGGGGAATAAAAGTAGTAAAAATAATCAAATTCAGTGTATAAAAACACTTAACGGAAGCCACTGCCCCCAGGTTTTATCTCAAACACAGGGTGCATTGTGGGAAAACAGCTGTCATCAGTGGTTTCAAATTAAGTAGAAAAAGGTGTCTTACAAGGATCCATACTGGGTCCTCTGTTATTTACTTAATATTTAAATATTGCTTCATTAATATTAAGTAAATGGAATCAATAAACAGCAAAGAAAAAGAAGGTTGTAGTACGAGAGAGTCGGTTCTAGTACCACTAGTACTAGTACTCTACTGACCAATCACAGCAGCTGTCCAACAGCCTGTTACCATGGTAACGCCTGGCTTCTCTCACACAGTTGGACCCTAAAGAGCACCAACAGCCCACCTTAAAGGTGTCAGAGGTCAAACCGGCAATGTCACCAGAGCGTCAGAGTGAGACGACACAGACGTGAAACAACAACCTCGACCCCGGGGCATCTAAACCTGAATCCAGATACCCGAAAACCAGATCCCTGCTGCCAGCTCTCAACAGATCACTCCAAATAACCTCTAAAGTTAATGAAAACGAGGTAGAAAGGCACAGATACTGTAAAACACACATAAAACTGCTGTTGACAATAACGTCTACTGATGTACTTTAACTGTGTTGATTAAAATACTTCACAGAAACATTTCAGTTTTCTCAAATCCGTAACCGAAGCCACTGCAGGTTTTATCTCAAACATTGGGTGCATTGTGGGAAAACAGCCGTCGTCATTGGTTTCAAATTAGGCAGAAAAAGGTGTCCCACAAGGATCTATACTGGGTCCCCTGTTACTTAAATGTTATTTTATTTACCAGATTAGCAGTCCTCAGAAATATACAAGTATATAAAGTTATTACAAAAATATTTTTACTTTTTGTGCTTAATTTAAAGTATATTTAAAATGTTCTTTAGAATTAAGTTAAGTGTACTAAAAAAAAATATATACTTATTCTGCAGTGCTTAAGGTTGTATTGTAGAGTACTAGTATAGTATAGTGCAAATACCTGCAGTGGTAATTTAGTGTACTTATGAGAAGTAGAATACAAATAATGTACTTTAATGTTGTTGCATTGATTGAAGTCTGAAGATTCTCACATGATTTTGTGATATTTTTAATAAAATGACCAGAAACCAGTTGATACACAGTCAGTCTTCAGACTTTTGGGTCCTGCTGTCGATTCCAACCTTATAACCGTTGCATAACCAACAGAAACGCTGGAGGGAGTTTCACAGTTTTTGGTGTCTCTTCCTTTCTGAATGCATCTCTCGTCTTTATTTTCTCTAATGAATCCCTCAGCTTGTGACGACAGGAAAGGCTCATCTGTCCTGCCTCCACCTGACGGAGAGCGAGAGACAGAACGAACCTTTCTCTTCTTCTTCCTCTTCCTCTTCCTCTCTGCGATCATTTGGCTGTCTGTGCTGCAGATGCCGGCTGATAACAGATCAGAGGATCAGAGGTCTGGAGGGAGGATGCTGGATTACTGGAACATCTCTGCAGGCTCATTACCCCGCTCACATCAGCTCCCACAATTCCACGGGCCTCCATGCTTCAGAGGAGCATGTATACATCCACTAAGCCTCTGTTTACATCCTCCTCCTCACAACTGTTTACATTTATTTATCTCTCGCTATTTTTCATTTGCCGGTTCCCACCGCCGTCGGGCCTCTGAGTGGGAATCTGTTTTTCTACGCGGCTGGTTTGTACATATTTACCAGCCGGAGATGAAATATGCACTTTGGGGGGATCCCTGCTCACCTTTACCTTTTTGTTTTGCGGTGATGGCCTTGTCGAAGGCGCAGTCATGTCCCCGATGAGCCGCTCCGTCTGACGCAGATAGACTTTATCTGCAGCCGCTCTGCGTGGCTTCCTCCTGTATTACACTTATCATTTCAAATAGACTCCATATTCCGTCTGAAACAACTCCCCCGACAGGCCCGCCACCCCTCCATCCCGCAACAACATGTGCTGCAATTTCCCATCTCCCCCGGCTGTATGATTGATGCAGGTCAGCGCGGCGTTTGGCCTCGCTGCCCGCAGATCGCCACTGCTGATGATTCCTCGCTTCCTTCGGGGGAGGGGGGGTCGACAGATGCACAACACGCTGAGCCTTAAGTGGACGGGCTGATTTGTTTTGCTGCTTGTCAAGTGGCCAACTGGTGTCAGCTGGGGTTGCAGGGGGGGGGGCAGTAACACCCTGGATGCATCCTTTCACCGGCTTATTGATCTGCTGCTTTATTCCTCCGACTTTCTATTCATCACTCAGTCATCAGAGAGAGGAGGCCGACGCAAACAACAACAACAACAGGAGGCGCTACATTTGGTTTGTTAACTCTTCATTCAGAGGTTTATCCTCATTTTAACCAAAAAACAAAGTAATCGTCAAAGTTAAAGAAATGATCTGCTGTTATTCTGGAGTTGTAACTCCACCATGGAGGGTGGTAAAAGTACATTCTTTACTCCAGCAGAAGTACAGATACTTGTGTAAAGAAAGACTCGGTTATAAGAAGGAGTAAGTTTAAACGTAAAAAGTACTCTGTTAGTTTCTCTGAAGGACGTTTCCACCGGCTGTTACTGAAACTTCTAACCCTAACCCTAACCCTAACAGGGTTAAGTCTCTCTGTTTCAACTTGTTACATGTGTCATGCGTGATCTGGACCAGAATTGATGTTAGAAAGGTGTGCAATGATGCAAAAAATACAATAAAAATGAAAATTCTGATAAAATGCAATAAAACTAAACTAACAAGTCAGTTTTGAAAATATTAGGACATGAAAGTTCAGATATTTGTGTAAACTATAGACTATAAAGTACTTGTACTTGTTATTTCTGACTTCTGACCAAAGTGTGTTTTAAACCTTTTTAACTTTTATTTTTGGAAGAACCTTGTCATTTCCCACCTACAGTTTCTCCAGACTTATCATTAAATATTTCAAATATATAACAAAACTAATTAAAGGAGACCTGGAGGAGCTCATAAACCTTTTTTCAACATGGACATGTGACCTCTGCCCTCAACCTAATGTTGTCTTCAGTGTTGAATGAATTATGCAAAAAATATTGCCACTGTTTTTTTTTTGCAATTTTCACTTTATGAGGCCTGAGAGGAAGGTCCTGCAACCTCCTTTGCTTGATTTCTGAGAAAAATAATTTTATTTTTTTCCTTAAAATAAGGTAGAATTTAACATCAATCAAAGATAAGACAGTTTAGGACACAGCTCTTTGTGTTAAAGATACAAAGTTTAATATTTAATGAGTGAAGTATAATAATTAAAGGAGACCTGGAGGAGC
>NW_023339785.1:26282052-26283336 GCF_004916995.1 Morone saxatilis | reverse complement strand
GGGGGGGGGGGGGGGGTGAAGAGGGTGTTAGTGACTCCATTGATCAATCTCTCTGCTGCTGCGAGCTGTTTGACGTGTGAAAGCGAAGCTGCTGCTCAGGTGTGACCGCGGCTTTAAATCGCAGGTAAAACGTTTCTTTAAAACATCTGCTGGCGTTATTCTGGAGGATCAGACAGATGTGAGCTTTCAACACGACGTCCGGGTGGAAGAAGATGTTTTCACTCAGGTGGCATCGGTGTTAAAAAGTAAAGCTTTAATTAAGACTGGAGACTTATTTATTCATTTTGGCTTCAACGCAGTCGGAACTCATCATTTTACATTTTATTGTTGATGCAGATTTTAGCTTTCTATCAGCTGTAGAAATGTATGTTTGTGTTATTCTGTGTCACCCACAAACACACAGGCCATATTTAAATCCACTTTTAAGATATAAAAACACGAAAACCATTTTAAAAATTCTTAAAATTACAAACTCCTGCAAAAACTATTTTAAAAATGTACTTTAAAACATAAAAATTAGCAAAACAGCAGTTAAACATTAACCTGGCCAAAGTTAATAATAAAAATCTATATCATTTATATGCCTTTAATACTTGAGACTTGAGAATACTTGATTACTTGTAATCTGCTCTTTTTTCGGCCAGAGATAAAACTAGAGTAATAAAGGTGCACTGAGCACACAAATTATTTCTAAAATATGAAATTGTATGCAAACATCCACATCTGGAAACCAACAAACTCGTCAGGATTCTGGTTTTGTTCCAACGTCCTGCACTATTTCTTACTGAGTTCAGTATTTGGTTCATTGTGCAGTTTTGAATATAATAAAATATAGTCAGTTTGCTGGATGAAGGTTGGGAGCTGTAATAAAGAGCGAGCTGTCCTCAGTCGGTTTGAGGTGAAGAATAAAGGGATGAAAGACGATCAGTGTTTGGTTCCTGTGCTCTTTGTTTCCTGTGTCTGCAGGTTCAAACTGATCCGGAGCCAGTTACACATAATTGCCTCCATGTGTTACTGTGACAGTAATTAAACAATAAAAATTCAGAAGTCAATTAGCGAGCAGCTCCGCACGTATCGAGAGGAACGAGAACTCAGAGAGAGAGAGAGAGATGGGGGGAGGTTGGACTCCTCCGTCCTCCTCCTCCTCTTCCTCCTGCAGAAACTTTACTGCGTCTCAGATTCAAGGTTTAACTTTCTCCTCTCGGTTACATGTTCACAAGACCTTTAACAGACCTGATGGAACAATCTGCTAATGCCTTCCACGTGTGTGAGTGTGTGTGTGTG
>NW_023339785.1:26280791-26281955 GCF_004916995.1 Morone saxatilis | reverse complement strand
GTGTGTGTGTGTGTGCTGAGCTCAGTGGAAACTGTATAAATAATAAACTCTACATTATCAATACTTACATTGATTATTCAGACAAATAAACAACTATAAACATTTTAACATCAATAAGCAGCTGGTTGTGACTCTAAATATCCAACAGACATAAAACCAGCATCTATGATCTTCTGACCCCCGTCCATCAACCTGGTCCCGACTGAAGGGTTTTACAGGTGTAGGTACAGTGATACGATAGCGTATAGTACGATATACGATACGAGCTGTGGTTCGGTACAGTCAGGTACTGTACTGTAAAGTTCTGTACGGTACATTCCAGGTCAGTATCCGTGTGACAGAATGGCGGCCGGTACCAGAAGCACTGCAGCTTTTTCCAAATAATCTCACTTGGAATCACTTCCATGTCTGATGAGGTCATTGGGTGAACTTCCAAACAGTGACTGCAGGTCGGACCTGGAACCCACAGCTCTCTCAAACCCTAAATCACTGTAATAAACACACAGCCGGCCACAGAGGGCTGAAATATGACTTTGTATAAAGGTAACGGAGTAAATAAAGGTTGGGAACCAGTGTACTCCGGCAGGGACACAGGTTCACTGCAGGATGTGAGGACGGTGTCAAATCAGCAGAACTCACAGTCCACTTTAGTTAGTTTAGAGAAACAATTAGGCGTTTAAGTTCCTTAATCTCCCAGAAGTCCCAGAGGGATCTGAACGCCCACGCTGCAACTCTACCAACAAAAATCAACATGAAGAAGAGAGGAAGGTTTTATCTGTAACAGGAACAAAAACAACATATTTTACAACTGAGGTCAGAAATGTTTCTGGACTCCGAGTTCAGTCCACCTACTCAGAGAACAGACTTTAATAGGTGTCGGCTTATAAACTGACCTTTGACCTCAGAGCTTCCTCTGCAGGAGCCAAAAGAGCTGATTATCTCTGTCGTATTTTATTAGTCCGACCTGCTTTCTTCCTTCAGCAGCTTCAAGTCTGCAAACAGGAAGCAGAGTTCTGGTTGCTTCCTCGTGTTTCCTGTAAACAGGCAGTGAGGGTGGAACAGCGCCATGAGCGAGCATCAGCGTCTACCGTCCAGTGAACACAGCCGGACCCGGTACCGAACACAACCTCTGAGGCTCCTGGCTGAGTCAGTTAGCTTAGCTGC
>NW_023339785.1:26274987-26280691 GCF_004916995.1 Morone saxatilis | reverse complement strand
ACTGTAAAATACCTGAAACAGGACAGTGTTGGACAGAAACTGGAGGACAGGAGACATTTAAAGACGGAGGAGATAAACACACTGATTCTGACTTCATGGGGACTTTTGTATTTAATAAATCACACTGTGAATTTAATGTGACTGTTTGTGGGTTGTTTGAGCTGTTACCCTGGCAACGACAGAGACGTCCTGCAGTATAAAGTAATATTTCAGCATCTTCCAGCTTCGTGTCAACAGTTTGTGTTTGTGTTCCTGTTTAAGGACATAAAGCAGCTCCAATGAGAAACTCCCAGTCTGGTGGTCTGACCTCAACCCCGTCCAGCACCTGTGAGTCAGACCTGATCACCAACACCAGCGTTCAACATCTGGTGGAAACACTGAAACCAGGTTGGTTGTACAGCCGGTGCTCAGCCGTCCACATACTTTTGGCCACGAGCGTTGTTTGAGATCAGCAGTTCAGCCACACCTGCTCCCTGCTGCCTCACTGGAGGGGTTCAGAGAGGCATGTCGAGGCCTGCCAGAGGCGACCCCCTCGAGGAAAACACCCCAAAGGCTGAGGAAACACCCCCCCGCCTCCCCTCTGGCCTCCCCCACACATCAGTGCTCCTCCAGCAGGAGGAGGCGGCGTTAGCGAGCGGCTCCAGAAACAGTCGCCATCGATAATCTGCTGCAAACATGATCTCCATATTAGGGATCAATATTTCTCCCTGTGTCTCTGAACCAGGAACCACACTGTCCTTCCTCCTCTCCTCCTCCTCTTCATCCACACCCCCTCCACTTCCGTTCGCCTGACTTCATCTTCTTCCTCTTTTCTCTCCCCTCCTCCCCCTCCATCTCTCTCCCAGACTTCCATCATCTCAGCTTCTCTCCTCACTCTCCCCCTCCTCCCCCCCGTTCTCCCTCCCCGGGGCTGCAGATCCCCCGGTGCAGCTGCAGGAGGAGGGGGAGGCGTTGGGGGTTGAAATTAATGAGAGGAGCCTGGAGGTATTGACTTTCCTGGGAAAACACAGCTCTCTAAAAATCAGTGGCCGAGCGCCGCAATAACTCAGCACCCATCGATCCCACAACATCACCCCCCTCACCCGTCCTCCCCCCGCAGGCCGCATTGATCCGTGCATTACAAGCTCTGAGGCCGCTGGGCGGTGTGGACCCAGCAGCGCCACCCGGCTCGCTCAACCAGCAGCTCTGTCGGGGAGAGGGTGATGAAACCAGAACCAAAAACTACAAAAACTGCAGAACTAAAATAAACTCCAAAAATAAAAGAATAGATTAAAAAAAAATCACAGGACAAAATATCTCGAAAAAAAGAGACAAAATAAATAAAAATGACCCAAAGAAAAACTACAAACCTGCAGAACCAGAAACTACAAACTACAACAACCAGCAGGAGTCAGATCTTTGATTATTGGGTCTCTCAGATTGTCTCTCAATTTATCATCAATTATTGTTTATTTGTAACCCCAACTGTTGCCATGGTAACAAACAAACACTCTTACTGGGTCAATAAAAAACACCAACAACAACAAACACTGTAAAACAACAGGAAGTTGTTTCAGAGTATAAGTCGTTCTTCAGTCGAGCTCACAGATTATAACTGATCGACCTGATTGATAACTGATTAAATATATTGATCTCATTCATTTCAGAGACTGCTGATTATTCTGGGATGTTCACTCAGACAGACAGACAGACAGACAGACACTACAGGAGCAAATGTTCTGTGTCTGTACATGGAGGTAACGTCCCAACAGCCTCTCTGCTCCTCCCTCCTCCTCTTCCCTCCTCCCTTCTCCTCCCTCCTTCTCTCTCTTCCTCCCTCCTCTTCCTCTCTCCTCCTCCCTCCTTCTCTTCCCTCCTCCCTTCTCCTCACTCTTCCTCTCTCCTCCTCCCTCTTCCTCCCTCCTCCTGTTCCCTCCTCCTCTCTGCTCCTCTCTTGTCATTCTGCTGACGCTCTCTCGTCTTTCAGAGCGAAGCCGGAGGATCAAATCCTGAAGCTGCTTTAAGCCACTGTGAGGAAGAGAGCAGTGAATTCTGGGAAAACACTCGGATCTCACTCCCTGTCACTTCACCTCCAACTGCACCTCCACTGAGGGAGCTGAGAGGAGATAGAGGAGTCAGATTCTGCTACCACCCTGATCCCTGGACAATCTCAGAGAGCAGAACCTCCTGCAGGTTCCTCCCACAGTCCAATGTCACAGTGAAAGTACTGAAGAACCACAGACACTGATGATACCGACAGACAGAAGTTCATTCAGTGAGAAACTCACTTTAACATTGTCTCCACCCTGTTGTTAAAATCTAATCCGACACAGAAATAAATAAAAGAAGCTTCTCTCAGACAGACTGGCAGCCATGTTTGTTCCATCGAGTCAGACATTCAATGACATCAGCTCTCTCCTCTTCAATTATCCACCGCTCGCCTGTTCAGTGTTTAAAAGCTGGGCTCATTTCACATTCATGAACAACAACACACTGCTGGCACGGCGAGCGCGCTCTGGAAACGGACGCGTCCTCGTTTTTAAAATATGGATGTGTAAATCAGATGTACTGGCGATGTGTGCGCACAATATGGCCGCCTCCCTGGCAGTGGGAGCGGGAAGAAGACTTGGGAGAATGACAAGAAACTGCGGGACATTACGATGCAGCCACCTGTCGGGGTTCAGCCTCACGATGCCTTCAGGGACACACACTTTTGTTGTTTCCTATCAATCAAACTGAAGTCAGATGTTCACGTTTCCTTCGTTGGGTTTGTGGAATCTGTCGGCTGATGCTGAATCAGGAATACTGGTTCCACAGTCGGTACATCCTGAATATTTTACATCATTTTATAAAACATGCTGTAATGCTCCTTTGTATTCTTTATGGACACATCTACATTGTTGGGATCGTTTATATGGAAGCAAATTGTGACAAAAACTGACCACAATTCAGATCAGTTTCTATAAACAGGATAAATTTCATACTATAATGATATTTTTGTTTGCTACAGTTAATATTTTATATTTTAATACATAAATCATTTTATTTGAACAAGGAAAGTTTGTTTAACGCAGCGGTTCCACAGTCAGGTTCCACATGTGTTGATTTTAAACTGGATGTTATTGAACATATTGACTAGATAAAAGCAGATATTAGTCGGTTCCTCCAGGATTAAGGCCTCAAATTGACGGACAATCACACATCAGTGTACATATCTTATATAACTGTAATATATTGTACACTGTAAATCCAACAAACAACATATCCTAATAAAAAAACTAAACTAACATAAACTATCCTCACTCATTCCCATGACTTAAACCAAACAGTTGAAGTAATAATCAGTTGTTTCAGTTAAATGTGTAAAATAATTTTAATTATTGGTGATTTAATTCCAGTTTGTTCCATTAACTAATTTTCTTTAAGTTGACTTAATATCATTATAAAAATATAAGCCCTGAAATTAATTGGCAACCACTTTGATAATCGATTAATTGAAAATTGTATAAATAAATTAATAATAGGCTTTAGTGGAAGAAAACGTTGTAAATTCAACTTGGTGGAAACATTCGTATGAAAAAGATGCATTTAAGTGAAATTGTGACGTTCGCTGTGGTGGACAGTAATGGAAGCCTGGAAGGACAAATGCATTCAGGGATCAAACTGTATTTTTCTATTTTGTCTTTTCTTCATTCCGTCTTTCTTATTTGTTTCAGAAAATCATCTGTTCAGACAGAAATGAAACATTTTTCTTCCCGTAAATGTCTTTTTACTGATGCTTTTATTTTGTCTTTTTTGACCATCTGATGACAGAAGCCACTCGTTAATAAAAAAACATCATCATCCTCGATATCGACCCTGAGTGATTTGGACTGAAACGTGTCGGGTCGGTCCTTCCAGCGTGTTTCTGACACTCAAATGAGATAACAACAGGCTCTATTCACAACATGAAAGCAACGCTCGCAGTCGCCGCTATCTCTAAATGGAATCACAGATTAGCATTGCAAAAGGAGGCGGCGGCCGGACCGTCCATTGTGAGTGTCTCGTTCCCTTCTCGGCGTCGCACTGCCGTCGTCGGAGGCAGTGCCTCCGACAAAGACGGAAGGAAGCGGCGATAAACTGGTGTTAAACAGAAAGCCCGAACACGCTTTCACGGCCCGACGCAATGACATTTACTTATCACGCTAAACAGCTTCCATCTGACCTTTCTGCTACTTTGAATGACATCTGGATATTCTGACAGAATAATCGGGACAGTAAAAGCACCGATCTGAGAGACAGATAAGGACGTCTTCGGACTGCAGACAATGAGTCTGAAGGACGGGCTGGAGAGAGGAGGAGAAGGAGGAGGAAGAGGAAGAGGATAAAGAGGAGGAGGAGGAGAAAGAGGAGGAAGGACACACCGGGGAAGATGTTTACTTCACTGTCAGCGTGTAGAAAACCAACCTGATCCTCATCGGTTCAACCGGGACTCCGGTCTAAAAACCTTAAACCTTCCCCCTTAAGCCCACAGAGCTTCTGTCCAAACATATAAACTTTTACACTGTTTACACTGATGCTAAAGAGTTGCATTCTGGGTAAATGTGTCTAAAATGAAGGACAGGACGTGGAGGATATTTCCTTCTGATGCCACTGAGAAAGAATGAAATGTTGCTGAAGGGGAAATTTCGTCTGGGTGCGTTTGTGCTCGCCAACACAATAGGAACAACTGCAGGAATATCACCAGACTCCCTTTAAAAATCATGTAATTTTGAGTTATTAAGAGAAACTTTATAAACTTTGTGAAACGCTGCCAACGACAAATTCTTCATTATTTGAGCCTTGTTGTAAATTGGAAAGTTACACATTTATTCATTTATCTATGTGAAAAACATTGCGTCCATTTCAGTTTCTAAACTGAAAAAAGGAAACCATCTCTATTTATGAGTCTCAATGTTGGCAGGTTTGGCTTTAGGTGGCGATCAAAATAAACCGTTACACATTCACTAAATAATATATCAGAGTTTTCTCTTTAGGAAGGAAAAGGTGTAAAAACTTAAATGTTTGTCCTTAAATAGGTGAAACAGTTTGATTAGTGATCAATCAGGTCTTAGACTCTTTAACACTGGACAACGACAGCATCAGGATCAAAACACAGAATCAAATCAGATATTGATGGTTTTGTTTTGTGATCAGTGATATTGTGTCTTTAAGAGCTCAATAAATGTAACACAGGTAAAAGTGACCGGACTGATCATCGGAAGACAGATTCTTCATGTTTAATTACCACCAAACAGTTTGTGACAAAAACATCTAAAACATTTAAGTTCCTGTCACAAACTCTCAGTATTATCGCGATGAACCTCCCAGTGGATCTGCGGTCTGAGACTGGAGACGGTCGGGGTTCGGGCGGTCTTACCGGTGTAGACGAAACGTCCCGGTGCTCCTTTGCAGAACTGTTTGGATTTGTAGGACAGCGTGACCTCCACGACCCCGGGGATGTGCCGAGGGGGCGTCTGGACCCGGATGGCGTGAGGGGTAATCAGCTGGAGGATAAAACAAACAGATCTGAGTCCAAACAGGAGTCAGAGGGGGAGAACAGAGAGTACAGGACTCGTACTCAGAGGGGGAACTGGAAGTCAGTGATATTGACATTGATACTGTATTTATTAGAAAACTATTCGCTGCATATGCTATCTGTACTAGCTGCTGTTAGCTAGTGAGCGGTCCTATTAGCTGTCTGTAC
>NW_023339785.1:26266709-26274957 GCF_004916995.1 Morone saxatilis | reverse complement strand
ACCCGGACTGAGAGCTGGAAGGACTGGGGGAGTTCAAACACTGCTAACGTAGGAGCAGAACCAGAGCGGGGCCCGAATGAGCCACAGAACCGGAGCGGACCAACGGACACCGGCTGATGTCCAGCGTTGTTTCAGTTCCCGGTTTATCTTTAGCTGTCATTATCAATTAAAGAAAATAAAATATTTAAAAAATTTAAGAATTCTGTCTGTATTCTGTATTTTTATCATTTGAACAATCAGACTTAATATTCAGATTCTCTGTTTATTCTCATTGATCTATCAGCTGATTGCTTTCTGATGCAGGACGAGGCTGTTGATCAGAGACTGAAGCTCTGTACACTGCGATCAATAATAATAATAATAATAAAATAATAATAATATACACTCTAAAAACAACTGTGTGCTTTAGTTTTTTAAAGTTCTCGTACACCTCCACACATCAGTTGCTTTCAGCTCTTCAATAAAAAACCTCAACTCTTTTTAATATTTATTTCAACCTTCTTCACTTCCTCTGCAGATTTATGGCGTCTCGTTGTGGAACATTTTTATTTCCAGCGAATTGAAAGCCTGCAGATTTTTCTCTCCGTTAACAAACTTTCTGTGGAAAACAGTCAGACCGTCTTCCTCCAATCTGGGTCAGCGTGCAGTCTGTGTTCAGAGGGATGCTGGGCTTTGGAGTCCGTCTGCTCGCCGCCAGACGACGCTGATCAAAGCGAGGAGCTCCGTCAGCGGCGTGTGATGTGAAGCGAACAGCGTGTGGAGGTATATATCTGTCTGCCTCACGCCTCCTTCCCTCCTTCCCCACCAGGTGTTCTGCTCTTCTGGACCTGCTTCAATATTTCATGGCGCACCGTATGCGCGGCTCCTCCCGCACCTCAACGCGCACTAAATCTACATATTTTTGGGGGCATGCAGACCTGGTGGAGCTGCAGATACAGATGCAGGTGTTTCTACGGATGTGTGTGTCGATGAGTGTGTGCAGACGAAGAAGATGGAGAACATGATGAAGGCCTCAGTACGTGCAGCTGCACAGCCGCTGTGCCAGAAATTGTTTTCCTGGAAATTGCTGTTTCTGTTTCATCTGATAAATTAAATGCAAACATCGCAACACAGATTTCTTTCTACCATTACAAATTAATTCAACTTTTCCAAACTATTCCAGGGTTTAAGATCACAGCAGTAAGGTTCACGTCCTCTCACCTCGCTCCACACCAGCATGGTGCCGAAGACGACCTGCAGACCGTCGAAGAAGTTGTCCCCGATGAGGATGACGGTGGCGCCGCCGGTCGTCCAGCCCTCGCTCGGGCTGATGGCTTTGATGCAGGGCGTGGCTGCTTCGGAAACACAGCGACACAACAGCAACATGAGCGATACAGTTAGAAACAGCCACCGAACAAAATCACTGAAAATAATCTCACAGGAACAGAAACAAACAGATATTTCCACCATTAAAAGACAACAAACAGACGTTACATCATTATCACACATAAATCCAAACGATTAGCAAACAACTCAATAAAGTGTTTGATTCAAGTTCAACTTTTAGTTATTTAGGTTAGCTATTAATTCAGTTCAGTTTAACTAACGTTTAGCAGCAAAAACAGTCTTGGTAAATTAAGATTTCAGTTCATTAACTGAAAGAGATTCGTAGAGATTAGCTAACAGTTCAACAGTTATTGTTAGCAAATGATTCAGTTCAGCAGCACAAACTGATTTTTAGATATTAACAGTTTAGAAGCTAAAACACTTTGATTTGGTTTAGGGTTAGGGCTAATGGTTCAGTTCACTCAGTTCGTTTCAGGTTCAGCTAACAGTTTGAACAGTTTCAGGTTAGCTAGAGTGCTAAAGAGAGCTAAAACGACTGAATCAAGGTGATTTATTTTTACAGTTAAACAGTTTACTTTAGAGTAGCTAATGTTTCAGAACAGTTTGGTTCTGGTTTGTTGAATTAAATCTTCCGTCAAGATTCAGATCGACACCTTTAATTGATCTACTTCCTGTTTCCACTAAAGAGCAGTTTCATGCTGCAGAAAATAAATAAAATGCCGTTTTAGCAGCAAAGCTTGTAATTAGCACTTTGTCACCTGGAGGAGTGTGAAGATGAAGAGAAGCTAAAAGATTATTTAAAAGAGTGATAATTTTATCTTTTATAAATATTTGTTTTGTTTTATTGTTTAAGGAAAGAGGAAGACAAAACATTGACTGCTTTACTTCTGACCTCTGACTTCTGACCTCCGACCACCCTAAACACGACTTTAGAGTTTCAGAACTGACAAATCTTTAACACAACTGCAGCTAATTATTGAACAGTTTCCAGTCACACAGGACTGATCTACCAGCAGCCTGTTAGTCCGCCACTAATACATGCAAAATGATTGGTTTTTCCACCATCACAGAGATCAATAAGGGGCTCCACATAAACAGCGTCTCCGTGTTGACTAGACTGCCGCCCGGACGAGTCAGACAGGCGGACGGACTCAAGAGCAGCAAGGAAACAAGACGAGGCTCCGCAGGTTTATAACCTTTTCCCGGACCGAGAGCCGTTTTATTGGGAGGATGATTTGATGTTCCAGTCAGAGCTCTGAGTTTGCTTTTGTTTAGTACGTGATCTGATCCATAAAGTGTTTGTTCAGAGACTCTATTAAACATTCCTGTTACAAATTTCAACACTATTAGTGGAGTAATGTTCTCTCACTGGAAGTTACCGGCACTGCAAGCCAATGGAAAGGAAAACCAGGAGAGCGTGCTTAAGATATACGCTCTTAATGATACTTTTATAATTTTTATTTATGACTTCAGTGGGTCAAAAAGTATAAAGCAGGAATAGATACGGTTTTCTTCAGGACTGACGTAGATATTAACTATTAGTTATCAAGGAGACGATATTTGGAACCAATATTTGAACTGGACAAAGAGCATCGGTGGTGCATTTTTAAATTAATTCAGTTCAATTCTTGTCAGGATTAGATAATAATAAAAATATAAAAACATTCAGGAATAAAAGATACTTTCGAACATTAAACGTAATTTCACATTACATCAATGTTGTTATTCTCAGCCCGAAACCGAATGGACCCGACACGACCCACAGGGTTCAGGGCCAAAACTGCAGCCGTAGAAAATATATTTTTTAAATCATATTTAATATTTTATTAATAATGAATGCAGCTGTGATTAAAGAGTAAACTAATAATTTATTAGTTTTGATAATAATTTGCATTATTATGTAAACAGTGTCATTTATTTAAGCTTGTAATATTTAAATTATTTATTTATATTAAGCGCTTTAAATTTCGTTCTGACTTTTTGGGTCCTAATCAAAACTCGATCCAGAAGACGACAGACCATTTTTAAAAAGTCTTAATCAACAAAGTTTAAACACATCGTTCATTCGGGAGTTGTAGTTGTAGTTGTAGAGAGACGTTCGGGTCGGGAACCCGCTGGTTACAGCACCAACTTTTCAAAGTCACTCAGAGTTTCCAGATGAAAGAAAATCCGTCGACCCGACAGCAGCAGCAGCAGCGGAGGGTCGAGGATGTTCCCGCTCCGAGGACTCGATTGTCATCTCCTTATTAATTTCCCTCTTTTGTCACAGCAGTAAACAAACAGCGCGATGGGTCTGAGGGGCGGCGGCATTGGTTGGGGACTTTCCAATGAAATGAATAGAGCACAAAGGCGAGGAGCAGGCGGCGGAAAGTTTTATCGAGGAGACGGAGGGGGGTTGAGGGTTGGGGACAAAGGCGGGAGCAGATGTTGGGGCTTTTTATCGGCTCTGAAAACATCCCAGTCTGGAGGAGATGAAAGGCACCGAGCTTCCCTCTGTGGGCTGAGATACAGGGCCGTCTGGTAAACAACAGGCCCCTTTTGGCCCCTGCAGGACTCCGTACAGTACGCCCTGCGCCCTCTGAGTGGAAACTGAATGTTTAAGTGCTGATTAAGTTTCCTCAGAGTCTCTGGGAACCATCGCAGGTGAGAAATAAGAACATCTCAGCTTGAATGACATATCGGTGTCGTTTGTTTTATCCCTTTGGACGTGCCAGACAGGTGGGGTTTGCCGCACAAACAGCGGAGTAAGAGTGCACAAAGTTTTAGCAATCACAGGAGGTCAGCTTACTCGGCTGTTTCTTTGATCAACAACCTTATCCTGTCTGAAACGCCCCCGGTGTGATAAACACCACCCGCCTGGTGCTGCAAGTAGGTTAAACCAAACGAGACAGTTACATCATCCGCTCCTGGAAAAGCCTCAAAACTTTAAAACAAGTCGAGGGAAACTGCAGAGGTAGTCGTTTGGGAGGTGAAACGGGAAGGACGCAGGAGTGGGGGCAAATGGTTGTAGGGTTTGTTTCACTCTCTTGTATGTCCCAGAAGGGTGGGGTTTACCTCATAAGAGTAAATGTTTAGAAGACAGATGAATGTCAGGTTAATCTTACTTTTCATTGACTGAAAGTTTTACCTGATACTTTCTGATGCTCTGATATTGTAAGACCCGTCCGTCTGGTGTACCCAGGAGATTAAAACAAGTGCACACGTTGCAGCATCTCCTGGAAGAACCTCAACTTTAAAGTTTAGTGAAGCTGGCAGTTTGGGATGTGAAAGAGGGACAAAGAGTCTGAAATTGAAGGGTTTGTTTTACTCTCTTCGACGTCCCAGAGGGGTGGGAAGGTTTCGGTTGGTTTACTCTACTTTTTGAACACTAAGATTTCACTGAATGCCCGAATATGGTGATCCCACCCGTCTGGGGTACCCAGCAGGTTAAAACAAGAGAGTTACACCATCTCTCCTGGAAAAGCCTCAAACTTTAAAACAAGTGGAGGGAAACTGCAGCGGTGGTCGGTTGGGAGGTGAAACAAGGAGGACACGATGGCTTTTTAAAATCTGACTGGTGGAAATTTTTTGTATGTTTTGTTTCACTCTCTTGTACTTCCCAGAAGGGTGGGGTTTGCCTCATAAGACTAAAAGAGCATCACGACAGACAGAAATGTACAATAGTGAGTTTATTCTTACTTTGCTGCAACTAAAAGTTTAACCTGATACTCTGATGCTCTGGTATTGTAAGACCCGCCCGTCTGGTGTTCCCAGGAGACTAAAACAAGCACACAAGTTGCATCATCTCTTCTGGAAAAACCTCAAAACTTTAAAACAAGTTGAGGGAGACTGCGGAGGTTTGGGATGTGAGAGTGGGAGGGGACTTGTGACAAAATGATTCAGGGCTTGTTTTATTCTACTGTGTGTCTCAGGTGGGTTGAGTTTACCTCACACGATAAATGAGAATTGCCGTGAAGTTTAGACGAAAGAACATTTAAGTGAAAGCCTCTTTTATGTCACTTTCAGTTTGACCTGATGGTTTCAAACGTCCTGCTGTGGTAAGCTCCACCCATCTGGCATTACAAGTAGGTTAAAACAAGCGAAGCAGTTACACCATGATGTAACACCATCAGTTACACCATCTCTCCTGGAAATGCTTCAAACTTTTAACTGAGATGAGGGAAACCGCCGTTAGAGGGTTTGTTGGCTTCTTGATGTCAGATTTAAAAACTACTTTTATGGTTTGTTTTAACTTTCTGAAGGTGCCAGACAGGTGGAGTTTATCAGAAAGAACGGCACAATAAGTGATGAGTGTTTCAGACACATTTGAGAGTCAGTTTCACTTTCAGTAGCTGACATCTCAGCTGAGACTTTCTAATGCCTTTATATCATAAACTCCACCCATCTGGTGTTCAGAGTAGCACAAAACAAACTTCAGAATAAGCCTCAAACTTTAAAGCAAATAAAGTGGAGAAACCTGCAGAGGACGTGGTTTGGAGAGTTAGAGAGTGGATATATTGATCTGTTTATGCTTGATTGGTATCAAATAGTTTTAGTAAATATAGTTTGTTTTATTCTCCTGTAGGGGCCAGACGGGTGGGGCTTTCCACACTGAGTGCTGGGTTTAGATGAAGAATATTAAGTAAGTAAGTCACTTCCTTGTGACCTCCATCCTTACTGATGCTGTCTGAAAAAGCTGGTACTGGTATGTTTAAGCTCCGCCCATCTGGCACTCCACGTAGGCCGAATCAAGCGAGAGACTTATGTCATCGCTCCTGGAAGCGGCGCGCTGAGGCGGGAGGGTTTTATTACAGTGGGGACAGGGCAACGAGGTATTAAAGTTTACAACTTCAGAGGAAATGTCGCCGCTGAGCTCCAGCTCTCCGAGTCGAGTTTCATCGTGTGAAGTTTATACGCGAATGATGCATTTTATTTGGTCGCTGTGGAGCGGTGGAAGAACGAAGCGTTTGTTCGCCGTCCTCGGGAGAGTAACAGGAACACGGGGCAGGACGGGGACCTGCCAGCAGCTGCTTTCATACAGACCTGCCGTCCCTGTTTCACTCCGATTCACTTTGTTTTTGTCACATTCAGTTTGTTCATTTGTTTTAGCAAATATTATAAATCAAACGCCCCCAAAATATGACAACTTCCCTCCAGTAGAGAGCGGAGCAGCTTTTATTTTAGATTCATCTCGTTTCCTGTTATTGTTCCTCTGTTTATTAAAGACAATTTGTCAGGTGCATTATGGGAAATGTAGGATTCAATGTTTTTGGACGTCAGGAAATCACTGCGGCTCAGATTCAAGTGATGGACACAAATAATACAGGAAATGTTTGTAACTACTTTAAAACAAATTATTGAAACTGATCACATCGAAAGTTCAAAAAGATTCTTAATGAAGCAGCTTTTACTCGTAACTTCAAGTGACACTAAATATTCTTTTACTGAGTAGTACTTTTAAGGTATTTTTTGAAATGACAAAAGCAAGAATTTTTTTTTGTTTGAACGTTTTTTTTAGTTAAATTAACTAATCTCGACTTACGTCACTGAATGCGACTCCAGTGTTAGCTACTGTTACCATGGTTACGCTAGCTGTCGGTCAGTTAACTAAAGCAATGTGAGACATTATGTTCGTGTAATGTTGGAATAAAGTTAATTGACCAACAGCCAGCTAGATAGCCAGCTAGCCCAATGCTACGTTTGTAACATCAACGTGTTAAACAGCTAATAAATCCACAGCCAGCTGGCCACAAGGCCCCGGCCCCGAACCGGCCCTCAGACTGCCCCAGTGGAAATGGTTGTGGTAGGTTTTATATTTCTCGTCTCTGAGCGACGTCTAACCTTCAGAGGGGTCCAGACGTCGGGCACGGCGGCCATGTTTGGAGTTGTTGTGGACGAACATGTTGTCTGACACCGCCAGCACGTGACCGTCCACGTTGACCGTAGTGGAGACGACGACCTGCACACACAAACACAGCGGGGGTCAGTTACAGCGGGGGTCAGTCACAGCGGGGGTCAGTTACAGCGGGGGTCACCTGTCGGACTCTTAGGTGAGTCGCTTACCTGGAACCTCCTCATGTCTCGTGGGTTTCCTGCATTCTTTAGACAGTTCTGGTTGCACTTGAGGAAAAACTTAAGGAAGAATCTGCAGAGACAGAGAGAACAGGCAATATTTGAGGTTAACAGTGAACCATTAGACCAGAGATTGCTTTCCTTCAGGATATGTGAACTAAAGCTCAGTCTCCAGCATACAGTACAGACAGAACCCCAAAATACAGATATAGAAATTAATATTTCATACTGTTGGAAAGTCAAAATGAATTTCCTTGTGGAATATCCTTGTGGATATGTAGAACATGTTTTTTGGTCTCAAATCCAAACCGACTGAGGCTGCTTTGAAATGCCACAAAAAGGCTTTGGATGAACATACAAGAAGGCAAATAAAGCAGCACAATCCAGCAAAACTGTTGGAAATATATGACTGTGAGCCAGTTGAAGTTTGAGAAAACATCAGGTTTGACCTTTAGTTTTATACTTTTGTGAATCCAAACTTCCAAAGACTTGCCCTTCATCCTCAATGACTGTTAGCACCATGTGAAGGACACTGCATTGGTATTTAGAATATGGCTTAAAAACCAAAGAGGCTTGATAAGATTCAGAAACAATTTCAAAACAACTTTTCCACTCGTGAAAAGTCTTTCTTGTAAAAGTGTTTTCCTAACGCCTAACCCTGATGTCAAATCATTAAAAAAGGGGAACTATGTTGACATTGGGTGTTTGAAACGGGACCATATGTCATGAATCTATATTACAGAATAAATCAAACACACAGATGGCCATCAACAGCTAACAAACACATCCAGGTTGTGTTTTGGTGTGAGCCAGCTGGCCGGCCTGGCAGAAGCAACAAGGCACGCTCACACAATAACACAGACACACACAA
>NW_023339785.1:26266419-26266609 GCF_004916995.1 Morone saxatilis | reverse complement strand
ACTCACACACTCACGCACACACACGCACACACACACACACACACACTCACACGCACACACAGTGAACTCCGGTTCCTCCTCAGCTGTATTTTGGCAGCGTTGTCATGACGATCAGCATATTTGTCTCCGCGATCGAAAAATCATCCGTGTGACGCAACGCTGCAGCCGGAGAGAGAGAGAGTGTGTGTGT
>NW_023339785.1:26252753-26266317 GCF_004916995.1 Morone saxatilis | reverse complement strand
GTGTGAGAGTGTGTGTGTGTGACATCAAGGTTTAAAAATGAGGTGGAAATCTGAGTACGATTCAAAATTCAGGGGAAAAAACATCCGAACGCACGTCTTCATAAAAACACAGTGAACACGCTGACCGGCCAATCAGACGCAGGGAAACTCACACACACCCACATTAATGTGTGTTCAAGAGCCAGAGAACACACACACACACACTGCAGCCCAGGGGCCCAGCATGTGCAGGGGCTTCAGATTAGATTAATATTTTCTAAAATAATTGAATTTGAGGAGTCTGATGATGCTGTGGAACAATGTGTCATATAAAGAGTAAACCTGGATCACAGTACTGATGGAGAATAATGTTCAGATGTCCTCAGGGTTGGTTCAGTAAGAACCAATAATCAATAAGAATCAATAATCAGTCTGTACTGCTGTTCAAAGAGCTGTAGTGCCCCAGTAAACTGTCTACTGGCACTGGACAAAATAACTGAAACACAAATACAAAAGCACAAAGCTCAAAAATAAGTTAAAATATCTTCTGTGTCCCAGTAACACCCGTACCAGTAACAATAACACCAGTAAACACCCAGTACCAGTAACACCCGTACCAGTAACAATAACACCAGTAACACCCGTACCAGTAACAACCCGTACCAGTAACAATAACACCAGTAACACCAGTACAGTAACAATAACACCAGTAACACCAGTACCAGTAACACCGTACCAGTAACAATAACACCAGTAACACCAGTAACACCAGTAATCACAGAGCAGTGATCCCGCAGTCGTTCCAGTTTATAAAACATTCCCGACTATCTGCCACCCCAGGGGATGATGGGAGTTGTAGTGTAGTGTGTGTGGACAGCTTGGCAGCATATTGTGAACCAGAGGGAGCGTCGAGTGGAGCAGCTGCACAAAAACCTCCACAGACAACAAACACTGAGAAACAGCCTGGAAACAGCCTGTAAACAGCCTGGAAACAGTCAGCTGACTCAGGGGGAGGGTGGGGGGGGGCTCCTCTCTGTAAGTGAAATGGATAAAATGACTCTGCAGCTACAGTCACACACTACCTGACATTTGTGCCATTAAATATGCAAATATAATTGGTGGCTCTCCAGGAAACTCCAGGCAACCTTCAAGGCTCTTCCAGGGAGCTCCAGGGGAGAAAAATGTTAATGTTCATGTTAAATGAATTCAGCAGCAATGATCTCAGTTTAAAGCCGCGGAGAGTTTCATTATCTGCAGCGTTGGCTCACTGTGAAGCACAGAAGTTAGCATTGGTTAGCTTCGTTTACTTTATTGCCCCAGAAGCTTTACAGACTTCATTTAGCCAAGTTAGCATTTGTTAGGAACTCATTTTACCCTCTTAGTTTACACTTTTTAGAGCCTCACTTATGGACAAACTTAGCTATAATATATATATTTGTTAGCTACAATATGAAGTTAAAGAAAGAAAAGAGAAGCTAACGTCAGTCTCTTCTTCTCTTCTGTTGTTCGTGTCAAATTATTTTTAAAACAGAACCTTTGAGTCCAAAACCAGATTCCATCAGACCACGGGGGTTAAAACTGACCTAATGAAGAGGGCCACTGTGAGTCTGTGAGGGGTCAGAGGTCGTTTACTGCACATTTCCAGGAAATACTCAGGTCCTTAAAAACCATCAGAATGTCAGTCAAGGTCTTATTCTTTCACTCTGAACTCAAACTTTCCACAAGTTCAGTCTCAACACAGTGTGAGTTCATGTCCCATAATTCAGCTCTCTCTGTGTCTTTATTTTGTTTTCCAGGTATCCGTCCGTATCCTGCAGTAACCCCGCGATCGTCATGTGAAATCCTCGCAGTGTTGCGAGCTCTCCGGGTCGAACTGAAGGATTTCTTTATTCTCTCTGGATGCAGAAGATCCTTCAACTTCTAGTCTGACGAAATCCTCCTAAAACCCGGCAGATCAACTGTAAACCGCCTCAAGGTAAAAACTAAAACCTGGACCTGCTCTTTCCTGAAAAGTTGACATTTCGGAGACGTGAGGTCTGACACATTTCATCACGGCTCAACGGCTCCTCGGCAGCTGATCTGAGTGCTGAGATCTGTTCTGAGGTCAGATAGCGGCGCAGCAGCGCTGCTGTCAGAGCCTCCAAATTAAGGTCAGACCTCCAAATATCAAAGATCAGCTGATTAAAATAAAGAGATAACGTAGAGCCGTAAGCAGCTGGAGGGGGGCGGCTCTTTGGGGGGAACCGGATCAGACATCAGACTGAAAACCTCGACGAGTTCCTGACCTGACGAGTCCTCTCTGACCTGCTTCTGTCGTTACTCAGAGCAGAAAACAAGAGTTCATTCTCCCTCATCAGGTCCTTCAGTCTCTGTTAGACCTCCAGGAGACGTTTCCTCCAGCTCATCACTTCCGTATCGTCTCTTTAACCCTGTACGTGGACCACATGTCCCTCCAGGAGGTCCTTCCACTGGAGGAAACATGATGAGGACTAACCCTCACTGAGCTGTTTCACTGCACTGTAACCCTGTGATTAGCTGACAGCAACAAACAAATAACAAATAATGTCATGAACAGGAACTATGGGAGCCTGGAGGTCTGACCTAAAGGAACTAAAGGAAGTCTGGATCCAAAGACTAAAAAACTGGACTACAGACCTCCATCCAGGAGGCAGAGCCACCATCCCCAGCAGTGGCGGACTCGTCTGAGGGGCAGAAACTATAAAAAGGGCCCCAGGAAGCAGGAAGTCAGTAAATGCTTTTCTACTAACAGAGAGAGAGCTCCAACCACGTTGGTTCAAACAACGAGTGGATTGATGGTGGAAAACAAAAAGATATTGATTTCTGTGTCTCCCACTGTTTACCTGTTTCAATCTGGAAGGTCCGTCTTTCTTTGGGGACGTAAACATGAAGTCTAATGTTTCTGTGGGCTGAAACTACTCTGAGAGTTATTTACACTCCAACATTTTATTGAGTCTGAAATCAGGAGCTTTCTACCAGAAATCCCATAATGCAATGTTGGTATAGAGACATATAGTCACATCTTCAGTTAGCTAATGTTAGTAAAACACTCACTCACTGATTTGATGTAAACTGACGAGTTAGTTAGTAGTGTTTTGCTAACATTAACTAACTTCTGAGTGCAGAACTAGAAGTTAATGTTTTGAACATTGATGTGAGAAATTAGCAGCTAAGCTAACTAGCCAGCTAGCTCAATGATATTATTGTAACATTGGTGGAAAAGACCAGAATAAGGCTAGCTATAGTCATTACACCTCTTTTGTATTTATTACCTGTTTAGCGTTGAGATGTTACAAACATAACTAGCTTTTGGTCAGCTAGCATCTAATTTCTCTCATCAGAGTTTCGTTCATAACTTTAATCTCCTGTTCGAGGTCACTGACATTAATGTGAGAAATCAGTAATAGTTTAAGCGTATGTGGCCACCAGATCTGGCCCATAATTCATTGCTGTATTACGGCCGAGGCCAGACAAATTTTTGCTAGCTTATAAACTGATTTGCTAACACATAACTTTGCTAACATAGTATATTTCTGACAAAAGCTAACGTGGCTACAAGAATACGTTAAACAATCTATATTTAACTAATTGATTTGAGATAATACAGTAACTAATGTTTGTGTTTGTGAGCTAACGTCCAGCCGCTGTATTTGGATCATAAATCCTGATAAAAGTTGTTTTCCCTATAAGATAAAATATAAACCTGACTGCGCTCTGATTAACCTGCTGTTACCTAAAGGTGAGATCACACAGTCAGAGACAGTAATGCTTTCTCTGAGCACTCGTAGCTCATTTATAAAGAACATCTTCCTCTCCAGTTTTATGATTCATTTAACACTCGCTGCTCACGCCTGCCTGAGCAGTAAATTCTTAATATGTACAACATGCTTAAATTATTGCTCCACATTCAATGCAGGATAGACACCAACGATTTTAATTTAACGATTTAACATTTGTGAAATACGTTTTCTTTTGCATACACTCCGTTACTACACTCCGTATTTAAAGGGACATTACAGTGTTTCTATCAGTCAGTCACTGGTTTCTATCAGTCAGTCACTGGTTTCTATCAGTCAGTCACTGGTTTCTATCGGTTGGACACTGGTTTCTATCAGTCAGTCACTGGATTTCTATCGGTTGGACCACTGGTTCTATCAGTCAGTCACTGGTTTCCATCAGTCAGACACTGGTTTCTATCAGTGAGACACTGGTTTCTATCGGTTAGACATTCGTTTCTATCAGTGATACACTGGTTTCCGTCAGTCCGACACTGGTTTCTATCAGTTGGACACTGGTTTCCGTCAGTCAGTCAAAGTTAGTACTCTGCTACAACAGTAGGTCTAAGGCTTCTGAGCCATGTGTAGTATTGTGTAGTATTATTATGTAGTGCTATTAGTACACTAATCAGCTATAAACTGCAGCTTAAAGTCTCTCTGTGTGTTTTCTTTATTTCTGTGATCATACGTTCAGAGAGCAGGTTTATCTCTCACTCATCAGTCTGACAAATGTTTCTCTTTATGTTCATTATTATTCCAAACAGGCGTCTCGCAGCTCGTACAGCCGCTGAGGTATTTAATTAAGTGTCTGACTGCTGATGGCTGAACGTCCAGCTTTATTGAACCAAAATTAAAGGGAAAAAAAGAAAACGTGGCCATTTGAATAATCGCCTGGGGCTTGCCTTTCAACCATTTCATTTCAATATCTCTCCGTGCCACTTTAACCTTTCCTGCTGCCGCTCCAACGCGCAGACTGAAGGAAAATAAAATGTTTCTGTGTGTCACCTGAAACTTCTCAGATTCAATAATTACCAACACATAGGTTTACAAACTGGATCTTTTTCTTTTTTCACTGTCAGCGGCTGTTTATTAAAGGAAAATACCGTACAGCTGCACACAAAACCAACCAGATTCATCTAATTCCTTTAAAGCATCCCTGTATGGAAGTCTATGGCTGCTAATATTAAAATAATTTACATTTAATTGAAATTGAATCCACCATTTGTGCCCATTTTATTTATTTTATATTGTATTCAAAAAGGCAGATTATACTTTATTGTAAAATGTTCTCCAAAATCAAAATAAAATTGATAGCTCCGTCATTGAACATTTCAGGTTTAATAATTTTAACTTAGTAAACAATGTGCAAGTTGATTTTATTGAAAACAAACTCAGACCAGGATGTGATCAAATTCAAAAGTTCGGTGTGCAATTTAATTTTGGCAGTTATTATACATTGTCAAATTGTTTGGAATTTCAAAAGTTTTGTTTTGTTCAAAGATCCTGTGCACATAAATGGAAAATCTAATTTAAATGGTTTTATTTTAATGTTGGCGGCCATAAACTTAAATAGACAAAGTTATATGTTGTTATTTCAAACAGTTTTTTAATGGACGTCAGTGATGTTTTAGTTTACAGTATTTGTAGAAAATGATCAAACAAATCCCCAAATTACTGTTATGGTCCTTTTCTTAATATCAATATATCTTTATTGAATAAATATCGTTAATGTATTTCTACATATTATATATTATATAACTGACTTTTGGTTGTTTTTCACGTGTTGTAATCGTTAATCTTCTGCTTTAATGATTTTAATTTGGATTTTTCATTGTTGAGATTTGAGTGTTTTTGGACTTCCTGGATCAGTTGTGATAAAGTTTTATTGGAGATGCCGGTAGTGGAAGTTTAAGAACTGTTTGTGATACTGGTGGTAATAATACTGTTTAAATATAGAGGAAGGATATTGAATTTACACACACACACACACACACACTCACACACACACAGAGCTGATTGGTTGCTGATAAAGAGGAGGAATAATGATGCAACCATTACAAAGTGAATGTAACTTACTCTCCTTTGAAGTCGGCACCGAACCACGCCGGACGGTGGGGCCAAATTAAACACACACACACACTTTAAAAAGAACGAGTAAAGATAAAATTACACCTAATTGGCACAAACAGCTCGGAGAAAACATGTTTTTTTTTGCGCACTGTTTTCCTGCTGCAGATTTCAGGGTTTTAGAGCTCGCTGCTATTCTCCATCTGTTTGGCGGCGGCTCCACTGCGCTGCGCTGGGACCAGCGGTCAGCAGCAAGGTGAAGCCAGCCGCACCATCTGGCCTGACCTTGGGCCGCACTCGGCGCAACAGAGGCTCAAATATTTGAGGCAGGATCGGAGAAAGGAGGGACAGAAAGAATGTGTGTCTGAGCGCTGGTTCTTTCATCAGGTTGTTAAAAGCGAAGACTGTTTGCTGCTCTCCGGTTCTTCAAAGTGTTTTAAAAATCACACGAGAGACAAACCTTCTTATTCTGAATCAGCAGAAAACACTGATGGGTTGACAGATCTTCTTTTGGATAAAAATACTGATTTACTTGGAACAAGTGTTTGTATTGTGAGTGGCTCTTTTCCACTGCGGGAACGTCACATAACATCTAGTTCTCCGACCCCTTCAGGGACGAGTTCCTGGGACTAACTTCAGGCTCAGGAGGTCTTACTAAATAATCATTCTTTTGCACTTTTTGCACATTAATACTGTACATTTGATCTTGTATATATATATATATATATATATATATATATTTATATATATATGTTGTTTGTATAATATGTCATTTTATTATCTTGGAGTGTTTCCCCTGGGATTATTAAAGTATTTCTGATTCTGATTCTGATTCTGATACAACTATAGTGCTATTGATCCTGAGTCGGCAGGCAAAACAAATAAAATTAACAAAAAAGTACAAAACTGGTTCTTTACACTTGGGAGGCGTTATTGGGATTGTGTTTAAAGTCTATTCTGAACGAACAGAGTTAGGTGGTGACGGTATTTGTTGAGTTTTATTTTGTTTCTGCCTAACCCTAACCTAAACAATTAACTGTTTTTCTTAAATGGAGGTTGGTGGCTTTGAACAGAGCGATACTACAGCTTGTTTAGTACTGGCCAAATTTCACAGAAAGAATAATGTATTCAATATTTACAGTGTACCTCTTCACTTCACTGTCTGATAAAGGTATAACGTGCAGGTTGACAACATACTGAAGTTAAACTCTAACATGAACAGTTCCCTCGCCAAATTGAAGCAAAACAACAAAAACCTGGTCAACAAATATGGAAAAAAAAAGATATATTAATGACTCTCCTATTAAACTCTGCTACCAAATCTTTGACCTTCCGCCCAGGTAAAACCGACGCGTTCAAAACAGTGCAGTCAATCTGATTTATATCACAATTTAAAACGTACTTCGTATTTATTTATTTATTTATTTTCCTTCGGTCCATTATTCCTCGCCAGAAGAGACAGAGCGACCACCTCGTCCCACAGGACAGACTGAATGTCAGCATCCATCTTTTCATATTTCCAGGCTGCTGTACAGTTGGATTAACGATGAAATCCACATCTTCAGTTAATGGCCATCCAGACGGCCGAGAGACACATACTCCCACAAGAGAGAGAAGAAGAAGAGAGGGAGAGAGAGAGAGGGATCCTGCAGTTGGGAGCTCTGTAAACTCCTCTCTGAGCTTCAAACAGATCTGTATTTCCCAGGAATTCTCTCCAAATATCTGCTTTCACTTTCCACCTGAGGGATTTTGAGTGTGTGTAGTTCACATAGATCACGGAGTTTCAGTGGAGGCCTCTGCACAACGGCTGAAATACCGCAACCTCCAAACGCCTGATATTACAGCAAAACAAGCACATCGCTTGCAGATGTTTCCTCCAGGTTCCTCCCTTCACAGGTGCTTCATCAGCACAGGAAAACGGGAAGATTTCTCCTTTAACTAATGTAATCGACCAATCACATCGTCAGATCATCAGCAGATAAAATGAATCACATTCTTCATTTAATATTCAGTTAAACTGACTGTTGCCTGCATTACACTGACCACCATCAACAACACGACAACACAGAGTATAAATCACTGAGGTTAAAATGTTTGTGGATCCTGAATCTTGAATATGATTCTGAACTCTGTCGGCCACCCGGAACTGATGGAAAAACTGCTGGCTGTACAGCGAACAACATATTACACCAACAACAAACAAATATCAAACAGATGATACATAACACACAATGGTACACCATTATACACACACACTTATACACACACTCTATACACACACACTTATAACACACCACACACACACTTATACACACAACACACACACACACTTATACACACACAACACACACTGTATACACACACACAGAAACACAAAATCATTCTTAAAGGTGATTTATTGTATAAATAAAGTTTGTTTGTTTATTAATGTACTTTACACACACACACACACACACACACACGGGTGGTCCTGAGGCGTTACAGACCCATAATAATCTGTATCTGTACAAACAGGCCATTTTTTTTTTTTTTTTTTTTTTTTTTTTTTTTTTTTTTTCAATCAATGAGACACTTTATTTACAAACATCATCAATGATTTTTTAGAAGGAGACGAAAATGAGCTGTTGGTTTCACGGCAACCTGCAGTTAGTGTGTGTGTGTGTGTGTGTGTGTGTGTGTGTGTGAATCACGACAACCTCGAGGGTCACAATCTGCTGAAACAAAGCATCATGGGAAATGAAGGCTGCCTGTATGCTGGACCTGCCAGCCGTGCTGACTCCTGTTTCCTGTTTGAGAAGCTCGCACACCAGCCCGAGAGCAGACGAGTGTGTCATCAATCACCAGATCAACCAATCAGAATCAATCAATGTCTGCAATATTCTTCGTGGTAAAAAATAAATTTAATTCGATATAAACTGTAGTGGTCCACTTCATGTTTGAGGCTGACCTCACAGTGAGCGCTCACAGTGACCTCAACAGTGCCCCCTCCTCCTCCTGGATCAGGAAATCAGCCCCCCCCCCCCGTGGAGGACTGTGGTACGTGATCCAGATCATTGCAGGTCCTTGCTGTGGATCTCATTTTCTCCTGCGATCCAGCGGCGCTCCTAAACGCCTCATCAACATGTTTTAATCAAATTAGCGAGCAGCCAACAAATGACGTTTCATTATTATCGAGGATAATTCTAATTGCAAATTCAAAAATGTATTCTGTGGGAACAAGGTGGTTCAGTAATATTCAGGGAAATTTCATATTAAATGGGGTCGCGCTGCATTATGTATGCTAAGTATGCGCATTGTTCTTTTATTTTTAACTTGCGGGCCCATATGCGCGGCTTGCCTCGTCCCCGGAGCAGGTGAAACAGGCCCCTGAGTGTTTTCATTTGGCCTGAACAAACGCCACGAGACCGCTTGTCAAGTGCTGTATGGTCGGTGTCAATCTCCGCTCCCGCTGCCACGGTTTCATTTCCTGGTTCCTGAACTCCGCTTTGATCCGGCGGTGGAAGTGGCGAGTTGTGAGTTGTGGCCGACAGGAAGCTGGCAGCTCGTGTTTTTCACCGGCTGTTTGTGCTGCCAGCAGTCAGTGATGACACTGCAGCGTCAGCGCAAACAGAGGCAGGAAGTGTTACACAGGCAGGAAACAAACGGCACCTTTCGACCACCACCACCTGCACGCCGCCACCACAACACACACACACAGATACACACTGCCAACACACACACACACAACCCACACACACACCAGACGACACACACTGCCAGTACACACCACCACACACACACACCGTCACACACCACAACACAACACAGATACACACTGCCAACACACACAAACAACAACAAACACACTGACTCTGCAGTCACTCAGTATGGAAGTCACCATCAGGAAACACAGGCTGCGTTCACACTGCAGACACAAACTGAGCCAGATCTGATGTTTTTATGTACAATGCACAATACCATGCACTGCACCAGATAGAACTAAAAGATCATTTTCATCTGTAGATACAGGGCGGAGGTCACATTAGACTGTTTTTTCATGATAGTGTGAACGAAACAAATCACATTGAATCTGATCTTGTCAATTCTGATTCAGTACTTTCATATGTGGGTCAGAATTTACGCTACTTGTTGCTACGTTGCTCTAGACTGACATCCTGTCCTCTGTGACCTGTGACCTGTTCACACTGGAATCTGAAATGGGCCTGGAGCATTTCCAGTTTTTCCAGTGAGCTAAACTTTGGAGCAGTATTTATTTATACCAACATGCTAGCATGACATGGTTGGTACCGACGGATGTGTTAGGTCCTGTAGTTTTATATGATACCAGTATCTTCACTCCAGCTTTAAAGCAGAGACGCTGAAAGACAGTGTGAGTGGAAGAGGGAAGGATAATCCTATCCGATCTCAGGAGTAGCCTGATATGGGCCACATTTAACAAAGCCGAACAAAAACAAATCATATCTGATCAGTAAATCAGAATAGACTCGCAGTGGGAACGCAGTCGTTAACAGGAGTGTTTTTAGTTTTATTTTTCAGCATTTTCTGTCTCTTCCCGCCTTCAACAATCAGCTCCGAAACAACTGACGAGTTAAACAACTCAAAGCTGCTCACCTGGAAAGACTTTAACATGTCTGACTGAGAGAGGTGAGGGAGGAGGGTGAGGGAGGAGGGAGGCATACCGGAGGGGAAAGACTACAAAGCAGATTTGTAGCCTTTGAGATAATAGGTGTCATTAAATTTGTAGGCCCTTTTCTCAGGATCGCTTTTAGACAATCGAGTTGTTTTAATGTTGGAGGAGCTGCCCAGTCCTCCATTTGGCAGAGTCCCAGATCAGCTCCATCCTCCTGTTGGAGGAGATGAAAGCTCCGCCGTGGAGAGGCCAACAATGCCTGGCTTTTTGGGGAAAATTGAACATCATTTACACAGAATTACTGTTTCTATTTGAACTGCGGGAGGAACGAGAGCTCTGTCAGAGACATTAGACGGAATACTAAAACCTGCAGCCCCACAGGTGAAAAAAGCAACACTTCCCTCTTTAACTCGGCTGCTGTCAGAACACACCGGAGGCTGGGACCTTGAATGTTTGATAAATAGTGGAAAACCTCCACAGCAGCAGCACAAACTCAAATCAAATCTTTATCGAGATGATCTCCCCGACGGCGGCTCGTCAGACCTGCAGCTCCCTCCTCGACGCTTTCCCCCCCGAAGCTTCGGCGGCGTTTTGTGAGGTGTTAACACGACGCAGGATCAGAGAGGAGGAGAAGGAGGAGGAGGAGGTCCCGAGGAAAAATAAAGATTAATTAAAAAGCAGCCGAGTGTGAGCGAGCGCCGTGACACGTTAGAGGACCGAGTCACTTAATGAACTGAGATCACAGCTCCGCCTCCTCCTCAGAGATGCAGTTTATTAGGCCGACACACACACACGCCGTCCGGACGCCTTTCACAGCACACGGCGGAGCTCTAACTGCGGCTCTTTCTGAGGATTTTATGAATGACTCATCAGTCGTAACCCGAAAACAAAACCTGCAACGACGGCGCTCTCGAACCTTTAGAAAGTTTCTGACACCAAGAAACAGAAACTCTCAGTTCTCTAATGAAACATCTTTTATCACCGGAAGAGAAATATTCATAATTCTTACATTTATTTGGATTAAAGAAACCTAACAAATGTGCCTTATAGTTTGTTCACACAACTTCCTGTCTTAGCTGATATTGATCCTGATCAGCCAGCGTCAGTAATCAATACAAACATTAGAGCGTTAAGATATTGCAGAAGTTAAAATAAAAGAATAACTCATCCAGGTGTGACAGACAGACAGACAGACAGTTTTTGTGCAGTAAACCTGTTTGTGTGTTTTTCTCTGCAGAATTGTGTCTGTCAGTCGGCGTCCGGAGTCTCAAAGCTGGAAAACCTCTGAACGTCTCTGTGGACGACCGACTGAAGGAACCTCGGCCCGGTACTTCCTCCGGACCGGGGGACGTTTCTGAACCAGACCACTGCACGGCGGCATCTCCAGACTGTCTGGCTGGTCATGAGGAAGAAGAAGAGGAAGACAACGACGAGAAGGTGTCTCACTGCTGCAGGGTCTGTGGGAAGTCCTTCGACAGGAAAGGCTTTCTTATGAAGCACGTGGAGAAACACCTGAAGGAGGCAGAGTGTCTTTGTGGTCTGTGCGGCGAGCGCTTGGAGTCGAGTGACGGTCTGAGGCTGCACCTTCAAACGCACCGCGACAGCAGCCGGACCTGTGACATCTGCGGCAAAAAGTTCCCCTCGATCCGCGCTCAGGAGACGCACCTGCGGCTGCACACCGGAGAGAAACCCTTCAGCTGCCATGTCTGCGGCAAAGTCTTCAACCAGAAGGGCAACATGGTGACGCACATGAGGATCCACACGTCAGATAAGCCGTTCAGGTGCAGCGTCTGCCACAAAGAGTTCAGCCACACCGGCTCTCTGGAGCGGCACATGAAGACCCACGACGGACAGAAGCCGTTCAGCTGCAAAGTATGCGGGAAAGGCTTCAGCAAGAGTGCTGAGCTGAGGCGACACGTCCGGAGCCACGAGTCCGACGACGCGCCCACCGCCAGGAGCCGACGCAGGAAACCGAGTCTGACTCCGTCTCACTGCTGCAAGGTCTGCGGGAACGCCTTTCACAATAAAGGTAATTTTGTGCGGCACGCAGAGACTCATTTAAATGATCCTGAATGTCGCTGCGGCGTCTGTGGAGAGCAGTCCGAGTCCTCTGAGAGTCTGCAGCTTCACATCCAGAGCCACAGAGAAACCAGCAGGATCTGTGACATCTGCGGCATCAGCTTCAGGGACATGGAGATCCACATGAGGACGCACACCGGCCAGAAACCCTTCAGCTGCAAAGACTGCGGCAAGGACTTCCCCAGGAAGGGCTCTCTGGAGAGACACATGAAGCTGCACGCCGGCGAGCGGCCATACATCTGTGAGTTCTGTGGGAAGACGTTCATTGAAAACACCGTCCTGAAGAGACACATCAAGAGCCACACAGGAGGGAAGCCGAGGATCTACTCCTGCGAAGTCTGCGGCAAGAAGTTCACAATGAGCCAGCACCTGGACGTGCACAAGAGGATCCACACTGGGGAGAAACCGTACACCTGTAGAGTCTGTGGGAAAAACTTCCGGCAGATCGGCAACCTGGACTCCCACATGAGGATCCACACGGGCGAGAAGCCGTTCATCTGCAGCCTCTGCGGGAAGAGGTTTCGCCAGAAGATCTCGCTGGAGACACACGAGCGGTTCCACAAGAAGGAGAAACCATTCAGCTGCCAGCTATGCAGCAAGGGCTTCGTCCAGAAGATCGACCTGAAGAGACACATGCTGACGCACACCGGGGAGAAACCATACAGCTGCCGGATCTGTGGGAAGAGCTACCAGGAGAAACGCTCAGTGGACTCACACATGAAGGTTCACACCGGAGAACGAGCCGCAAAAGAGTCGACTGTTACGCCAAACTTGAAAAGACAGGAAGGAGTTCAAAATGACTTCATCCAGCTGTGACCGACAGAGGAACTGACTTCATCCAGCTGTGACCGACAGAGGAACTGACGTCTTCCAGGAGCTCAGGAACTTATTGAGGAACTTACTTTCCACCGCAGGATCAGAGCGTGTGAGTGAACTGGGACTATCATCCCTCATCGGTCTGTGGAGCTCTGAACCTCCAGTTGGGCTTTACAGTCGTCTCCATGTTGGTGTTTAG
>NW_023339785.1:26248571-26252728 GCF_004916995.1 Morone saxatilis | reverse complement strand
CACCGAGCGGCTGACGGCCGTCTGACGGAGGAGATTGTCGGTCTGTTGGAGAAACCGTTGCGAGTACGACAGAGTGAGCGCTCAGAGCGTGAGATCCTGCCGCCAGAGGACGACTGCTCGATGCCGTGCTGAAGCCCCAAGTGAGCTTCGCACAGAGCGGGTCAGTCCCTGCTGTCTGCCCCCGGACCCGGAGGACCCGGAGACAGCAGGCTCAATGCTATGCTAATGCTAATGCTACTAGCAGTCAACTGATCAGTTTGTTACTAAAGTGAAACATTTTCTGGCGGTTTTTTATCCTTCAGTCATGAGACAACCCGGAAGTTCACTGCGACCGGAGACACTAAAACATCAACATATATTCATTACAATGACACATAAATCAACAAACACTTGTTTACACATAACACTACAACTCCCATGAGTCTTAGCCCCAAGCAGCGAGAGCAAGCCTCATGGGGCTGTAGTTTTTTCGAAACCTGGTTGGTTTATCTTTAATATAATAATCTGAATCCACTCATTTAAAGAGATTTATGATGTGATTTTCTTTATAATCAATTTTCATATTAATAACAATAACTGACATCAATGTTTACACCACAACAACAAACAACAGTTCAAATGTTTGTTATCGTTTCATTACAAACAAACAGAAGATCAATGACATTTACTTATTTACAAATTATCAGATGTTTTTACATAAGAATTTATTGATCATTTATCAGCTGTAATTTAATTATCCAATAAGTCTTAATAATATAAATGTCTCATTATCTGCATTATTTCATTATTAATTATTATTATTGATATTGTTGATATTTTCAAACTAATATCCAAACTATAATTACTACAATAGTCTTTATTTAAATTCACTATTTAGATCATTTGTAAAAGATTGTTTGAGCAACTTTCTACTTTAATCTTGACTCTTGGACAGAATCATTTGGAGACTTGTTGTTTTGATGTTTAGAGATTATTTTATCTTCCTTTAATATTAACGTTCGATTGTTTTAATTTGATCGATTAATCAATGGTTCAATCAGCTCGATGGATCAGAAAGAACACAATCAATAATCACAACCTGATCAACCTGCAGCTGATGTATTGATCAGGGTTGGAGCCTCTATTGATTCTGTCGAGAACACAACTTTAAAGCTTTATTGACACCCAGAGATCATACTGAAGTAGTGTTGTGTGTGTGTGTGTCTCTGTGTGTGTGTGTGTGTGAGTGTGTGTGTCCTCTTCAACGGAGCACCAACTTCATCTCTTTATATTCGAGGCCCAAGCAAAGCACATCTACTCTGCCCCCCAGAGGTTAACCACAGTAACTACACTGCTGTCCACCCAGATGTGTGTGTGTGGTGTGTTTGTATTCCATAAACAGGAGGGTGAACCTGATTTACCTAATCAATTATTTTACACCGTAAATGTCTCAGCACAGTTACTAGTCGCAATGATAAGAGACAAATGTTCTGACATAAATTCAGTCAGTAGATCAATAAAACACTTTATTGACTGTAGCATAATGTGTTTCTGTATTTCAGGGTTTCCTGCAGACGTCCAGCAGCTGTCGGGACTAAAGAGAGGTTCCCACTGAGCAGCAGCAGGAGTGGGCCCAGTCTGGACCAGGAGGACCCAGAGCCCCCACACATTAAAGAGGAACAGGAGGAAATAGGACCAGTCAGGAGGGAGAAGCAAGCTTCAAGGGTTCACAATTCACATCCTGTCCCTGTGAAGAGTGAAGATGATGATGATGAAGAGAAACCTCAGTCCTCACAGCTTCGCTTCATCAAAGACAAACTGAACAGATGGAAACTGATGATAGAGAGGACTGTGGAGGACCAGAACCAGCCAGAAACTCAGATCCAGATACACATTTACAACCAGTTAGTGAAGACAATTCTCCAGACTCCACTGACACTGACGACAGTGATTGTGATTGGATGCAAGCAAACAAAACCTCGTCGGGAATGGAGGGTCAGACAAACAGTGAAGCCCCTGATATCGGAGCGAAGGAGCGTCCGTTCCCCTGCTCGTACTGCGGGAAGAGATTCAGTCTGAAAGGGAACCTGAACAGACACATCAGAGACCACACAGGTGAGAGACCGTTTCCCTGCACCGGTTGTGATAAATCCTTTAAAGACAGCGGATCTCTAACGGCACACATGAGGTGTCACACCGGAGAGCAACCATACAGCTGCTTATTCTGTGGGAAGAACTTCAGTGGGAGGGGCAACATGACCAGACACATGAGGATCCACACAGGAGAGAAACCGTTCACCTGCTCTGTGTGTAGCAAAAGCTTCCATGTGAAGGAACACCTCAACAGACACATGAAGTACCACACAGGGGAGAAACCGTTCAGCTGCACCGTCTGCGGGAAAGGTTGTGCTCAGAAAACAGACCTGAAGAAACACATGAGAGTCCATACAGGGGAGAAACCGTTCAGTTGTCCGTTTTGTGGGAAGTGTTGTGCCGAAAAAGGAGACTTGACCAAACACATGCGAGTTCACACAGGAGAAAAACCCTTCAGTTGCAATATCTGCGGGAAAAGTTGCGCCCAAAAGGGGAGCCTGAAAATTCACATGAGAACTCACACAGGTGAGAAACCGTTCAGCTGCTCAGTGTGTGGTAAAAGTTTCACCGTTACAGGACACCTGAAGAGACACATGAAGCTGCACGCGGCGGACGGTTCGGAGGCTGCAGATACAAATTCAGCCAAAGTACAACAGGAAGTTGATGCTGTTAAACCTTTAAATGCATCCTGATGGTTCCGTCAGTCAGGAGGAACCTTGGAGTCACCGAGGTGGTTTAGGATACTGCCGGACCTTTACCGAGCTCCTCAGACTCATGTGGTCCAGGGAGGTTCGTTATTTGACTGTTATGATTTAATCAATGTTCACTGATAATGTAGAATATGAGAGGTTTCCTCCAGAGACCTTCATTGTGAAGCCCTGAGTGCCGATGTTTTCAGATGTTAGTGGGCCGATCACACAGAGACGCAGCTGTTGCCTGTGGAGCGAGGCAGCGTCTGCAACCGGTGATCAAATGCAATGAAGCAGGCGTTGAGCTCTAGATTGATATAGAACAGAAGGATAATAGTTACACTGTAAAACCAGTTCCTTTATCTCAACACATTGTAGAAAATGATCACATTGACATTAAGTAAAACTAAATGTAAGTTAGAAAAACACTTTTGATCAACTAGTTTTAGAAACTGTAAGTGACACTGATTTAATTGTGTAATTTTTGTTTGTACTGTAAAAACAAAATAGAAAATCAGGAATGTTTTTATAATTTCCAAAAGTAAGTGTCACTTAAAAGTTTGACATTGACGAGTTGTGCAACTTTGTACCCTGAGCTGAACATTTTTAAACGTTAATGCGCGTCTAAAAACTGTTAGAAAAGAGTCGTCCGACAGGATGTTTCTGTAACTGTATGATCGGCCCCCGAAGTGAGAGGAACTTTAATTAGCTGCTGTTGCCAAGTTGTTTCACTTTGGTACTTCTGAGCTCCTGGTTGGCTGGTGAGGTGAACAGCACACTCTTCATCTGAAGTAACGTTCTGTTATCCAACCAGAACTCACACACGACGTGACACTAAAACTCAATCGCACAATAGACAAGGAATAAGTAGTATTTGAGTATTTGAAGCAGTCGAGACAGATTTCCTGCTCACACACAGCTTGTTAATGAAGGAAAATGTTGAGCCTTCGACACACTACATGACTTTCAGAGTTGTTTGATCTCTGTATTGTTCACACTACACAGCTTCCTGTTTGAAATCCAGAGTCTTGAAGTCGACATGTTGTTTCACACTACGTGACTGATGGCCAGCAGGGGGTCAAACACTACAAGATCTTTCACAACGAGTAATCCCAGAGTCTGTTTCATCAGGAATCATTAATAATGAGCACATCATTCATTAGGAAAATAGTTTACAAACAGGCACACAAACAAACCATTTACAGCATGTCAGCCTGATCAGTAATCAATACTCCCATTATTAAAGCATTAATCAAACTAATACCATCAGACAACCTGATCAGCCTTTATCAGTTAGCTAGTGTTTCTGTAGTGGAGACTAAACGTTAACAATGATCCATATCAGCAGTTTGAATCCAACTAAAAGCTCCCTGCACCAAACTCCCTTTAAGAAAT
>NW_023339785.1:26246448-26248471 GCF_004916995.1 Morone saxatilis | reverse complement strand
CAAAATACAATTCCACCGCTAGATTGCAGAAATTTCTACACAATGTACCTTTAAAGTGAACAGAACAACGTCCGCCTCCAGAAGAAGTTACAGAGTACTTCAGTAAATGTACTTCGTTACTCTGTGTGTCTGGGACTCACCGGGCTCCTCCGGTCCTCTCTCGGCCGCTCTGGACGCTTCGTACGCGGTGAAGATGTGTTGTACGGCGGCGTTGATCCGCTGCTCCACCCGCTCCCGCAGCTGCTCCACCGCCGCCTGATGACGCTCCTCCAGCAGACAGAAGATTTCCTCCGCCGCCGCCGCGAGCTGCCGGTCGATGACCGCGCGCAGGCTGCGGCTCGCGCTGCTCTTCGACCGATTTTTGGACATTTTGGCGGAATTTCCTCCGAACAAAGACAGGATGTAAACAATGTGAGCACGCTTCCGGGTTCCCAAAGCAGCGTCCTTACGTCAGACGCTGACGTTTCCTCACGCTCTGATGTTACGTCATGTGCTGCGTCAGCGGGCACGTGGCTCCAGGGTTGTGAGCGTGCTGCTGCGCGTGAAGACACTCGTTGATTCAGCGGGTTTTTGTCTGTTTTTCGGGTTTTTACAAAGTTTTTAACGTGTTACTTCACACGAATACTTCACTGCTACAGCAGGTACGAACTTAAACCAAACTCTATTTAAAAATTTGTCTGTTTAATGTTTCCTTCCTAATCTATAGAGATACACAACCTCAGACACATTCATTACTTTACATTGGGAAACACAATTGTCTTTCTATGAATTCGGCCGTTAATTAAAACACCAATAAGCACTAAGTTGTCATACATTTGTACTTTTTTGGACGTTATTGACGCTGCTCGCTACTGGTAATTACAATATAACCAACATCAGATAAAGTACAATATTTACCTCGTGTAGCAGAAGTAAGTCAATTAAGGACAGAATTGTAAACCAAAATCTGTCTGGTTAATGTTTCCTTCCTAATCTATAGAGATACACAATGTGTCTGAGGTAAAACTGCGATATTAATATTAGTTGACTGAAATTAGGTGATAATAAAGTGATATAGTAGTTTATAGAGAGTTGAGCCGAACCTAAATGAACTTCTGTTAGTTGGACTTTGTTGAGAGGATGGGCTAAAGATTATATAAATAAGTGTCCACTAAGAATAAGTTTGTATTTTAAGATAAATGGTCATAAGTTAGTCAAATAAATCGCTGAATCAGTCGGATAAATTGAAATAAAAGTGTTAATTTAGTTCAAACTGGTGCATCTATTTTCAAAAGAGTGAGGTATCCTTAAATCAGTAGATTTCTGACTGGAGTTTGGTGTGATTGTTGTTTGTGATGATTCAGGTGAACAGACTTCAGCTGAGATGCCTCATGATAAAAAGAAGAAGAAGAAGACCGGGGTACCGGACCGGTGGCTGGACTACCGTCCTGTAGGACAGAGGATACCTGGAACTCGATTCATCGCCTTCAAGGTGCCGTTAAAACCATCTCTGAACCGCCAAGTCCCTGAGTCGAAGTTTGGCCTCTGGGACCTGCTGGACCACCTGCAGAGCCAGAACCAGGAGCTGGGTCTGATTATCGACCTGACCTTCACCACGAGGTACTACGGACTGTCGGACGTTCCGCAGTCCTGGTCTTACGTCAAGATCCTCACCAAGGGACGCCACGTTCCCTCTGATGCCACCATTCTGAGCTTCAAACGGGCGGTGAGACAGTTCCTGAAAGAGAACCGGGACAACGACAAGCTGATCGGGGTCCACTGCACCCACGGCCTGAACCGCACCGGGTACCTGGTCTGCAGGTACCTCATAGACGTGGAAGGGATGGACGCTGCGACGGCGCTGGAGCTCTTTAACTCCTGCAGAGGTCACCACATTGAGAGGCAGAACTACCTGAACGACCTGCGGCGAGGAGCCAAGAGGAGCAATGCCGGCATCAACGAGCCAGAGGAGGAAGCGGCCAGAGGGCTCGCTGCAGAGAGACCGCCGCGGACTAGAACCACTGAGGGCGAGAGACCGCCGCAG
>NW_023339785.1:26244036-26246348 GCF_004916995.1 Morone saxatilis | reverse complement strand
CGCTGTATCTGTATGGATGATATTGATCAGTATACACTGTATCTTTATGGATGATATTGATCAGTATACACTGTATTTATGGATCATTATGGATTTAGGGGATCCACTGACCATGATCTTGAGTCTGTGTTCTGGTCTGACCCCCCTCTCTGTCCCTGCAGACTCCTTCAGTCAGCAGCTGGTGGTCCCCCCTCAGCACCAGGACCAGGAGGACCCAGAGCCATCACGCGTCAGAGAGGAACCGGAGCGAGAGCCGCTTCTAGACCTGGACGAGGCAGACATCATCCAGTTCACCTACAGCACCAAGCCTGGACCCAGACTGGGTCAGGATGTGGACCGGCTGTCTGCTCTCGGAGAAGAACCGGATCCAGAGCCGGAGATCCAGCTGGTGTCGTCTGAGACAGAGGACAGCAACGACTACAGCAAAGAGTCCGACACCAGAACCGCTTCGAGCCGGTCTAAAGCAAAGCGGGGCCGCAGACCAGGAGGACCACTGAGCTGCAGAGTCTGCAACCAGACCTTCAGGGCCCGCCGGGCTCTGTTCAGGCACATCAGGGCCCACCTGCAGGAGGCGGTCTGCGGGGTGTGTGGGGACCACTTCGAGGCTGCTGAGAGTCTCAAGATCCACATCCAGACTCACCGGACCCCTCAGAGGAAGAGGGGGGAGCCGGAGGTCCAGATTGGGACCCGGAGCGCAGAGAGGCGGTCTCACCGACCCAACACAAAGACAAGCCCGGAACTACACACCTGTGGCGAGTGCGGGAAGAGGTTCCTGCAGGTCTGGAGGAAGAGGAGGCACCGGTGCCATCCCCCAAGACCGGACCAGGAGGGTCCGCAGGGGACTGCACACAGGACCAGAACTTAAAGGAGTCCGGTTTCTGTACTTCAGTTTATTTTCTTTAAAAATCTTATTTTTATTGAAACCTCAGAATGAAGTCAGAACATTAACAGAAAATAAGAAACATAATAATTGTTAGTAGTATTATTAATAAATAATAATAATAGGTTTCAGTTTTGAGAATAAAGGTTGAATATTCTGAGAACTAAAATGTTTTGAAAGAAAAATATTATTTATTCTTTTTATTGTCAGATTTGTTTTTGTTTTTAATATTTGGAGAAAAACAATATTTCAATAGAAAGTTTTCACATTTTTGAGAATAAAGTTGATGCATCAAATCTGAATTAAAAGTATTTTTGATAAAAACTAATTTTCTTCAAATTTAAACTTTATTCTCAAAATATTTTTATTTTGTTTTCAGATTTCTGACAATAAAGTTGTAATATTTGTAGAAAAACACATTTTATATTTCGAGATATTTTATTTTTGAGATTTTTGTAACTTAAAGAAATTTTAAGTACTTTGATACTTTCAGTGTATCAACAGGTACAAAACTGTTTCTCCTCTTCACCTGTTGCTGTCTGTTTCCATGGTAACGTCTTCATTGGTTCGGTTTCTCTCAGTGGCAATGTTGTAATATTGTGTTTATTGATTATTGATTCTGATAATCAGCTGTCGCATTCCAATAAAGACATTTTCTGTCAGTCTGTGTTTGATAAAGTGAAAGCGGCTGCAGTACGGTGGCGGCCAGCGGAGGGCGCTCCGCAGGGACACACCCACAACACCTGTTCAAGTACAGGTTATTTAACATCTGGGTGCTTACTTAATAATAATAATAATGATAATAATAATACAGTGAAAACGTGTTTTATTCTCATTTTAATCCTGATATAAAGTCCAACAGGAACCACTGAAGCACAACAGTTTCCTCTCAAACAGGAAAGAAAAGATCAATCAGGTCTGATCAGTAATTGGTAATTGATCAGTAATTAATCTATAATGGAAGCTCAGTTCCACCAACGAGACAATAATGAGAAACTATATATATATATATATATATATATATATAATATTAACTGAATATCACTCGTACCGTCGCTGTTAAAGGGCCAGTGTGTACGTTCAGTGACTGAAACAAACTGAATACAGCTCGGTCAAAGGTCTCAATCTACAGTCAGTGTTTGAGTTTGTCCGTTCTGGGCTACTGTAGAAACATGGCGGCCAGAAGTGGACCCGCTTCCTCTGTAGGTGTCATTATGACTATTACAGTGACCTTTAACCTGTGAACCTGTCTTTGAGGAGGGAGTTTTGTTCCTGCTTGGATTCAGACGGACAGCAAAACAAAACATACGTTGCTATGGTGACATAATTAAACACATTGTCAGTTCAGTTTATTTGTTCACCAAATCACACTAGTCCGCGGCGGTCTCTCGCCCTCAGTGGTTCTAGTCCGCGGCGGTCTCTCGCCCTCAGT
>NW_023339785.1:26239793-26243936 GCF_004916995.1 Morone saxatilis | reverse complement strand
TGTGAGTGTGTGTGTGTGTGAGAGTGTGTGAGTGTGTGTGTGTGTGTGTGTGTGTGTGTGTGTGTAAGAGTGTGTGTGACTGACAGGTGGAGAGAGCTAACACTGTGAGTGCATTAATTAATGACTGACGGCTAAACAGCCACAGCAGTAATAACAGTTAAGCCTGCCGGCGCTCGGGGGGCCACACCGACTCCGATCGATGGATCAATGCTTGTACTCACACACACACACACACACACACACACACACGGGCGAGTCTATCATCCTCACTTCCTGTACGCACACACACCTGCTCTCCGAACTAGGTGGCCCGGCGCCCCCGGCTCGGCTCGATTTTAACGGACACGGAGCCTCCAGAGGAACGAGGAGGAGGAGAGCTCCAGCACTCACTTTGTCTTTGTCTCTTTCACTCAACTTCCTTTTCTTTTTTCCCAGCATCCTCTAGCAGCGGCCGGGACGAGCTAATTAAAGGGTGACCGCGCAGGATCTGGGGGTCTTTGATTGGAGCGTCAGGTTTGGTTTTGACAGGTCGGATTAGCGAGGTGTGATTAGGGAGACGGTCCACGTACAAAACACTAAGCCCCGCTGTAGAGCCCGGGGAGGGAATGCCGTGCATGCTGGGAGAGAAAACAGAGGAGGATGCCACCCCCACCCTCCACAACACGCCTGCTTCCTCACCCACTGTAACCCCTGTAACCCCTGTTTGCATCCACATAGAGAGCAGTGGTTCACTGAACTACTGCATCCTATCATCTCCTGCTGTTCTCAGGTTTGCCTCCAGATCTAAACACATAATCTATATTTATTTTACATTTTTAATAATATTTTCTACATTTATCTTAATGATAATTTGTCTTTAATGTCTCAACAAGAAGCAACCTCAAACAGGCAACTTTGAGGATTGTTAAATTTTGTCTTTGGGATAGGGTTGTCCCGAATACCATATTCTCTGGGATTTGGGGGCTTTTTTGGGCTTTAATTCACCATCCACGATCAATTAGGTAATCCTTCCCTCTCCTGTCTACTGACAATGTCACGCGCTCTGCAGCGAGAGAGAAGCCGAGAAAGAGGTGGAGGTGGGGCAGGCTGGTGTGCAGTAAGAGACAGGGGTGTGTACGATTATCTAAATATCTACCAAACAAATAATAGCCGAATATTCTGGTCCAACCTGAGTTTGGGATGATATCTGTTTGAATCCTCACACACCTTAACAAACATTGTCTGAAAGCACAAAAGCTCATGTCTGTATGTATAAAGCATTAAAAAACTCCTGTGTTTGTGCCTTTATGAAATTGGTTGAATATCACTTTGACGTCTTCCGTTTGCTTTATACTTTGGTAAGTAACAAAGTCAGTTTAGCAAAAAAACAACAAACTTATACACGTATTTGTGTTTAATTTTTATTACATAATGTGCTTTTATTTGTCAAAATCTTGAAAGTGAAAAGACTCCTTCCTGTTTCCTGCATTCACCTTTATCTGATGATGACTCACAATTCACTAAATAACTAGAAGCAATCTGCTAAAATTTGATTTTTTTGAAGGTTTCGTATCAATGAAGTCGTCTTTTTATCTTATTTTCCATCAGTATTTTGCTGTGTGGTCAGTCTGGTTTAAAATTCACCACCAGGATTGCTAAATACTATAAAAACCGCTCGTGTATGTAAAGCAAATATGTCCCATCCTGCTTCCCATACATCCAGCTGTAAAGGAGCCTTTAGTGTCCAGCTGCTGGACGTCTGCACAGTTTATCACCAGGAGAGGACGGAGGTGACATCAGTGCCGAGGTTAACACATACGAGTTTAAACAATAGAAAGAGGGAAGGAAGGAAAGAAAGAAAGAAAGGAGGGAGGGAGGAGGAGGAAGGAGGGAGGAGGGTAAGGGGGGTTTATGGGGGAGAGGGGAGTTTTGGCAGAGCAGAGTCTTCGCTCGGCTGGCGGCGGCGTGAAGCGGACTCAGGGGCGTCCTTACTGAGCTGCCGTTAGGCGTTAAATGAACACCTGGCCACCGAGTCTCAGGCCGGGACGCTGGGTAGTGATGAAGAGGAGGAGGAGGAGGAGGAGGTTTTAGTCTGCAGATGGGGAGGGATCAGCTACACAGGAGGCTCCTGATGGTCAATGTAGGAGTCTTAATAAACTAATGTAGGCTGACTGGTGTGTGTGTGTGTGTGTGTGTGTGTGTGCAGATGTGATGCAGTCATTCTGATGTTTAATTATCTTCATCAATCACCATTTTCTGTCCTTTATTTCACACATTATCTTCATTTCTTTCTTTTTAAAATCTAACATTTCCTTATTAAACAGTGTATTAACTCTAGAGCTCTGTTCTGTATGGCGCTAATTCAATCAATAATCTATAATCAATGGCATCATATCCCCTTTGTGCATGCGTCATTCATTAAACCTGACTACAACCACTGACTACAACCACCAACCACTGACTACAACCACTGACTACAACCACCAACCACTGACTACAACCATCAACCACTGTCAGTTTCGGGGTCACTGGTGTAGAAACCTTTGAGAACAAGAGGCAGAGCGTCACCAGCTCAGTTTATTGGTGTTCAGACGTCCAGCTGACATTTATAAGAGACTTTTATTTCTACAGTTATTCATAAAAACTGTCAGAATAAGTTTAACACTCAAAGAACAGCCTGTTTGTTCCATTAACTCCTGTGTCTGATCTGCTTTCTCATTAATGAACTTAACATCAAAAGTTGAGACACTGTGAAACTTCCTCTCAGTGTCTCTTTCTCTGAGGTGAGACAATATTTGTTTCACATGGTGTGATCTATTTTCTGCTCGGCTGCAGGTTTTTTGCTCCTGCAGCAGGTGAGGGGCTGAGGGGGCTGTATGGGGGGGTACGTCTGGATTAGCATTAGCTAAAACTCTCCACCAGCCTCCCCGAGTGTCATCCAGCCTGCTTAAGTTAAGGTGCAGCGACTGGCGGTGATTTGCATAAGTAATTAGCTAATGTGCTGTTCAATTTCTCTCCCATCTGGCTTGCTGAGCTACACCTCATTTCTCAAATTGACAGGCCGGTCACTATCGCTACCCACACTGCAACAAGGCGCCCACCAAATTAATTTGTCAACCTTCTCCTGTAATGGGACGTTCACCTTGAAAACTCAATCTACCTGAGGAGGTGAGAGTCCGAGAGCGAGGGAGCGAATGAACGGGCTGCAGCGAGGAAGGAGGCGCCGAAGATTTCTCAAAAAACACATTCTTTGAAGAATAAGAAGCAGAAAGCAGGTGGTGCAGGGTGACAGCAGGTGAGATTGGACAGAGGGAATATTGAACCGCAGTGTTTGAGGCATTAAAGAAACAAAACGAAGATCTGTGTGAGCGGAGGAGAGGAAGGTCAGCAGAAACAAACCTGCATCAGGTTTCATCTCAGAGAAACAACCTGTTCTCTTGCTCTAACCAGACTTCAGTTTCCTGTTTTTGGTTGAAAGATGATGAAAAGAAAAAAAAGCTGTGGAGTCGAAGGAAAGACCGAACGAACACAATCACAGAGCCAATCAGAGACCCGATCAGTCGATCTATAAACACACAGGGACGTACCCAGGAGTCCAGACTCCCTCAGCAGAACCACATCACACCAACCAAACTCTGTTCAATATTTAGGGTATTTAAGAAGCGCCACAAAATTTGATTTACTCATAAATAATAAGAATTATAGTTATATTTTCTTTACATTTTATTCAAAATGTTTTTACCTACACTGTCAGATATGAAACTCTGATATGATTTTATTGAACTTATACTACAGGTTTTGTTTCTATATGAACTGTTTAATTTAGGATATTAAAAAACAATGCAATCATTTATATTATATTATTATACAAATATTATATCATTTTTATGTAATATAGAGAACATGATCTTGTGACAAAACAAAGAATATCAATAACAGCAGAGAACAGCTGATCAACTGATCAATGAACCCAGTGAACTCAATCACTGCAGGAAGTTTGATTATTTCCTGTGAATATTGATCAGAGATGAGTTTTCTTGATATATTGATCCATTCTGTCTGTATTCTGTATTTTTATCATTTTAACAATCAGACTTAATATTCTTCTTTCTGACAGATTCACTGTTTATTCTCATTGATCGATCAGCTGATTGCTTTCTGGTG
>NW_023339785.1:26239070-26239768 GCF_004916995.1 Morone saxatilis | reverse complement strand
CTTGGATGCAGGGACGCAGGCTGGTTGATCAGAGACTGAAGCTTCTCTCACTGTACACTGCGATCAAAATAATAATAATAACAATAATTTACACTGTGTTCAGCACTGAAATAATAAAATTGATTGGTCTACTGTGTATATTTGTATAGTTTTTCTTCCACCTCTTAAAATCAAGAAGGCGTGCGACCCTCAGGGACCCCGGGGTTGGGGACACAGTGATTTAAACAAAAGACCAAATGGTGCTTTTGTTTCTGCTATTTTATTCGTTTTAACGTGTCTCAGTTTATTTACTCTAACGCCTCTGAAATCTCCCACAATGCAACAAAAGGCATGTTCAGCTCATGTAGCATTACACCTGCACACAACCGTCACCACGGTAACAACACCTCTCACAGTCGAGCTCGACTAACGAAACAACAGCGTGTCTTGGGTGTGTAAAAAAACTCACATAACTTCATTATTGTGGTTAAAGGAAGTCTAGTGTAGCAGATGCGGAGTCCCCCCCCCCAGTACACACTTAAACACACACACATACATAGGGGTGGGGGGGGTGGGGGTGGGGCAGTGTTGGGGGTGTTTTAGTGTGTTTAGTGACCCATCATGCAAATGATGTAGCTCAGCAGCTACAGTAAAGAAGCAGTTTAATGTTGTGAATTCACGTCTCGCTGAAGTAAATCAAACTGACACACACACACACA
>NW_023339785.1:26236524-26239047 GCF_004916995.1 Morone saxatilis | reverse complement strand
CACACACACACTTTTATTTCTCTCCTCCGTTGTCTGTGAACATTTCCTGTTTCTGTCCTTTCTCTCAATGACCTTTGACCTCCTGGTTGGATGAGATGCTGTAATGGTTGGTGTGTTAGCAGCGTTAGCAGTGATGCTAATAACCGGTTGTTTTGGTAAAAATAAAATCAGGTTTCTTTATAAAGCAATTTAAACCATCAGAGAGCCGATGGGATGTTTCTATATCAGTATTATTCATTCTATATGAATGTCCGCTTTGCAGATATGCTCACTTTATGCTAATTTCAGGCAGTTTTTTGTTTGTATAAATTGAATATTTCTGCAGGCTGCGGTCCATAAACAGTGTTTAGATTACATAACCCCCCCCCCCCAGTCAAACAACAGTCAGGTAACACTGAGTGTAAATGAAGTGTGTGAAGTTGCTCTCTACAGGAAGAGGAGGAGTGAGTGAAGGAGGGATTTTGGACCCAGCTGTTGTTTCTAGAAACAGATTTCTGCTGTTGATTCTTTAAAATGTCATGTTTGAGCGTCGTGCCGGCGTGGACGCACACAGAGAGTCAGACAGACACCGCTGGAGGACAGACAGGACATACATTTATGAGAGTGAACGGAGCCTTTAACTGAAGCTGAGTGGATGCTGCCGCTCACTCACCGGCCTCTGTGTGTGTGTGTGTGTGTGTGTGAATATAAATGCGTGGCGTTGCTCCTCTCAGAGGTCGCTTTGTTTCCTCCGTTTGCCGGTTAATGGCCGAAATCCTGCCGAGGCAGCAGAACGCACCGCTGACGGATCGCCGTAACAGCGCCGTTATTACACACTAATATTGCAATTAGATGGGTGGACAAGTTGCCCGAGCGGGGCAATAAATTGCCGCAGAGTGTCAGAGCGTACGAGGGGGGCCGAGCTCTAATTACCCAGAACACACCTCTTCAGCAACCTCCTCCCCTCCTCCGCTGTCTGACCGCCACCCTCCCGCTTTAATGGCCGGGCCTTACATGGAGGTCACGACCCCACCTGCGCTGGCTGATCACCGCTTGTTCCTCTAACGCCATTTGTGGCTTTGATGTCATCTGCAGAGAGTTTAGAGTGATGGAGCGTGACCTTTGACCTCCACACACACCATCAGCCTCTGTCTCCTCCCTCCTCCTTCACCCACTCCTGGTATCGAACCCGTCGCCCCGGACGTTAGCAGCCAATCAGTGGGTTCATGATGATTTCATACATATACAAGTATTAAAACTACATTTCCCATCAGCCCTGTCGCCTCCTGTGACTTTACTCTCCATCTTCTGCCTCTGAACCAAATTAGAGTTGGAAATCAAAACCGAAGAGGTTCAGAATCTCGTGTGTTTTTCAGTTTTGAGAATTAATCATCATTTGCAAAAAGAAACTCCTGCGCGCCGTCTTCGTCTCGTGGTAAAGATGCTTTATCGTCTCCCGGGAGCAGAAACGCCAGCGAAGGCTGCAGAGCGAGAGAGGAAGGTTTGATTTACAGAGACGATTCAGGAAGAAACAACACAGGATTTTATATAAAATACACCTCAGAGGTTTCTGTCAGCTTTTTATTCTTTAATTTCCATCCTCACAAAAAATCTGTTTTTGTTCCTTCGAAGCCGGAGACGTTGGCCTGAATCTAACAGTAGTTGTTGTTTGTTCACTACGTATGTTTGTGTTCCTACAGTAGTTTTTTGTTTGTTCATTACAGTAGTTTGTTTTTTTTTTGTTTCCACTAACAGTAGTTGGTTGGTTGTTCACTACGTTATTATTGTTTGTTCCACGTAATATTTTTTGGTTCACTGACAGACTCAAGGGTTTTTGTTTTATGGTCAGTTGTCTGAACGCATTTATGGAAAGGATCCCTACAAGATAACCTTTAGTTTAACCAAACAGCCGTAAAAATTTATCAATAAATCAATCCTCAAACAGAAATACGAAGACACAAAACTCATTTTAACTTCAGAACTGCATTTCCAAACAACAATCACCATCACAAAGCTTCCCAGTCAACAGGGAAAAGCAAATATCCTCAATTGGTTGGGTAGTAAAAACAATTGAATACTGGATTGTTTATTACAGCTCAAAATGTGGAGCTTTCAAGGTCCAGTTTTTTTAGCCAACTTGAATTACTCGCTCACTTCCCTCTTTTTCCAAGAGTGTGGGAGAACTCCGGTGGGGGCCTTCCAAAACGCCGCTATGAAGAAAGCCAGGTTTGTTTTTTGTCTTATTGGCTTACTGTAGATTTATTGGACCTAGTTATTTCTTTCGTTGGTTCAGTTTTTGTGGGTGTGTTTGGTCCGGACCCCTATTGGGAGGGTAACTCCAATTGGGTTGGGGTTGGGGGGGGTTAAAAAATTCTGCCTGTTGGACCCCTTCCAACAATTTCGTAGGTAAATTTGGGATCCGGCGAGGCGGAAGGCCATTCGACGCCGAATTAAGTATTAGAATTTTCAATAATGCGGGACATTTGGCAGGCCAAAGGCAAAATTGAAGGAGAAAGAGAAAGAGAAAGGGAGGAAGAGTTGTGG
>NW_023339785.1:26236220-26236499 GCF_004916995.1 Morone saxatilis | reverse complement strand
AACACTCATTTTACCTTCAGATCTGCATTTCACCAACAATCAACCAATCACAAAGCCTCCAGTTCAAACAGGGAACAGCAAATATCCATCAGTGTTTGATAGTAAAACAAGTGAATAATGGATGTTATTACAGCCTCAATGTGGAGCTTCAAAGGTCCAGTTTTTAGCCAACTGAATACCCCTCGCCTCACCTCCCCTCTTCCAAGAGTGTGGGAGAAACTACGGTGGCCTCCAAACGCCCCTATCGAGAGCCAGGTTTTGGTTTGTCCATTCTTGGCT
>NW_023339785.1:26235588-26236174 GCF_004916995.1 Morone saxatilis | reverse complement strand
CAGTATGTGTGTGTGTCGGACCCTATGGAGGGTTAACTCCACTGGGGGGTGGGGTGGGGGGGTTATCTGCCCCTGTGGACCCTTCCCAGCAATCGTAGCGTATTGATCGGGCGAGCGAGGCCCATCGGAGCCAGCCAGATTAAGAGTATAGATTTACAATAAATGCAGGACATTACTGGGCAGGCAAGGCTAAAATTGAAAGGAGAGAGAGAGAGGGAGAGGAAGAGTCAGTGAGGAACGCCCGGGGGTTGCCGCAGGGGTTTCTGGGTAACAGCGGATACACGCAGGTCAACTGCTGCGGCGTGATTTCAGCTTTATGACGGTTATTGAAGGAAGTGTTGTTAGGATGGCGTGTTAATGGGGCTTTATGGCGCCGACACGGACGGAGAACCTATAGGGGCAATGCATCATGGGTAAAGTGGGATCAGGTTACACTGGTGTTTTATTTTGAAGGTCGATTCTGATAGAAATAGGAGGTTTGTAGTCAGTTACTGAACTGATATGAGACACTGACCAGCAGACGCCATTCGCTGTCTCATGGGAGTTCTTCACTGAGGCTGAAGCTAACAGACGGAGCCGAGCTGCT
>NW_023339785.1:26231933-26235488 GCF_004916995.1 Morone saxatilis | reverse complement strand
TAACTAATGAATAAATTCCAGAGCTATTGGTTCATGCATCTACAGTATGTGCCACTGGATGTCTTCCAGCGGTCCAATAAACACCGCAGTTTTTTACAACATTGAGGTTAATGTCCATCCAGCCAAGTGTGTTTGTTCTGAGCTGCATTCAGAACTCTATTTAACAAAATCTGTAATTTTTAAGAAAATAAACCTCCTCCTTCTGTTTGATGGATGATGATTAATGTATTGTTTCCAAATAAACACGTCCGAGGTTTTTTTGTTTGATTTGCAGCAGGTGCCCTCAGCCCAAGTCAACTAGCCTGCTGTTGGCTGTAACGGTGTCAACTCGCGCACGCGAACAAGGATTGGACCCAAAGCAGGAACATGCGGGACGCAATGACGAGAGCACGAAAAACAATCAGGAAGTGTCAACAGACGCCACAGAGGAAGTTTACAAAATAAAACAGGAGAATAAGCAAAAGTGAAACGATGTCAAATAACTCAACATCACGATCCTCTCACTAACACAGATTTCCTCTATGAACTCCAATCCAACTCCATCCTAAATTTAAAAAGTTAAGATATTAAAGTAAACACAGTTCTCTTCGTCATCTCTCTACCGCCAAAAATATTCCACCTCCCAACATGGCGGCACGTCTGTCCCAACCGCCAGCGAGTGCTAACCAATCAGTGATCATCTGACAGGAAGTAGCAGAAGAGCCCAACAGACGTCTACGAACACACACACACACACACACACACACACTCACACACTCCCCTCCCCCACAGCTGCTGGCGAGGCAGGAGCCCACGGATGGTCGTCCTTAATTAGCCACACCGCACTCATATTCCTGATTAAACCGCTGTGTGTGTGTGTGTGTGTGATGGAAGGTTATCAGTGCATTCTTAATTGGGAAAACACTCGAGTGATTAACGGGAGGAAGGGGGGCGAGCGAGCTTGAGAATGAGTGGCAGAGATTGAGAGAGAGAGAGAGCAAGAGAGAGGTGCTCTGAATATTAACAGCTCTGACCAGCAGCACTGAGAATAACCTGCTCCGGACCCCCCCGGGGCAGAAATTTACCCCCCTCAAAGTCCCTCGTTGTATGAGCTCGATCGACAACACGGGCAGCGTTACAGACCCCCAAATCATCCACAACTACAGACTACAAGTTTAGTTTAGTGGGTTTTTAGAAACAAATAAACTCCAGAAGATGAAACAGTTATAAATATGTTCTGATTTAATCACAATCACATGTATCAATTTAAAAAAATGTAAATATTCAGACTTATATATTTTTTTTATATTTTATTTTATTTTATTCATTTTTGTGGCACATTAGTATCACAGTTTAGGGTTTCCTCCGCACTGTAAGAAAAAACTGTACGTTTACAGGTTTTTCAGTTTTTATTTACTGTTTTTTAAATACATATTAATAAAATTCTAGAATATCCTGTGAATTTGCATGTCTAATGTAAAAAACATGAAAAATCTGTAAATCTGCAACTGTAAATAGTCATAAAATTATTATTTATCATTTAAAGAATGTGAATGTGAATACATTTCTAAAATTGTGTCAAATTAGTAGTAAATTAATTTGTTGTGTAATTTTACACAAATTAGTTAGTTAATTGACAGATATCCTGTATAATGATGGAAGTTGAATAAATGTTGTTTATCAGTGTATAAGCATTGGTAAACTGTCCAAATACAGTTTTTATCAGTGTAAACAGATACAGTAAATTACTGTAATTTCACAGATGAGTGGGGGACTTGTTATGTACAAGACATCTAGTGATAGGTGGTGGTAAAGAGCGTCACATTAAAGGGATGAAAAATCAAATAATAACAGCACTCTTGAACATAAAACATATAAAAGAGAAAGTGAGAGCGGTTCAGTAACAGAGAGAGTGAGAGAACTGTTTACAGGTTGTGTGTGTGTACTGAGATTAACAAGGTGATTTGCCTTGAGGGGGTGAGGTGCATGCTGGGAGGGGGATTTGGCTAAGAGGAAGAAGAAGGAATAAGAAGTGGAGGGGCGGTGGAGCTCCCAAAGTTCCCATGATCCCCCGGTGAGTGCCCCACCCTGGGTCGGGGTGGGGGGTGAGTGGGGGGGTGTTTCCAGCTGAGCACCGCTGGATGTTGACACTGAGGCGGCTAACGAACCTGCAGGAGGTGATGTAATCACATTTGGCCTTAATTCTGCAATCCAATTAAGAGTCAACAGGAAGTGGGAACCAGCTGATGGCATGGTGGAGGATCGGATCGAGTGGTGGGACGGGTTGAGGTCTGAACCAGACTCTCTGAACCAGAACCCCGGACTCTAACAGCAGGTCTTCTGTCTAACTTTAATGGTCTTTTGTTTTTTAATCCGACCGTACGAACAATAAATACTGATATAAACCGTTAAAAAAATATATCCGCGCCCAGTTTTTTTGCATTTGTAGCACCCCCTAGTGGTGGATTGAAGTGAAACTTTCAGGGTGTTTTTCAGGTCCTTATATGGACATATCCTGTGTGTTTTGTGATGATTGGCCCAATGGTTGTATATTTATATCTATATATGTGCTGAGTCACGCCCCCTCTGAAGCTCATTGGCCAATATCTTGAACCCTAATTAAGCTATCAGTAAGCTTTACGCAACGTCTGATCAGCTTCGTCTGATGATGTTCCTCAGAAGATTTGGTGGCAATCCGATCCGATCAGGAAAAGATGGCAAAAATGTGTTTTTTAAAATATTTAATATTTTTGTGTTCTGGATATCTTTTTTGGACATTTTAAATTACTTTTTTTTTATAGATGTGACAATTAATCGATGAATCAGTGACAATAATCATTGAGTGCAGCAGTAATATTATTAATAGTTGTGATTTCAGTAGTCTCTCAAACCAAAAACATGTAAACTCAAAAACGCTTCAGGTGGATCCACCTCAACTGACCTCCGTCATTCATCTCGTCTGTATGTAAACCCCTCCTTCCACCTCCTCCCCCCTGCAGTAAATGGCTTCGGGCTTCCTGGGCCACTGAGCATTTTTACCTGGATCACATCAAACCTGGGCAAGCCCTGAGGTGCCCCCACAGGCCCCCCGGCTTCACCAGGGCCTAATGGAGATACCCAGACACAGGGACAGGTAACTGACCTCCGCCAGCTCCCCCCAACCTACCCCCCCCCAAAAAAAAACTGCCACACACACACACACACACATCTGACCAACGAACTAAATGAAACTCTGTGGAGTCGACAGAGACTTTTCCTCCTCTGAGCTGCAGGACGTAAACCAACTGCTGCAACAGAGGCGGAGGTCAGTTGTGAGATCTGATCCCAGAGCTCACACACACACACACACACACACACAGCATTAGTCATTCCTCTGTACTATTCTTGTTAATCTTCTCGGTCACATAAAGTAAACATGACTCTAAAAACAGGACTGCCACTTGACCTCCGACCTCTCTCTCTGTCTTAATTCAAAGTCAACTTTTAAATAAAGTGAAAACAAACCAAACAAAACAACATTTCTAGAGCTACCTTTTATATGTCGGTAAGTTGTGAGAAATCTGTCATTTTATTCAG
>NW_023339785.1:26224792-26231833 GCF_004916995.1 Morone saxatilis | reverse complement strand
TCTGCAATGTGCACCGCGCGCGCGCGAACATGATTCACCGCTGCGTCCGGACCGACACTTGCGTTTGTATACAACAGTTTATACTGCGTCTTGACCGCGAATGCAGCTAAAGCGTGGTTAACCACATTCGTGAATGCATGTTCGGCGACCCAGTGGGAGTTGTTGAGTTTTACACCCAGAGACAACCAAACAATGCATTCGTATCATGCAATGTGCGAACCAACGAACTTCCAGACCCTCCCTCTAGAGTCTGAACTACTAAAACAATCACATAATAATACATACAATCACAATATATGAATCACTTGACAATAATCTAAGTAAGCAATAATAACATAAGTAAACAATAAATGATCACATCCCAAACAATACAATTAAATAATAATGAACGCTGTACCCTTAAGTGAGTTCCACCACATCACCTGGTGTACCTTCTGTCCCATCAGAGCGGCCACTTCCTGTTACGACAGGACCAGGACAAGAACCCCGCGAGATGTGTCGCGTCCTCCTCCACCCACGAGACGTCATCGTGCAGGGTAAGATATTACAACCCTGATCAACGGTCCTCAACAGGAAAAGCCTGCGCTCAGGGACTTGGGTGCCTTGCTCATGGCACGTCGGCTGCTGTTATAACTTTTTCACACTGTGAATCACACAGTGTGTCTCGCTAGGCCCGCAGTGTGTCAATCTAACTCCGTGCCACTGTGTTGTGTCATGAGCTGTGTTCCATGCTGAGCTGGAAGATACAACCAGTTCTGCTGTGCTTGGGCAATATAATCAATACTGTCAATATCAGTATATATTTATATTAATATAAATTCAGATTATTACAAAAGCATACCTCGAACTGGTACTTAGATAACTGAAGTTCAAGTCAGGTTGTTCCCTGAGCATCTGCTCTACACAATTTATAGTTAATTATTCTTTTAGGTTTATTTATTTTAAACCTGCGATCAACCACCCAGAACGCTAACAACACCTAGGCACAACATAGATATAGCAACAAGTACAATAAGCAAATCTGCCACTGACTTTACCATCAGCCACACCGAAGAAGTATTCAGTACTTTTTGAAGTAAAGTACAGAAAAATACTGCAATATATCTTTTAAAAATCTCCTAACTTTAGTCAACAGTGATGTATACTAAAGGAGTTTGAGTACAAGTGTGCATATCTTATGTGACATTCATTGGACTTGGCATAGTCATAATAATCAATGTTAGAGGAGCACTCGAAATGTTTACATACAGTAAACCAGTTTAGCTCATGGTTCTCAACCTACAACGTGGGGTCTCAGATGTTTTGTTCAGCTTTTGCCGCGTCTTTACAAAAATATCTTTGATTTTATTGGAAATATGATACAATTTAATCAATACGGAAGGTTGATAAGAAATGTGAGAGTTTTTAAACCTCAGAGACACAAAACACATGCTAAACATTTTAGTATCCAGGAGACATGAATATCATACTTTAATGTAAACATATTTCTGATATGTATACAGCTGTGAGTTAAATGTTTGGCATTTTATATCTGAGGCTTTGGTGTCAAGATAAAGAGAACAAGCATTCAGAACTGAACAATCGTCACAATTCCATATAAACGACCGCAGACCCGAACAGTGTGTGTGTGTGGTGTGTGTGTGCTAGAGAGAGAGGAGAGTGTGTGGTTGTGTGTGTGGGTGTGTGTGGTGTGTGTGCCGTGCGTGTGTGTTACGTGCAGTCTACTTCACAGAGAGACAAAAAGAGCAAGCCTGTTGGTTTGTTCGTTCATGCACACCAATCAAAACACGTTATTTGCCTGGCCCTGCGTGCTCGCTCGCTGTCGGCTGAGAGTTATCGGTTTTAACCTGGTCAGCCACTGAGGAGGTCGAAGAAGAACAGAGAAGAGGAGGAGGAGGAGGAGGATGAGTGGGGGGGATAAAAATAGGACACACACACATAAATAACAAACATATACACACAAAGAGTGTCTTTGTGTGTTTGAGTCGCTTCAGCTTTTAGACGAGAAAACATGTTTAGATTGAATTTATTTAGTTCAACTCATCTGGTCCCAGTTCAGTAAACTGGTTAAACTGGTTCGTCTGTTCTTGATAGCTAAAGCACAAAATGATCTGTAGTAAACTGGTTTATGTCTGTGGTTAACTGGTTTAGAAGCGCTGTTGCAGAGGTGTGTAGTAAACTGGGTAAACTGTGAACTGGTTGAGGCGTGCAGTAAACTAAAGTGGACTGGTTTCCATGTGCAGTGAATTAGAGAATGTGTTCAGGTGTGGATAAATTGGTAAAAACTAGTTTACATGTGCAATAAACTGCTCTAAATCTGGAGTAAACTGGTTTAGGAGCGCTGTTGCATAGGTGTGTAGTAAACTGGGTAAACTGGTTTACATGTAAACTGGAACAAATGTGCAAAAAAGTGGTTCATATATATAAAAACTGGAACAATATTAAACTGGTTAAATATTAACTTGTTTAAATGTGCACCAAACTGGTTTCTGTTAATCTTAGAAAATTGCTAAATAAACTGGTTTACCTGTAAACTTGTATAAATGGGCAGTAAATCGTTTTAAATATGAACTTTGGTGGTTTTATTGGTTGAATAAAGAAGTTACAAGTACATTTAGTCTTTAGATCAGAACCAGATCCAGAACCCAGAACTAGTCCTGTAGTTTGACCTTGTACACCTGCTGTGTATCACCTCTTCTTCACCACAACTTCTGGATCTCTAAACTTCTCCTGCTCTGACTTTTATCGGGGCGTCGAGCTCATTTCCCCCCCGCGAGATTCCTTCGATACGAGCTTCATTTCCATAATGACGGCTGGCTGTCTGCGTCTCTGAGCTTCAGTCATTATGTGATTGAGTGCGATTATTAACCAGCGTTCCCCCTGATGGATGCTGTGTTTCCATTCGCTAATGAGTGAGGGATCACTCTTTCCATCTCTCTCTCTCTGTCTCTATGCTGCTCCCAGGTGGGGGCGTCTTTATGGGCGTCCCTGTTGGTTTGTCTACCTGGATCACACTCGCCAGGCTGCACCTTTTGGGTGTAGCACCTGTTTCAGTGTGTACAGGTGGAGGAACACCTTGTCACCCCCCCACCCCCCGTGGGATTAATACAACAAGACAATACCAGGGTCCATCTGTAATATTGAACTTTTAATGAGGAGATTTTAATTCACATCCCTCATTTTCATATTTAAACATAAAGTTTTACCAAACTTGTAATACAAAAAATGATTCTCTTAATGTCAGTAATCAACTGGGGAAGTTTCATCCTGTTATATGTTAGTTAATATTTTTACCCTATTCTCTGCAGTGAGTAAATAGCCGTTTATCCAAACCTTCCAGTTTCATTGCTCTCTGTATTCTGAAGGTTTTTACTGAAGGCTTTGTTCATATATCATTTACAACCTGATTTATAGCACATTTTATTACTAAAACATGGAGAAAATAGTTTTTTTTTAAATGGCTGTTGACATTATTTTCTAACATGTAAAAATCTTTGTTCTAATTTGTCAGATTTTTCTTCTGGAAATGAAAATTTATGAAAATTAGCAATTTTTTAAGTAGATACAAATGTTTGCACATTAAAACATAAAATATTTAAACATACAATTTCAGAAAACTGTGTACTTGATATGCTACGTGCTAGGCTAATCTATGTTGAAACCACATTTTGGTTAAAAGTTAAAAGATAAAAGAGACAAATATATAGTCACATCTTAAATTACCTAATGTTAGCAAAACTCTCGCTAACTAACTGGTTAATCTACTTCAATTGTTAACTCGATAATTAGCTTCCATTTTGCTAACATTAGTTAGCTAGATGAGATTATCTGTGTCTCTTTTATCTTATAACTTTTAACCAAATGTGGTTTCAACATAGATTAGCCTAGCACATAGCATATAAGTACAGGAAAGGAGGAAGTTGACCGAGGCTAGCTCAACTGTGATTGGAGCACACAGCAAAAAGGGGCGGGGCTTAGGAAGGATCAGTTACTGTTAGATATTGTCTCATTTAAACATAACATTTCAGAAAACTTGTAATAATGTCCGTGATCAGCTGGGGAAGTTAATTCACCTGTAGTGTTTGTACATCCACCTTGACCTTTGACCTCCAGCTCCTGTTGTGTAGCATTGAAATAATGACCTACAACAGACACAAAGATCTCTCTGAGCACACGAGGAGGTTTTAAAGTCTACGTGTGTGTTTGAGCTGCCCTCTCCATCCTATCATTGCAGCCATTAACCATTCTTAAACGGGGCTCTGCCGCTTTCCAAAACTACCAATCACAACCCAGCGAGCAGGCGAGGTGGTGGCAGCCAGGTTGGCACGCCGGCGTTGCCAGCGGGCTCCCGGAGGCTCGCCAGCTCCTCGCCTCGCCGCCACCTCGCTGGCTGCCAGGCTGCGGGCGATGCCGAGTAAAAACCTGCTGCCATCGCTCGCCGAGAGGAAGGCGGCACTCATCAACAGGCCTGGCTGCCGCGGCGTTCCAGGCCTTCGGGTAATTACAACACTTGCCCTTTGAAAGCGAGCCCTGCGCTGCCGGCCCGTCCTGCTCGGTGTTATCTGGACGCTGTGATCCGAGCGCCGGCCCCTGACGCAGCGCTGCACGCTCCCCGGGGAGCCTTTGAAGGGCTCTCTCAGTGTGTGTGTTTGTGATAGCGCCGACATGCCCGGACAAACCTTCTCTTTGTGCCTTAAGTAGATTCCACTTGTGGTGGCGTCTGAAGTGGCGAGGAGGAGCAGCCAGCGGTAATGATGCTTGTGTGGCCCCGGCCGAGGCTCGCCGGCCAAACTGGCTCCTGTGGCTGAATTATTTTTAGGGCCTGAGTGTGTGTGTGTGTGTGTGTGTGTGTGTGTGTGTGCGGCGGGTCTCTGCAGCGCCGGCGAGGGATGAACTCTCCTCGCCAAAATGAGTGACAGCGGCACCAACCCACACACACACACACTCTGTTTGTTTTATTCTCACACACACACTCTCAGGTTGGTGTGTGTTGTACCTCTCAGTCATTAGCCGGCCGTGGTGTTAGCCTGTTTGCGGCCCGGGGGGAAACGTCATTAAGGCGATATTGTGGACGCTCAGCCAAGGTTTGTTTTCGTCTTTGGAAAGGGGCCCCGGGTCCCTGGAGGGGCCCCGGCAGTGCTCCTGGGGTCCAGTTTGTTTATAACACTTCTTTGGCAGTTTGGAGGAGGTTGTCACCACAGCAGCACCAGTGGGTTTCCAATGCTAATTGGTCTCCTGGAACTTTCACTAATGGTTCCAAGTAGCTGGGGGAATAAATTATTGTGGCGCATTCTATGGCAACAGTCACACATACACATCCATACAGACACTGCGAGGCAGCGGGGACACAAACACAGCGCTTACTTTATGATTTTTCTGTACTTAGAGATCAAACGGCGTGATAAATGATTCATAAAGCGTCTCATTTGGCATTCGCTGCCTCGATTTGACGCTTGCTTGTCAAATGGCAATTTGATTCAGGACAGCATGGGGGCGAGCGCGGGAGCGTAATTGGACGTCGCGGGTCATATGCAATATGATTAATTTTTAAGAATTACCGGAAGATATGTTAATGACCCTCGCAGCGATAAGAAGCTCGTCAGAAGATCAGGATGAAATCTGCTGTCTGTTGTTATTAACGACCGCTTCCGTCGCTCTCTCACATCGCGTCTCACAGAGTTCGAGCTGATGTTCGCCGCCATAAATTCATCCTGACAAACTTCTGACATCGTCTGAGGTTGAAAACGTGAATATTTCCTCTGAGACGCAAATCTTCTCCTCATGTTTAGTTCATTTAGAGAGCAAATGGATTCAGACACACGCTCAGAAAGAGACAGAAATCATCTGTAGTCTCTTTCCTTCTGAAACACATGTAAATGTTGGAGGAAAATTCATTCAATAGTAGTAGTTAAAAATAACACATTTTATTGATTTTCCTTTCAAAATATGACCTTTATTTCCAATTTACAGACTTTATCTCCAGATATAAATCACCCCCTTATGGAATAAAGCAAAAAGCAAAACAAAAGCTGTAACACAACAACATAATTAAATATGTAAATAACAAATACCAACAATACAACAATACGAGCAGAATAGAAGCTATAAAATAAAATAAAAGAAAGTAGAAAGATGAAAACAGTTCATGTGCCAACTTTTAAAACATTTTCTAAACAATTATTGATCTTCTTTCTGTCGTGTTTTGTATAAAATCTCTAACGTTAGCTGTACGAGCTAACTAGCTAATGACAGTTAGCTTCTTTTAGCAACAAGTCCATCAGGAAACTGTTTAAATCAGCTCAATGTCCTCTGTCTGTCCTCTGTCTGTCTCTGTCTGTCCTCTGTCTGTCCTCTGTCCTCCGTCTGTCTCTGTTTGTCCTCTGCCTGTCTCTGTTTGTCCTCTGTTTGTCCTCTGCCCTCTGCCTGTCCTCTGTCCTCTGCCTGTCTCTGTTTGTCCTCTGCCCTCTGTCTGCCTCTGTCTGTCCTCTGTCTGTCTGTCGTCCTCTGTTTGTCCTCTGTCTGTCTGTCTGTCTGTCTGCTTTTTCCTCTTCTGTTTGTCTGCTCCTCTGTCTCCTTGTCTGCTCTTTTGTTTTCTGTCATGTCTCTGTTGTTCCTCTGTTTGTCCTCTGTCTGTCTTGTTCTGGTCTGTCTGTCCTCTGTCTGTCTGTCGTCTGTCCTCTTGTCTGTCTCTGAGGTCGTGTTCAGTCAGTCTTCCTACAAAACAGAATGAGACTTTTATTGTGGAAGTTATAGTTTTATTGTGGAATAATCTGCCTCTGAAGTTATAAAGTAACATCAGCTGTAAATGTTAAATCCTAAAAGTACATTATTATTATTTAAGTAAACTCTGAATCCCGTGGTGTGTTCACTGACAGCAGGTTTTCCTGCGACTGTCTGATGGGTATTAATGTGTTGGATTCAGTCCGCCGCTGTTCAACATGCCACACTGACCCAACGACACCAGAAGCCTCATTTGGCTCCACCCGTCCCCTGTAGAGCTGAAACAGAAACCCAGCGCTCCTCCCCCTCCTCCCCCCTCCT
>NW_023339785.1:26219319-26224767 GCF_004916995.1 Morone saxatilis | reverse complement strand
TCCTGATGTGTCTCCACAACCAGTCTCCTGGGCGGTAAAACACTGCGCCCGGGCCATTTTGCCCTCCTTACCTACTTCCTTTTTTTCGATCAATCCTTCTTTTTTTCTTCTTTTTTCAATTCTATCCTTTGCTCGTGTATGTTACATTCCTCCATCGTGCCCATTCCAACTTGACCACCATTTCTCCTATCTCCCACATCTCCCACTCAAAACTCTGAGGTGTTCCGTCAACACCATAGAGCTTGTGAAGTAGCGACTCTGTGCCTATCTACTGGTGCCACAGCAGCTTAATAGAATGCCAGCTCGACGCTCAGGATTCTCTGAGGGATGTTTCTAGTGACTGAGGTTTCGTCAGGATGTGTGGGCGAGATGTGTCCTGTTGAATAAGCTGGACGTGTGTATGCAGGATCTCGGTTCATCACGTTACCTTATATATATGTCACGCTGCCTGAACCCAGTTATATTACATAAAATTAAAATAAAGTTCCTAGTTTATGTTGTGTAGAGAAGCAAACATTTTATACAATTTAAAAAATAACATGTTCATCTCTATCTTGTCGCACAGTGACTCCGTGTGTAAAAGCCTTTACTTGGAACAGACTAGGTATAGGCTTACCAAAGCGAAATGTGAAGGCCATGCGTTCCATTATGACCTCGCCGCTGTTCTGTTTGCATTTCTTTGCAATCATCGCACAAGAGCTCAGAGCCAAACAGATGATGGCATTGAATGGCTGTATCTATTACGCATTTGACCTACTTGCATCTGTGGTGAGGGCGCGAATCCACAACTAACTATTACACTTACCTTGAATCACATAGGTTCCTATGACTTCCAGGGAACGTGTACCTATATAGTTGTAAGCAAACCGCATATTGTAATGACCGACACAGATGAACATACATCTCATTCAGTGAAGCATAAGTACCATGAGCGCTGGAGCTGGGAGCTACAGGTTCTCGTCCGTAACTTGACCTTCTCTCGAATACGTCGATCATGGTGCCCAATCAAAGTCGCACCAATCATGTCGAGGGGGCCAAACTAAGAAGTGTTAGGATAAAACAGTCAGAGCTAAAAAAACAACGCTTTCTGGAACACATTGCAAGGCATTCAATTTACGAAACAACTCTCCCCATTTACACTGACCCTAGGCTCCAGACCTTATTGAAAGCACATAGATTAGTGCAAACACACTTATAAAGCTACAATTGCCTCATAGATGCTTTGATATTCCCCTGTTAAAGGGAATGGCACGTTGACTAAAATAAAGAGTACGGTCTTGAAATGGGACTCAAAGTACTAGTATATCAGGCTATGGCAAAGTGAGTGTCTCTCTCTCACACAAATATCCACCTCATGTCGCCCAACTTCTTGGGCCTGAATGAGTAAGATACGACTGGAACTGTATCGACTGACAAATCTCCGTTAACTTAACACGCTTCATGATAATATGCCTATGATTGTTACCAACTCCTTCCAATAGATCATAACCACCATTTCTGACCATCCATAAAAAACCTAACCCACACTTATATCTATCACATACTTATACCTTGACAAATTTTAAGTATTCAATTCACGCTCCACTATCAAATGTTTCACTTGCATTACTCGGATGTGTTATCTATATATCAATTAAGTCAATTAAATCTACCAGGATCAAAAAACAATCGTGGACTGTGGCAAACTTAATCGTGCAAATTCCAAGAATGATTGATAGTTCACGATACCCACTACTGGAATTGCATGGAATCAACCAACTCCTAATGACGAGTTTCAGAGAAAAGGCTTGGAAAGAGTGAGGCAGGAGACAGCGCATTACTTGCTACGCCGAAAAAGGGTGTAGCTCCTCTGCACACACAAATGATACAATGAAAGATTCCACCATTTTCGCTCGCGCGCTCGTCGCCCGGTGACTATCAGGCAAGCCGAAACGCGCACCGTAACGAACACTCTTCGCATTCGATCACATGGACCCAGCGCGTCAAACTATAATCACAGAGCCTGTGATGCTATTGACGTGTGACCCCACATATGTCGGCTTGGGACGCACTCGCACCCCATTACTCGTGACCCGGAGCCACCAACCTATCTATATCCCACCAACCTATGCTCAGTCGCCCGTACAGTCCTGCTCAACAACATACGCGTCCACCAAGAACCCACACACACACACACATATGCATACACACACACACACACACACACCTACATACACACACACACACACACACACACACACACACACACCCCTGGGGGACAATACTTTTAGGATAACGACCACTTCTGCATTATTGATCCTGATGCTGGCTCTGTTCCTCTGGATTAAAACGCTCCAGTTTGACCAGGAGGGATGGGGATTGCATCAGGGACACACACACATACACACAAACACACACACACACATACACGTGCGCTGTGTGTAGTTTGGTGGTCGATATTTATACATCATCATTCCTGATGCAAGAGTCCCGCGAGTGTGTGATTGCATGTCCACTTTCATGCCTGTTTGTGGGTTAATGTCCACCTTCTGCTGCCAGCGTGTGCTCTGTTTGTCTGTCTCTGTGAGGACCGGCTGCAGCTTCACACCTCGACCGGGAGGACACGTTTAAAAGTGAGGACGTTGTTTAAAAGTGAGGACGGTGTTTAAAAGTGAGGATGGTGTTTAAAAGTGAGAATGTTGTGTAAAAGTGAGGACACGTTTAAAAGTGAGTTTGTACATTGAGAGCAAAACTGGAGTCAGATTCCTTGTATGTGAACAGACCTGATCAATAAAGTGATTCTGATTTCTGAAAAGTGAGGAAAGGTTTGAAATTGTGAGGTTTTTTTTGAGGACTTTTGTAAAAGTGCTGACATTTTTAGAAACTGAAAGTGAGCGCATGAAAACATTTTTATAAAAGAAGACTTTTAGAATCATCCATAAAAAGGACATTTTTGTAAATTAAAAATCTGGACACTTAACATGTGAACACTTTGTAAAGTGAGGACGTTTTTCTGGTCTTCTCTAGTTTACTGGGCTCCTTGAGGTTTCAGACTCTGTTTGAGGGTTCAGGTCCATGTTAGTCTTCATGGTCCTCACATGTAGAGTAAATAGTGAAGCAGTAGACAGAGAAATGAGGCTGATTCTGGAGCAGTTCAGTCTCAGATTTAGTTTCTTCTAAAACTTTTTGTTTGTTGCTCTGAAATATTTTTCGCTCCTCTTTTAAAAATATGAAAACTGTCCCGCAGAGATCTAACCGCTGATGTCACACTGCGATGTCGCTCCGCGGTCCAATCAGCATTCAGCTGCTCCTCGCTCTGGACGCGGGCCCCTAACACGCCCTTGACGGGGTCTTATCGATCCACGGGGACTCCAGCCGACCCGTCTGTCAGGTCTGACTGTAGACCAATGGGGTGTCATGTAGTGGGAGGTGGAGGTGGAGACGTGTGGGGGTGGGGGGGCGGTGTCAGGATTATTGTCTCCAGTGTGCCGTCGCTGTGCCACATTAGGGCCTATTGATCGGTTTCCGTGGCTGACGCTTTGTCGAGGAGCCGCTTGGTACATCGATTGGTGACATGCCGGCAGGGCCGAACCAGCGGGGAGGGGGGGTGATATGACTGGGTGGGGGGGATACTAAGTGGGAGGTGTAACTGGGAGAACTGGTGGAGGTTAAAAAGTGTCATTTTATTTAATGTCACTGAATTTAAACGAGTGTTGGCATTGGTTAACGAGCAGATCTCTTCCATTTTGGACAGAATGAGCAACTGGGAAGACTGGGAATTTGCACCAGTAAAGTTCAGTATCGACTAAAACAGGATTCATTATGGATCTTAATCTAATTTACAGACTTTTATTATTTTAGTTTTACATGCTGACATTGATTTTTAGGCATTATTTGACTACTGGTCTCTGGATGTCTGCCTCTGTAATGAACTGAACTTTGTAGGAACCTGAAGGCAACACACTACATATACATAATGTATAAAAGTAATGTATAATGTAATGTATAATATAATGTTTAATATAATGTATACAGGGCAGCAGGTCAATAATAATTCAGCTGTGAGCATTTTTTGGGTGAATTTGTATTTTAGAGAAATGAAGAAAAAGAGCTTTGTGTTTATTTTGACTTTGTCCTGAACAATGTTGAACAGTAATAATACAAAAATATAAACAGATTGTAAAACACAAATGAGCTGAGATGTGAATTTTAAAGCTGTTTTATGTTGTTTAATTTAATTTTGTAACAAATTAAAGATTTAATTAATGTCCATTCTTTCGTAGTTGCAGTTTTCTTCTGTTGAATGTTCAGTAAAGTGTTTTAAGATGAAACCATCCATTAATTAAAATACTACAAATACACTTTAGATGATTGTTCACAGATTATATAATAATAATATTTTCAGAGTCGATCTTAAGGTGTCAGGAAGAGGAGGATCTGGAGCTGAGAGAACTTGAGGAATGAATCCGGGAGGTCGGCTGGCGGACTCGAGTGGAATTTGGAAATATTTGGGGGTTTTTCTTGGCAGAGATGCCGTTCGCAGGTTCAGATCCCACACGGGGGTTCTGAGTGAGTGAAAACCGGAAAAGTGGGAGGATCTGGAGTCGGCTAAAGACCGAGCCGCTCCACTGGAAAGGAAAACACATCAGTGCTGCTGGAGGAGGAGGAGGGTTGGACGGTTTGAGGAGAGAGTTTGAGAACATTCTGAGGTTAGAAACTGGGTTGATTCATTGAGTGTTTGATTTGCTTTCTGTTTTATAACCGGACTGTAAAGTCGGAGCAGGTTTCTGGACTCAGTGGGTCAGAGGAAATGTTTGTTTCTAGTGGAACTATTTGTCAGGAAACAGAAAGTAGTTCTGGTGCGTAACTCGCCCTGAAACCACAAACTGGTTCTGTTTGGATCAAACAAGTAGAGGTGGGGAATAATCGATCTTGGATGCATCAAGATCTTAAAGGATAATGACTCGATGCAGAAAAGTATCGAGTTAATAGGAAATTGAGCATGTTTATTGTTTATTAGTTTATTCGTCTTTTGTAAGATTTCTTCAGGACAGCACTGGGTCACAAACGCTCATATAATTGACCTCACTGCTGTATATGCTAAGTGTACTAGCTGCTATTAGCTAGTTAGCAGTCCTATTAGCTGTCTGTACCCGGACTGGGAGCTGGAAGGACAGGGGCAGTTTAAACACTACTAGTGTAGCAGCAGAGGGACCCAGCGGGGAATACTGCCAGGGAGCAGGGCCCGAATGAGCCACAGAACCGGAGTGGGGCCCGAATGAGCCACAGTAACTGTTAACGTTATCCATCGTATCGATCAGTCCACCAGGATTAGTTTCAGTGAAGTTGGAAGTTATTTATTCTGTGTGTTGAACAACCAGACTGTGTGATGTTACACTGTGTTACTGCTTGTTCTGATTCACAATCATTACTGCTGATTAACAGGTTATAATCAATACAGTGATATCA
>NW_023339785.1:26219056-26219219 GCF_004916995.1 Morone saxatilis | reverse complement strand
GACCTTTAATATAAATTCCTTTAATTCATGCAGGAAAGTTCAACTGCAGACCAACACAGAAACCTGCGAGTTCATCAATCAATACCTGAACAGACTCACCTGACCTCCAGTGCAGAGGTGCCATTTAAAAAAGGCCAAATTTAAATCTATAATCTGTAACATT
>NW_023339785.1:26218686-26218868 GCF_004916995.1 Morone saxatilis | reverse complement strand
TTATTAATAATAATAATAATAACTGGTGAATACTGTTTATATCATATTGTATTATTATAATGTTATTAGTATTATTACTGTTTGGTATCTACCTGGATACTCCTGTACTTTTGTACATTTATTGCAAGTAGAAAAGTCAGAATTATAAGATAAAATTCGTCCAGCGTGGGAGAAGCAGTGAT
>NW_023339785.1:26216575-26218661 GCF_004916995.1 Morone saxatilis | reverse complement strand
CAGTGGTGGTGAAGACAACAACTCCCATGATCCCACGCTGCTTCACCACCTCATCTACGTTCCTCTGTTGTTGAGTCTTAATTTCAGGCTGTCAGTCAGTGTATAAGAGAGTGTTTCCACGACCGTTTCAGGTCCTAAAGACGTAAATATTGGACTCTGTGCTGTAGCTGCTTTCTCTCTCCAGGGCTGCAGACCTCATTAGGAGGTTTAATCAGTGGTCTGGGACACACCTGGTCCCGGTGAGCTCCATGAATAAATCCAGAGCAGCAGCCAGTTCTGTTTGAGCCTCCTCACTCTACAGCGCCTTTATATGTGGCTTTTGTTTGCTTTTGTGCGTTTTTACAGCACAACATCTCCTCCCCACACCACACCGTAAACCCTAACAGCATGTCTTCATAAAGAGGTAAGTTAACACAACTCACTCACATGAGTTAAACCCAACTCTGTAATAACTGGTGGCTCAAACAAACAGGACCTGAACCCAGGAGACCACTGCTGGTGTCCTATTAAAACCAAAACTAAACACATAGTTTAAAGTAACTTGAGTAACTTTGTGTGGTTACAGATTACAGCTCCCTCGCTTCCCCCTCACTTTACAAGCATATGGGAGAAACTACAGTGGCTGCGAAACGCTATAGGCTAGTTTGTCCGTTCTGGGCTCCTGTAGAAACATGTGTGAACGTAACCATAAACATGTTAATCTGCATCAGTTGTCAGGAGCACATTTTGCAGATAAGTTCAATAAGAAAACAAAATCTTTGCCTTCAGTATTTTTATTTTCTAATCTGACTCCAGCAGGACCACATCGTTTCTTAGCTCCTTCCAAAACCGCCTCATTATGTACAGACTCCAGATCTGTGTCTCTGCTGTTCTGTGTGTGGTTTTCTCACCGTTGCTGTAGAGGAGCTGTAGCCTGTAGTGGATCCCGTTGTTGGTCTTCTCTCCATTGTACTCCTGTCACACAAACACACAGATCACACGTTACACGCCGAGTTACCGCCATGAAGGTGAGATCAAACGTTTACAGTCGTCGAGCAGTCGCCGGCGAGGCTGCACACAGCGGGCGGCTTCAGTGCTCACAGTCAGACCTGCTCCTGTGTTCATGTACTGCACTGTAGTAGCACTGTAAACTCTGTAAACACTGTAAACGCTGTAAACGCTGTAAACTCTGCAAATAATGCAAATACTGTACACTCTGCCTATAATCAGACACTGTGCTGTAAGTGTTGGAAACACATCTGATCACACACTGGTTTGTATTTTTTATTTTATTGTCTGCTTAATGCTGTTTGTAATAATCATATTTTTTTGTTATTCTGTGCTATTAATCAATTTATATGCTCTTGGATCTCGTCTGTGGAGTTGTTTTTCCAGTTGTTTTTTTTTTAAGTCATTTTTTTGGGCCTTTTATTGGCTTTATTAGATAGTGACAGCTGTAGATAGACAGGAAAGGGGGGTACAGAGAGAGGGGATGACACGCAGCAAAGGGCCGCAGGTCGGATTCACTGAGCTAACCGGGCTCCCCTATTTTTCAACTCTTTATAAAGCACTTTGACACACTTGACATTTGAAGATGAAAAGTTACATTTAAAATTTTTATGCAATATTTTTCAGACTCAAAGTTTAATATAAAATGTCTCAATAAGAAAAGAGAGTTCAGAAATCACCTTTCTGTCTTTCTATGTTGTAATGTCGACATCATATCTCAAACTTTAAACTTACATTACATTTTTTTGCCTGTTAGTAATAAGCTAAAAGGTCAGGATTATTTCTGACTGAGTAAAAATTGCCACAAAAGAAAGAAAATGGATGAAAGGATAATAAATAATAAAAATGACTTTTTAAATCAGAACAATCTGTTTTTTTTGCTCTTTTGTTGGCAGGAATAAGCTTCCATATAAAGTCTGATTATTTTAAGCAAAAGAGAAAAGTTTTCAGCGTCATTACTACAGTTTATATTTACTTATTGTTCAGTTTGAATTAGAAGCAGCTGGATCATGATAACTGCTGGCTGACCTTTGACCTTTGACCCCCACAACCAAGGGATAATGTGAGCCAGGACCTCCTCTCTCTCCTGTCTGTCTGT
>NW_023339785.1:26203102-26216566 GCF_004916995.1 Morone saxatilis | reverse complement strand
TGTCTGTTCTGTGTCTCTCTCTCTTGTTATCAAAATATTCTGTGTGTGCGTATGAACAGGACTCATTACAGCCACCAAAACACTGAGAGAGAGTTGTGTTTGGAGATAAAAACATCTTTTATTCTCTCTCTCGTTCTCCCCCCCCCGATCTCCTGACCTCTCTCACCCATTCCTCTCTTTCTCTTTTCAACCTTTATTCCACTTTTATTTCTTCCCCGCTCTCCTCTTCATTCGTCAGTCGGCCGCTCGGTGGCCAACAGGCCTGCGAGTGTTGGCTCAGTCCCAGTGAGTGTGTGTGTGTGTTGTGTGTGTTGGGTTGCGAGAACAGAGGTCAAAAGCAGAGGTGAGGTGAGCGAAGTGATTGGGTGGAGGGAGGGGAGGATTTTAGTGCAGCTGGCAACCGATTCAAACAACAAAACACTCCAACCTGTCTGGAAATTATATTATTATTATTATTTTTATTTATTAATCGTTGTAGGTAGTTAGTATTTTACTTATGATGTAACCATAAGTCTGCTGTTATTCTAATGTTTTTGTTATCATTAATCAATCTCATGTTCACTCAAACCAAAAAACAACATGTGACCCTGTCCGTCCGGTCTCTAAATACTGTCTGACTTCCTCTCTGTGGCTCTGAGCTCATTGGTTCCTACTGAATATTTTAAATATACCTCACAAATATTCTTTATAAATTAAACTTTGTGGTCTTGAGCAATAATTCCCAATTTTTTTCCTTTTCTATCAGTGAGTAAACTGACTGTATTTACTGTATATTTCATATTATATTGATCAGTATCAATAACAGCAGAGAACAGCTGATCAACTGATCAATGAACACAAACAGTGAACTCAATAACTGCAGAAAGTTTGACTATTTCCTTTGAATATTGATCATCATAAGTTTTCTTCACAGAAATGAATAAAATGCTGGGATATCAACCTACTGTCTATATTTACATTTTTCATACAACCTTCAGTGGCGAATGAATCCCCATTAGGTGCTCTAGTAAATATTTGTGGCAGCCGGACGTATAAATAAAGTTTTTAATAGTTTTTGACTCTTTAAGGTGGGTAAACATGGCCTTACCTTGTCTTTCTCCACAAAGTCTACGTAGGAAGTCCTCTCGATCTCGACCGGCTGACCCTGCCTGTCGTACAGTGCCAGCACGAAGTGGAAGAAGTTGGACTTCCTCAGGTTGGACGGAGGCTGCTTCTCAAAGTGAGCTCGGGCTAAACCCACACCGCTGAAACAGACCGAGAGGAAAAACATGTTATTATTCTGAAACTACACAACATTATCAATACATATATCAATACATATATCAATACATATATCAATACATATATAAACAGCCAAGGTAACGCTTCACTTCATGTAGTTACTATAGAAATATTTAGAGCAGATAATGAATGACAATGTAATGATGTAATAATATAAAATTAGTTCTTATAACTGTTTTATAATGTGTTTTAAACAACTTAATATATATTTATATACCTTTTATCAGTAAAAGTATTTGCCTGCTCAGCACATTTAAACTACAGCTGCAACTAATGATTATTTCTATCTATTATCTATAATTTTCTGAATTAATCAGTTAGTTGTTTGGTCCATAAAATGTCAGAAAATGGTCAAAACAACCCACGGCCCAATCATGACATCTTCAAATGTTAAAAAATTATTACATTTCATAGTGTACATCACAGAGGATGAAGGAAACCAGAAAATATTCACATTTGAGAAGCTAAAATCAGAAAATGTTGACATTTTTTCTTAAAAAACAGAAATATAAAGTTGGATCCTGGACGAGCCCCCATTTGTTGCTTCCTCGTGTGATCAGGAATCATTTAGGGAATTGATACAGAGTGCCAACAGAAAATATCATAACCAACCTGAAACTCTTAATATTTATTTTGAACAGCAGCCAACTAAAGTAATCCTAAAGATACAACACATTTTACACGTCTGTATAATCTCACAATTGTTATCAGAATATTTACTGTCAAAGCGCATTAAGAAACGTCTTCGTTTTTTCTGGACTACACCAAAGCTTTTGTGGGGGCGGAGCCAATAACACATTCATCTCATTACTGGTTTCTTCCTGCAGCAGTATTAAAGGTGTATCTGATAATACACAAACTAAACATTTCCTGCTGCTGCTTCACAATAAAATCACTCCAAAATGGGTTGCTTTTATTGTGAAACAATAAAAATAAGAGAGAGAAAACAGCTTGTCATTGATCCTCCTAATTCCTCTTAATTCAAGACCAAAAATAATCCTGACAGGAGTTTAAACCGCATCTGAAAAAATTTCTAAACTGTATTTCAAACTGTAATTATTAATTCTGACTCTGATCAATCAAATTGATGAGTAAAGTGTTTAAGTGTGAAATGAGACTCGGGAGGACAATGATGGATGAGTAGGAGCGAGTTGAAAACTATTCAGGTGATAATAGTGACTGAAAGAGGGAGGTAACTGTGTGTGTGTGTGTGTGTGTGTGTGTGTGTGTGTGTCTGTGTCTGTGTGTGTCCTCCTCTCTGTAAGCGCGACCTTTTACATAAAAGCTAGAAAAACTGTAGAGACAGAGGCCAAAACCCTGGAGAGACGAGACTCTTCCTCCAGTCTCAGAGTCAGGGAGGAGGAGGAGGAGGAGGAGGAGGCATTATCTGTCTCCATACATTATATAAAAAATGTCTGTGTGGCCCATTGTAACTTTCTTAAAGGAACATTTGAAGCCTGGAGTTTAGATTTACTGTTTACAACCACTGAAGTCAGGAATCCTCCTTCAGTTCAATCAGACACTGACTGACACAAACTCACATTCCTGCTAAATAACAACTGAACAACCAGGAAATGTGTTTGATTAGAATTGTGTTAGTATTAAATTAATCTATTGTGTTTACATTAATTAAAGGATTGGTTCATGTTTCTTGGACCAACACAATGTTGGTCCAACAAGAAAACCTCATTTTGAATTGTGAGATTCTTTTGGGCCAACTTAACTTACTTGTTTAATGTTACAACTGGAAAATTGTTTAATCAATCATATTAAATTAAGTTGGCTTTCCATGATTTAATTAAGTAAATTCAAAGAATAACTTTTTAGTGTAACTTAAATAAAAAAGTACAACAAACAACAAGTCACAATATAAAATAAGTTGTTCTTGTTGGACCAACAATTTCATTTATAATCATTCAACAAACATGAATCAATTATTAAGTTAACATAAACACAACTGATTAATTTAATGTTCTACTTGCACAGTGCAGTGTGACGTTAATCTGCTCGTTTGATCACCTTTCAGTGCTGTTTCATCCTTATTTAACCACTTCTCACAGTAAGCTTTGTACATATTGTTAATAGTATTTACTGTTCGTTATTGTCTACAGTGTTTTTCATCATTCGGATTGTCTAATCACCTCAATGTTTTTAGAAAAGGAGCTAGCTTAGCCAGTTAACTAGTTTAGCTGGCTGCTAGATTGAAGAAAGCAGCGTCAAGCTCATGAGGAGGGCTGCTCAAAAGTTATAAAAGTTTTTCTTTGAATGAACTTAATTAAATCATGTAAAGGACTACCATGTGATTAAATGTCTATTTACTAGTGTAATTGTAAAATTAGTCAAAGTTTACTCAACTCAAGTAAATTAAGTTGGGACAACAGAATTGCTTTGTGCTGAAAGAAAACCATTTGATCCTGTGGAAATAATTTACATAAACCAAACACAGAACTCATCACAGAATAAAGCTGAAGGGCTCCACAGACAGACTGTACGTCCTCAATGCAGCTCCAAAGCTTCCACTCACAACAACCCAAAACCTCTGGAAGTACATAATAACCAGCATCTCCCCAGTCGCCTTCCCTCTGCCTTTAAAGAGACCTCACTCCCATCACTCACCTACACAAAGACACACAGTGGTGTAGTGGGGCCTGGGGAAGTGGGTATACGCTTAATTTCTGCCCCAAATTTGTTTAAAGCAAATGATAAACTTCCTGTGTCATAAACAGTGACATGTGAGACTACTCCTGCATATTTAACTCACCAAAAATGGGCCAGTAGTATTTTCCCAGTAAAGTTCTTTATGAAATCAACATTAGCAACAGAAGAGGAGCAGATTTTACAGTCAATACGGACCCAAAAGACAAGGGAGACAACTGTATAATTATGTGTGAGTGACATATTCCTCACTTCATCCACTCGAGCAAATCAGAGTCATGACTTCGCCATCCTACTAAAAAAAAATCAGCTTGCAGAACACTACTGAATGAGGTTCACCAGAGGGGATTTATATGTAAACTCTGCACTCCACCACTGAACACACAGATACCACAACACCAGACTGATCGCCATCACCGCGGTTACAGGAGACACAGACACGAAATAACAATGCATATTTACATTGTACATTAATACCAGTTTGGATTAATTATACACTACGGCTGCACAATGAATCAAAATATCATCGAAATCTCAATATGATGATTTCTGTGGTTGACAGGACTTTATTGTAATAAATACGGTAATTTACAGTAAAAGGACATTAGCACTTTTAATTTTAAGTTGGGTTTTTATTACATATTGTTATAAATAAAGCTTTTGCCATGAGATTTGATGTACGTGTTTTACTGTTACAGATACTGAATTTAATCTATTTAAAGGTTATGATATTTTACTGTCATAGTTTGACAGTTTTTTACTGTAAAATCTACAGACATTATTTACACATAAGTTGCGTTTAAATAATAAATAAATAAAGCTTGAGTGTGTGACAAACAGCTTTATAAAGAACTATTGTGGTTCAGAGAGATCCTGGTCTACAAATGTTCTCCACATGCAAGAAAACATGTTTGTTTGGTACAGACCCAAAAATATGTCACATCATCATGAATTTAACAGGACTGTTTTCAGTGAAAAAGATTATTGTGATGCAAAAATGATTTTATACATGAACAAAGGGGAAAAGCACCGTTACCTGAATAAAATTACAGATTTATCTGAATTTGAACATTGTTGGAAACATTTGGGATAATGTAAGAACATAACTCAACTATGTATAGAACAGAGTTTATACACTGTTTAATGAGGACATTTTCCAGATTACAGCTTTAAATTCATAATCTTTTAGTAATTGTGTCACAAATTCCCAGAGCACACTTCTGATAAATGATTGTGAATGTCTGAAATCAACTTTATGTATTGATAAAAGATAAATGATGCTGGAAACTACATATAAATTATGTCAAATCATATCAAGTTAAAGTAAAATATTTTATTTATAAAATTACAGATTTCTTAAAGCAGGCAAATGATGATGATAATGATATTAAATGATTTTATTTCCAATTTAACATTTAACATTTTTCCTTTAATGATGTTTTTCTTCTCTCTTTTGTCATCGTATTTTGATTTAAAGCCACATTATTGTGTGAATGTGCTTCAGCATCATATCTGCAGCATTTAAAAAGGCTTCTAGTGAGTGTGTTAAGAGGAAAACACCAGCCATGTTAATGTCAGCAGCTGATTTTGGGAAAAGTGGATAAAAATCCTTGTTGATCCTGAAATAAAATCGATGCTCCTGCAGGAAGTGACCTCTGCTCACCGTACGCAGAACCTCAGAGCGTCCGAGGGGGAAACGCTCAAAGCAACAGCCGAATATTTTTACATCAATCTCATTTTCCTGCTTGTTTTGTTTCCTAAAACACTTTATGATCAATATGATCGCCCGGGCATAGATAAATATTTATTCATGCTCAGGGTTTGTTTTTGGAAACTTGCCCGCTCTCTCTCGGTCTCCGTGTTTGCCGGCTCAGGGGTGTATTCCCCAGACGGCAGATTAATACAGCCGTGACCTTTCTGCACCCCCATTACCAATGCTTAATGCCTCATTTGTAGGCCGGTTTGTTGGAAGCTAATTCTTCAGACTCGCAGAGTTCTGGCTGGGTGGACGGTGGCGGAGAGAGGAGCTCGCAGGAGGAGGACGGCGGTGGCGGCTCAGGTGTGTGTCGGTGAGGTTAGAGTCTGTTTTAAAAGGAGGCTCGGTGGAAATAAAGCAGCAGAGTGTCAAAAATGCAACAGTGTTAAAATGAAAAATAACACACAGTGCGGCAGGCTTCAACACTTTCACCACCAGATATTTTCAATGACTTCCTGTGAGAAAAAACATCCACAAGCATCTGTTTTCATCCATGTTGCTATTTCAGGGCTGATGATACTACCAGAGCTTCAGGAAACATCCTTTACTGAAGTGATATATCAGAAAACACAAGAAAAAGTGTTACTTAAAGCCCCTAAAAGGAACTTTGGTCAAAAGTGGTAGTGTTTCTACCACCTCGTTTCATTGATTTTTATTAAGAAAAACTCTCTGATGAGTTTGTTAGCAGCAGCTCAGCTCAGTCTGTTAGCTGTTTATTTTTACCATCCACTCTTTAGACCTTGGTGGTTTTTATCTCCTAACCGGGAGAAGCTGACTGCAATCACGGCAATAGTGGTGAAGACAACAACTCCCATGATCCCATGCTGCTTCACCACCTCACCTAACTTCCTGTTTTGTTACTGTGTTGAAGTGATAGACCCCCTAGTGGCAGAAATGACATATTGTACAACAGACGTTGTTTTAAATTACCACAGAATATGTTTCTATCATCTGTATAAAGAAGATATTTTAAATATGTAATTTATGTACAAAATATGCAATCATGGGCCCAACACGGAGCCTTGAGGAACACCTTAAGTAACTGCGTTCAACAATTTGTGGATATTTTCACTGCCTTTAACACTCAAATAAACACAGAAATAGTATTGATTTCCTAAGTGCGGTGAAGTAAAATCAATCATCAGTAACGTCTAAAACATGCAGAATAATCCTAATAATAATCACTATCATGGCACTGCGCCCCAATCCTCTACTGCCTAACAAACCTTGATTCAGATTTTTTATTTTATTTGTAAGAAAAAATGATGGGGAAGCGTAGCTTTCAACAATAAAACAAACACTGGGCTGAATTTGGCACCTGTTTCATCCCTCAAAAGCATCACTTCCACCACTAAACCAGCCCATTATCCCAATTACACACAATGCTCAGCAGCATCCAGACAGCCGATCGCTACGGCGACTGAGCCGCCGCCGCCACCACCATTGCCACCGCTCATCCTCTCCTCTCTGCTCTGCCTCCACTCAGAAAGCTCGTTAGCATTATTATTATTTCAATTATGCTAATTGCGACTGCATCCACTCGTCGCAGCGCCTCGTATCCGGCTGTTAGCACTTGGCACAAGGTGTAATAAAAACAGTATCGATGGCACACGGCTCGCTCCAACATGCCCGGAGTGTAAATCACACGCCAGAGAGGAGACACACACACACACAGAACAAACACAGCGAGCAGAACGAGGGCCGCGGCCGACGATCTGCACGTTTCCACCACAAAGCCTGAAATTAAAGGTCAGCGGGAGTCGTGTCGAGCACTCTGCAAACAATTACTGAGCAAGACAGCCGGTCCTCGCTTCATATCACACACGCAGGCTGCATACATTGACTGCCTGAATATCAGCAATAAAACCTGAGAGGTTGATCTTTTCAGCCACTGATCCCAGTGAGGAATGTCTTCTACTGGTTCTGCTTCATCTGCTTTAAACTCACATTGTTTTGTTCCAGTTCAAACCAACAGAACTTTATTTTAAATTCCAGCAGAGATCTCAAAGTTTCCAAAGATACCAAATCTGTCCGCTGAACTTTGTCTAAAATGATGCAGCCATAAAAACATGGCGTCTGTGCTCAGTGAGGGTATTTCTTTAACTTCAACTTACTTCAACATACAAACAATCGTTTTCTGGAAACAAGCTGATTTCTGTTGGAGACATTCTGCACATTGGTGGGACAGGATGGAGAATTCTGCAGTGTAGTGCAGTGAGAGTAATGTGTAAAACATGCAGAATGGTCCTTTAATATCAGTACCATGGCACTGTGCCCCAAACCTTGATTCAGATAGTGGAGCCAAGTTTCCAAAGATCCCAAATCTATCTGGCTGAATTTTGGGGGAAATTATGCAGCAGACAGAAAGAATGCAGCAATATAAACATGGAGTCTGAGAGTTTCACTGAACATCACGCAGAAACAATATGATCCATCAGAGATATAGATTGTTTGAAGGTGTTTAATATGTTCAGTTTGAAGAATTTAGAAAGAAATGTAAGAAAGGACTGTATTTATATAGCACCTTTCTAGTCTTCTAACCACTCAAAGTGCTTTACACTCCACATTTGTTGGCAGGACGGGAACAGAAACTAATTCATTCAAACACAATGATGGAAATGTATCTTCAGTATCTTGCTCAACGACACCTCAACATGCAGCAGGAAGAACCGGGGATTAAACCGTCAACCTTCTGATTAGTGGACGACCGGCTCTACCTCCTGAGCCACAGCCACCTGTCAAGAGACTTCATGCTTTCTTTACAGCAGCTTTCCTGTAGCTCTCTGAACAGCTTAGGTTTATTTATGAGGTTAAGAAACACTGTTAGCCTGCTGCTAACACTGTGTGCTCTTTCATAACTGACCAGAAACAAACACCTGTAACTTCGGTTCCTACAGACACTAGACTGACATGAGATGTCTGAGAACTTGATAAATGACTTTGTAAATCCTGGACCAATCATAGTTTTAGAGTCGAAGGTTTAATCTTAAAGTGTCTCATTACTTTTTTTTACTATCTGAAATTCTTCAAACCAATTAATCAATTATCAAAATAGTTGGTGATAAATTTATTAGCTATAATTACCACAAAAACTTAAAAGCAACTTTCGTTCTTACTGCTGGAAGAAGACTCCAAATTGATCAGAACAGTTTGATCTGATATCACATTAAATGATCTGTTTCTGATCTGTTGGCGATATCAAGTCTCCGGAATATAAACCGGCTGTACTCCGGCTGCTTTGTGCTAAAACTGGAGAAACATGAATAAAAATGGCTGCAAATTAAACTCTGTTAATCCAACAAGAACTGAACTCCCAAAAGCCAAACACCACGAACGAGTTTTAACCTTCGATTCTCAGATTTTATGTCCAATCGAAAAATGCAGCAGCACAGAAACAAAACGCTGAAAACCATCCTGATACACTCACACACACACACACACACACACACACACTCACTTACATACACACACACACTCACACACACACACACACCATGACATTAATCAAACAGGAGATGGAGTGTGACCGCTGTTTGAGTCTTTAACCAGCGTGGTCTGCTGCCTCACACACATAAATACACACCAGCCTAATGAGCCATACAGCACACACACACACACACACACACACACACACACTGGCTGGCTGCCAGGATGTTAATCAAATAAACAGTGGATGTTTAAATCTGATTCAGTGGGAAACAAACTCAGATCAAACACACACACACACACACACACACACACTTATACACACACACACACACACACTTATATACACACACACACACACACACTTATAAACAAGTGCACATTTTAAATACTTAAATAAATAAATGATTCTCATTTTGTCTTCTCAGAGACAGAATATCTGCGTAATGTTAAAGCTCTCGTTTTTTACCTCATCAGTAAAACAATGTGCACATTTTAAATACTTTATACCTGAGAACAAATAAGAGCATTTAGCAGGAGGAAGAACATTTATTTAACCTCCCACAACCCACCTGTGGGTGTCTGACAATGAATGTTATAGATTACTGATAGAAATATCTACAGGAAATACTTTGTCCCCAAACGCCATCAAGGTGATGAATGAAAGAAGAGATAACAGGAGTGCTCCTGACTTGCTGCAGATTTCTGCGCACTGCGTTAATGTGAAGTTGTGTACAGTGAACATACTGAAGACAAAGTTCCACATTGTGGTCAATGAAGTATTCTTTAGTGGGACTGAGATCCCGGACTGTCACCAACCACCGACTGTACGTTAACACCGACACTACGGCAGCTTAAACACACTGAGCATTAAAGTGCTGTACAGCTGCTGGTGAGTTCAGCAGCTTGATGGAAGAGTCGCACTGATCCAACGGAGAGACCCGTCTCATAGAGAATGCCTACATGTGATGACCTTTGACCTGTGGGAGCACGGATATTTTCATGTTTTTAATTGTATTTATGTGTGAATGAACCATCTGTCTCTCCTCTGTCTGCCCAACAGCGTGGGAGAAACTACTACCAATCGTAACTGCTGAATGCTGTTTGTGTTATTACTGTTTGCTATGAAAGCCCATTTCTTACATTTATGAGATAAAAGGTCACACAGTGGGAGAAACTGGGATTTACTGAGTTTATTTTATACATTTTCTTACACTCGGTAAAATCAAGAAGGTCTCGCGACTCCTCGTGAAGCTTTGACGACCCCTAGTGACTCAGTGTGTGACTGTGGCTTTAACTCGCTAACATACATAAAGCAAATATCCACAGATACGTCAGGATGTGTGCGTTTATATTTTTTTATATTTCTTTACATAAAAAGTCAACTTGAACTGAACTCAGCGACAGAACTGAAAGATCAGGAAACATCAAACCGCTCTTCTGTTTCAGCTCTGAACGTTAACACTGGATGTAAATGTGTCCTGTATCGACCAGAATGAGTGTAATTACTACTGAACACACACACACACACACACACACACAAACACACACTCAGGACTTCCTCTCTAATTGCTATGGAAGTCAGGTTTGGACGGTTAAAATATGCACATATTGTTCACGTACAGTGTGTGTGTTGATTTATGCAAGACTGCACAATTACCCACGAATACATTTACCCAATCAGCCGCACACACACACACACACACACACACACACACAGAGTGTTTGGTTAGCTCTTATTAGCCGTGTAATATGAACTAATGAGTTGAGGCTGAAACATGGTGAGAGGACAGCAGGCTGAGTGTGTGTGTGTTATTATGTCATTGGATGAAACCCTCCTCCCTCCCTCCCTCCCTCCTCCCATTCTTGATTTCATTGATAAATCATTCATCAATAAATTCAAATCTCTGCTCCTCTGTTTCCTCTTCCTGTCTCTAATATTTAAATTGTTTCATTAAATGAGCAGAAAACATTCAGCCTCAATAATCAATAATTCAACACCGATCAATCATTATCAGGTAACACACAACTCAGTTTATCAGTAATAGTAAATAAAAACAGGGAAATCCTGAATTATACTGAATTGATTAAACTTGTTAAACCACCAGACTCCATTTGAAAAATCACTCATTTTACATTTTGAGTTTTCTTTGTGTTTACACTCACAAATAAACGTTAATTTTCATTTTCTTTTCAATTTCTGACTTTGTTTTCATTCATCAAACAGAGTAACTACAAGTAATCTGATTACATTACATGTATGTCTACATCTGCTTAATCCAAGACTTTTTTTTTGCGGACTCCATTAGAAATGCATTGTGGGAGGGTTTTTTTGTCCACCGGTGGTCCGCTGTGGGTTCGACGGCGGCGGTGCCATTGGGGGAGGAAACGCCCGCTGACTGATTTCCATTTGTGCACCTTAATAGTGTGTGTCATTCCTAATTAGGGCGACTGGCTCGGGGAAACGATGGCTCGATGCTGAAATGGCTGCTCCTGTCATGCTGCAATTACCAACAAATTAGTCTTTAGACTGAGGGGCTTCTGCACACGCTCACACACACTCCTGACCAAGCCTGTGTGTGAGAGTGTGTGTGAGCGATGTGTGTGAGCGGTGTGTGTGCTAATTAGTACGTTCTGTAAGGTGTTCAATGTGTGAAAATGAAAAGCAGACGAGGTTTCACGGACGTCAAACTCCGACCTGCAGCTGTTTGTTCTGCAGTGACAACACCGACAGCAGTAGGACTAACACACACATTACCACTGATAATACTAATAATACTGATAATACTGATAATACTAATAATACTAATACATACTGAGAATATCTGCTAAACAGTATAATATAATTAATACTAAACTTAATAACTAGATTAATACTGATAATGGCAGACTGCTGCATTCACATCCCAGTATCATGTTGTACCATTAAACTCTCACACGAACCATCTGAACAACATTTTAACGCCTGAAAGCATCAAACTGGTTCGTGTGGTGCATTCAGGGTCCAGTTAATCTGAGTTTTCCCGCTCAAGCAGCTGTTTCCAGATGTCTTTTTAGGTTGGAAATTATTTTCATTTTTTTTGGCTTCAAACTCTTCAGATTTATTTGAATGTGAAGAGGAATTTTTTCACATCTTTGAGGTAATATTTTACCTCTGTGCCGCTCTCAGGATGGATGGAGAGCCCGGCTAATGCAGCTGCACGTTTCCTCTACTCAGCTGTTTCCTCCCAAACACATCCTTTACCCACACGCTGCCTGTCACACACACACACACGAACATCACGGAGACCAAACGAAGACCCAGGGGGCCATTCATCTGGAAGGTCACGCGGCTCACTAATACAGACGCCAGCTCGGAGTTATATGTTTGCAGGCTTTTTTTTTTGTTGCGTCGCTGCTTCTGATTAGCTCGAACAAGTGAGAACGCGCGGTGTTCTGAACATTCAAGACAGAGGCCAGCTCGAGAGAAGCAGAAAAAAAGCTCGAGTGATTCGGCTAAAAGGATTATATTACACGATATAACGATCAGACATTAAACTAAATTCTAGCTAGGCGTAGCGGACAAGATTGATAGAGTGAGAACAGTGTCAGAGGTATGAGATTTACATAGTAACTTAGAGAGCTGGACGCGGGTCTGCTAGGCTAATGGATTTAATTATATAAACAACGTTTATTCATATTTAATAATGGCGGACGTCAGGAGGTATGTTTAACTTGTAGTGTTAGATGGAAGGAGGAGGACGGGGAAAGAGAAAGAGGAGTGTTGCAACATGCAAATGGCAGGATGGGAAGTAGGTTTTTTTAAATCACAACAGTGGTTCGCGGAAAAATAAAAGGAAATGTTATTGATACGCAAGGATGAGGAAGAAATGATAAATAAGAGCAGGTACCAGGACTCAGCTCTGACTCGTTCACAACATCCCATATCGGCCGCCGCCATGAGGTTACGACTCTCTGATAAAAACTCTCCCGGGCGGCGTACAGATCCAATCCAACTGCCACACCACGGATCTGTCTCCGCGTAACAAATTCAACTAACTCGTACCCACCCCGGGGAGCATCGGAGCAGAACGGCAAGACGGCCGATGATTTGAGTCAATATAGACGATTAAATGGACGCCCGAATGGGAATCCCAAGAGTCAGCCGGTATTACACTACAGTCAAACCCATACCTGAACTCCCCCCACCTCCACACACAGAGACCATAGGGAACTATATACTATTATTAAACCACCCACCAAACCCTACCCTTTTAACCCCATATAGAGTGACAAATCGACATAGAGACGGGTAGCGGAGGCAGGCATCACCTCACTCTGCTCACTCTTTTCGCTCCCTTTTTTTC
>NW_023339785.1:26194287-26203002 GCF_004916995.1 Morone saxatilis | reverse complement strand
CACACGCACATGCACACACACACCTGCCAACACTGCAGGAAAAACCTCTGCCTCGTTATTGAGCCCTAAAAGTCTGTTTTTTTTCCAGAAAAACAAGCACAAAAATCAGCTCAGAGAGTTGAATCGTTCCAACCAGACTTCATTTAAAAATCACTCTTTTTAAGGATTTTCCAGAATTTGCTTCAGTGTCATTAAAGAGGAAATATTCAGGCTTCAGTTCGCTGAATGAGCATCTAGAAAACAACGTTTCATATTTGAAACTTCTTGCTTCAGATGCATTCAGGGGAAATAGTGTCGCACAGTTTCATAAAACACACTCGAACTTTGTTACGGACAGAATGATAAAGACTTATTTTCATCAATGTCACTTGTGTCTTCCAACATTTATCAAGATGGAGGAACGTTTAAAGTCTGACAGACTTTAATCACAAGAACAAATATTATTTTTTAGGAAGCAGAAAAGAAAGAAGAGTCCCCGAATCCCAATGAGTCGTATTATTAAAAACGGCTTTACACCGTAGTTCGATCTACACGAGCGGACTGACGTCTACAGCCACATTATTTCACTTGGTTTAAGAAAATAAAAGTTTTATCAGTTTTAGTGCCGATAACGAAACAAAAATACGTTTTCATAAGATCTTACAGCTACAACAACTTTATCTAATTCAGAGTGAAGAAACAATCAAAGAAGAATCAACATGGCGGCTGAGATGTTTCATTTCAGTTTCCAACCTGGAGAGTCAACAAGGAGTAAAGTAATCAGCACATTAAGTCTCTATGTGGACCGATGTGAGCCTTAATACGAGTTCAACCACATTAAAAACAGTAAAGAAACAAACTCTGTGTCACTCGGACGGAGACAAGATGGCTGAAAAGATTTAAAGCGAGATGTTGTTTTAATCTTGAAATCTTGAAGAATTCATCTGCACCAAATCCTGTTCATTTTTCTGCTTTTCTAAATAAAAACAGTACTTGTACAACTCTAGGCTGCTTTAAAACTGACCCAGGAGGTCCGACAGGAGGAAGAAGCTACGACGAGCAACAAAAGTCTGTTTTTTATTAGCGAGCGCTGAATGTTTTATATGTTTTCACCCACAGAGGCATCCTGGTGGATCGGGCTTTAACGTTTGTCTTTCTCTCTTCCACATGTTTGCTGCTCTCTAATAAAGGCTGCACAGATATTTCAAAATAAAGCGAGAGGACACGAAGTCCGGTCTGCCGCTCCGACCTCCACTTCACTCACAGGACTTCCCAAACCAGACCAAACCGTGATTCACACAGCGTACATTTTGTGTGAAACAAACTCTTTTATTATACTTTTATATACTATTTTATTCATGTATTGCACTATTTTTCTTCTTTGATAAACCCATTTCAAGCCCCAGAACGACTGGTCCACATGAGTAAAGGTGTGTTTTTAGGAGAGATTTGAAGCTTTAGGGTCACATTATCTCCTCACAGAGAGCTCTGGGACAAACAGTGCCTCATTACACAGACAGCTGAGGCCTTTCTGCACATTCGCATATAAAACATGTGGCTTCATCAACGTATGCAAGTTCCTTAAAAGGGGAATTTAAGAAGGTGTGTAAATAGAGAAAATACATTAAACCCCAAAGGGTTCATATCACAGCACGAATTCTGACGCTTTTCTGGACTTTTTATGGTTTTCAGGAGCAACGAACAACACAAAGCAAATCAGCTCCGGAGAGTTAAATCGTTCCAACCAGACTTCACTACAAATTCGCCCGTTTTAAGGATTGTCCAGAAATGAGCTTCAGTGTCATAAAAGAGGAAATATTAAGGCTTCAGTTCGCTGAACGAGCATCTAGAAAACAACGTTTCATATTTGAAACTTCTTTGTTTCTATATTTATAAAATATAACTTTGTTACGGACAGAATGATAAAGACTTATTTTCAATGATGCCGCCAACATTTATAAAGATGGAGGCACGTTTAATGTCAGACTGAAGACTTTAACCATGAGATGAGACCATGAGACCATGATTTGAAAAAAACGATGATTTTACAATGTAGTTCAATCTGCTTAATAAAAAAATTGAGGAAATGCCATTAGACCCAATAGAGTTAATATCAGAACAGCGCTGACATCTGACCTCTGACATCTGACTCTGACGTAGCTTTAGAAGAACAACACAAAGAGTCGCAGGTGAATTCTGAAGCTTTCCTGGACTTTTTTCTGGTTTTCAGGAGCAAAAACAAAGCAAATTTTCAAACATTTTTCACTTTGTGAGAGAAACAAATCACTCTTTATATATATATTTTGGCTTTTTGCCATTTGTATTCAACAGCAGCAGCTGAAGATGGACAGGATTAGAACCCGAGCCGCCTCGGTAAGGAGCTACCAGGAGGAATTCATCGTTAAAAACCTGAACTTATCTTCACAAGTGGGGGGAAAACATATGTTTAAATTGGGCGAGAGGTTTATGGTGTTGACCAATGAGTCCGACAGGGAGCTTCTCTCTCCCATCATGCTCCTTGTGATAACTGCCACAAATAAAGTACTTCATAAAATGTGTGTAATGTTGTAACAGCAGTCTGTTTTAACTTTAGCTCCTGATTTATGTTCAATATCAAAGATTTCTGCATCAGATAGGTTGTTTTCCTGAGTCATCTGCAGGTTGAAAGTGAAACACTAACATTTCAGATTTTAGTGAAATAACTTCCTGATGGAGGTCTGCAGGGACTGAAACACCAGCTGGATTCAACAAATATCTTAATTCAGAGAGTGGGGAGTGTGCAATAAAGCACAGAAATACAACTGTGACACTTCTTTGTACAACAAAACCAAAAAACCAGAGAAACATGAATCTTAAATCTTTCTGCAAACCGACAGATTTCCCCACACGGGATTCAAACCGCCGTCTTCCTGCGACACAAAGCACAAACCCTCAGTCAGCACAAACACCTTTAACGTCTTATCTTCCTTTAAATATCTTTAACGTCATTTTCATCCACTCACAGTCAACGTTAACTGATGAGGAACGTTTCACACTTTGAGCTCCATGTGAGGCGTTCAAGTCGAGTTTTAAGGTTTGTAAATGAGAGAGCAGAGAGGGGTGAGTGTTTGTGGATGAGACATGTTGCAACATTAACACTGAATTTATCCTCTACTTTTATTATATTTACGCCCAAAATGCACGACTTACTTTTACATTTTATGGTCTTTTATTATTAGTTTCCTCTGTTTTGAACTTTGAGCGTCTCGTTTCTGAATCTGAAATCATGAATAACGGGCTTTTACTGTAAAAGGGTGCAGCTGCTGCATCCATTAAAACTCACAGTTGAACAGATTTTAACTTAATAAACTGTAAGAAGAGTGTAAAATATCACACAGATATTATCGTTATCAGCATACATGCAGATACACATCTGTCAGGGTGCAGGTTTCAGAAGAATTTCCTCCTCATGTAATGTTTGTTACAGAACTGATCTGCAGGTGAAAATGAAGACTTTCAGTTATTATTATAAATGTGATTAAAGCTGCGTGAATTTGATTAAAACACTGGAAAACAGAAGAAATATTATGAAATATGATGTAAATTAGTGGATTAAAAGATAGTTTGGAGGAAAAACATCCTGTTGGACATCCTGTTTTTTTATTTTATTTATGTGTTAATTATCTGTTCCACGTCTAACTGATGTTTACTTGTTGTCTTTATGATAAAAATAGTAATAAATGTGTCACACAGGTGGTTTAAAATATAAAAGAGGAGCTCAGAAAGAGTCTCCACTCAAACACGCTTCCCCTCATTCAACCTGATCAGGTAACAATCACTGATCAATAACCGGACTGCAGATTATCTGACGGATTAAATATCAAACAGCTGCAGGTGCTTGTTTGTGAACACAGCCTCAGTCTGATATCATGTTTCTATATTACAGACCTATATTTAATATATATAATATTTATAATATATAATATACATCCACACAGAGAATAAACTGTTGATTCTTTATATTAATCTTAAACTGTCAGTTCTCTCTGTTTAAAGGTTTTCTTTCTGCATTATTGGAGCGATAATGTTGAATAAACTGTACATTTGTGAAATTTGATATAAGCAGACGTCTTCCAGCAGAAAGCAGCACACACACACACTCACTGAGACTTCCATCATTTATCTGGTTTAAACACAGAAATCTGCAGCTTCGTGTCGACACAACATCAGAGTGATGACAGAAACAGCTATACCAATACCTCAAACTTCTTCAGTTACACACAAAATTAAAATGAGTGTTTTTTTGAATGAAGTTTGGTTCACTTACATTAAATTCAGCCTCTTACAAACACATTTAAACTCAGTGATTGTTGTTCATCGTCAGAATGATTCAACCTTCAGTTTGTTCGTGTTTTTTACTCATTCACTCACATTTTAAATCCCTCAGATGTAAGTTTGTGATCAGAATAATGTTCAGGTTTACAGATATTAAAGTATAACACAGTGCAGGTTGTATAAAGCTATAAACAGACACATAATATATCTGCACTGCAATACAACAATTTAACATAAATTCAGATTATAGCTGAAATGATTTGTCGATTAATCAGTTTTTTAAAAAACTAAAAAAAAGAACAAATATTTGTAGATTTTCTTATAAAGACATTTTCTTTATTAGACAAAACAAAAACATCTAAATAGTCATTTGTTATTTTCTACAGAGCAAACAAATAATCAGTAATCTTTATATATATTTATATATTTGTTATTTGTAGGTGTAGTTATTTATATACATTTATTTTGAATACCTTTTTGTTAACCTCTGTCACTGTGTCTGTTTCTGTTTGAACATATTTGGACAATAAAGTTTGCTTTCAGTTTCAGCTGCTGTTGATTTTAAAGGACTTCAGGTCTGAAACAGGTGTTTCAGATGTCAGCCTGCATCGTTGTGATGCGTGAAACTGCGGGAAGCAACGACATTTACTCACTAAATGATGCTTTCACTTAAAAAAGGTTTCAGATGAAACCGGATCAGCTTCAGTTTGAGGTCCCGTTTAAAAGCAGAGAAAGCGGCGCTGCTGGTAAAGTTTGAAGCCTCCGTGAGTCCGAGGAGCTGAAGGATCTCCATCATGTTCAGCAGCTGATTTTAAACCTGCATCGATTTATTTGAGTCAAGCGGTCAGATTTCACTGCAGCTCACCTGAAACTCATTAATTACGTCACAATTTACAGGTAAAACCGGAGTTTAGAGACAAAGACGAAAGAGAATTTTAAAAACTCTCAAGAGATTCATTTTTATTTTAAACTGCACAAATATTTTACTGTTAAATTTGGGAATTTTTGGCATTCAGTTCTTGTTTTGAATTGAATATTTCTTCGGCTGTCTGAAGCTTTAGGAGCTTTAAAACGTAGAAAATGTTTAAATCGATGGATTTCTAAGTGGAGTTCGGTGTGTCAGATATCTGCCGGGCTGCGTGTGTTTCACTGCGGACTTCATCTATTTTAACCTGCGTGTAAAAAGCTGCAGAAGCTTTTAATTTAACCTGTGACTCAGTTTAAATTTGCTTCATTTCCTCCTCGAGTTCCTCCACAATTTGAACATCGCTTACATTTTTTAATATTCAACCCAGCGCTTTAGAATCTGCACACGAGAAAATCTCCGTGTGCTTTAATTAAACAGTCGTGTACTAATTATTATAATTATCTCCTGAATAAGCTTTAAATAATGTGAAAGGATCCCAGAGATCGGACGCGTGCAGCGGCCGCAGCTCCGCGCTCCTCCCGCCGCTCTGCGCTCTTTGCGCGCGGCGTGTTCCTGCAGCACCAGACCGCGTGTCACATTGGTTTAAATGAATTACCGGAGCCGCCGTGCGGGGGACGGAAACGTTATTTCAAGTTGAGTTTTGGGTTAAAAAGACACGTGGAAGCGCGGGAAGCACTTCGGCGTCTGTGTGCGCTCGAACCGGACAGCCGGTGAGCCCGAATCCGCCCGAGAGGAGGAGGGAGACGGTGTGATGGGGCTGCCGCTCAGCGCTGGAAGCATTAACCCTGCTGCTTTGAATTAGTGGGAGAAAGAAGACAGAGTGTTTATGACTGACAGCCTTTCAGGAGGGATTTTGTTTTCTCTGAGAATAAATTGGACTTTTTCTCTGGATTCTAAACGTTAATTTGTAGATGGATTTTAAAGTAAAAGCTCTCAGAATGTCCATCTGGAGCTTCTGTTGCTTCTCTGCAGCTTCCACTAAAAGTTTGAAGTCCGAAGTTTTCATCTTTTTCTCTGTGTTTAATTTATTTGATCCTCTCTTTGTTTTTACACTGTCTCACTGAACACACCGAGCCTGTCTCACTGCGCTTGGGTTTAACTTTGTTGGCTCTTTGCGCCCCGCAGGCTGACCGGGAACCTCCGTGTGTGTCACTTTTCAAACGGCTCCTGGAGGATGCAAACACCACTTTCACCTTCACGCTGGAGTTTTCAGAGTGTGGCACTAATGAGCGGGCTGGCACCGCGCAGCACGGAGATGAAAAGTTGCATGCTTTTTGGGGATATTTTTACCTCTGGGCCGCTGTGTTGGCGTCCAAAATCCCTGCGCCCTGCATCCAGGAGCGGACCGGGGTCATGCCGGTGGGGAGCGGCTCCTCCTTCATGGTCAGGGCCCCCCTGGGGAGGCTGTCCTGGATGGAGAACATCAAAGTGTCCTTCTGGGAGCTTTGTCTTCACCAGAAACAAGAAAGAAAGAAGAATAATCCTCCCTGTAGCAGCCACTCAAAAAAGCCAAAGGACCACCTGGATTAAGGTGGAGAGAAGAGGAGCGATGAGGAGGAGGAAGGAAGGAGGGGAGGAGGGACACACGAGCGAGCTTCCCCAAAGTATCGGGTCCTGATCCAGTGAAGAGTCCCGGATCCCTCTGGGTTTCTGCGGGGTTGTTTTAGATCCCAGCCCCGGCTCGCAGCTGCCCGGGCTTTAAACCGGCGTCTCTGTGAAGTTAAAAGAGGGCGGAGAGAGGAGCGGAGAGCGAGGAGAGCATCTCAGAGGAGCCGAGAGAGAGAGAGTGAGAGAGTGAGAGAGAGGGGAGAATCAGCCGGGATCCGGAGAGCCTGACGCCGGGAGAACGGAGCGCGGAGAGCCGGGGATCAGAGGGAGGCGAGCAGCCGCGGATTGTGGAGAAATGAAAAGTGGGATAAAAAAACACGCCACCGCTTCAAAAAGGAGTAAAATGAAATGATTAGCAAACAAGAGGGAGGGACGGACCGTGGAAGGCTGCTGCTCCCGGGGGAACAGGGGGATTGGGCAGCGAGAAATCTCATCCCCCTCCCTCCCCGGCTCTTTATGGCTCCTCTGTCCCGGCGGAGAGCTCCTTCTCCCGGGGTCCGGGGCTCTGGAGCTCCCGGGGGACCGGCGTGGATCAGGAGGGGGCGGGGACGCGACCAAATAAGGGCAGCTCATTTGGATATTGGTCGCACCTCTGGCGCCTGATTGGTGGAAGTCGCGCGTTGCGTCATTGTTTTTTCAGACCCAGCTCCAAATAAGGGTTTCCGCGTGTTGGGCCGCGCGCACTGTAAGAAATGAGGTTTGAATGTTTTAAAGGATTTCAGCTGAAGAGATGAACACTTTAACAAACACACTGACAGGTGAACTTTAACAGGTTGATGATGTGTTCAATAACAGTCAACATGTGAGGGAATCTGGAGCTCAAACCGCTTTTACGCACCGATTCCGCCTGATTCCAACACATCTGCAAACAAACCCAAACAACTGGGCACAATCTGTCACTTCTCTTTAATATCTGTGGCTTTTTTTACGCCTGAATCATTAAAAGACTCGTTGAGGTTGACAGAAGCTTCCAGCTCCTTTATCCAAACCTTCCCCGCTCCGGATACGAGACTGTAATACTGAACCTCATCCCTTACACCACTCTGTATTCTCTTCCTCCAACCTCGCAGACTTCCTCAGATTTTGGGGGATTAACTGGTTTCATGTGGAATAATCTCCTCTGTCATCCCGCGTTCCGGCTGATTGACACGGGAGGCGCGCGAGTTTGGCACCAATTTGCGCTTTTTTACGCACGGACATATGGCGCTCACACACACACACACAACACACACACACACCACACACACACACACACACACATATAACACACACACACAACAGTAACACACACACACAAACACACACACACCACACACACACACACATTTCTTCTCATGCTAAAAAAGTAAATGTGTTTAATTTGAGGATTAAGGCGCCGCGGGCCCGCAGCGGTCCATCAGTAATCAGGAACACACTGAGGCATCATCATACAAACAATCAAATAATGCTCATTTCTGTTGATGTTTTGGGCTTTTGACATCTGCAGCAGTCATTTTTGTTCATTTCAGTGGCGGAGCAGACATTCTCTAATAAGCACAAACGTCCAGAGCAGCGGCTGAGTAAACTATTTATCCTCCTTTAAGCGTGCCTCCCTCCAGGGACGTACAAAGTCTGGAAAAGCCTGGGAGAAATATTTCCTGTGCCGGGGAAGAGAAAAAGTCAAATGAGACGCTGCAACATTCGTTGCAGATTAGAGGAAGATGAAGAAGGGTTAGAAACCAGACGGCAACAGCTCCATCGGCCCGTCTCCAATTATAATTATTATTATAAATATTGTTTTATCATTTTAATTATAGTTATAAATAATAACTCTTCTAATAAATACATTTTCCTTCTGTCACTAAAAATGTTTCTAATAAATAAAAACAAAAATAATTATTAATATT
>NW_023339785.1:26189505-26194278 GCF_004916995.1 Morone saxatilis | reverse complement strand
AATATTATTATAAATTATTATTATTGAGAGTTTCATTTTAAAAATCAATTTAATGAATTGAATCTGATTTTATTTTTGTTTTATTTCTATTTATGGTTTTAGTTTTGCTCTAAAAACACTGAAACATGTTTGTGATGATGTTAGAAACCTGGAACCTCCTCAAGAACCTCCGTAATCAGGGATTAAGATATGCGTCTTCGAGAGCCTTAATCCTCCTCTGGATCCCCAAGAACCCTCTCAGAACTCCCAACACCTCTTCAGGATCCCCCGGAGCACCTTAAGAATTACCCCAAAACCACTTAAGAACACGGGAACCGTCTGATGTATTCCTGGAATGCCGTTGAAGTCTCTTAAGAACTCCAGGAACTCCATTTAAGCCCCTAGAACCCACTAAAGAACCATTAGGTAAGCCTTGGGGCTCCGTGAACCACTTCTAGATCCCCTAGAGCACCTTAAGAATTACCTGAAACCTCCCACAGAACTCCTGAAACCCCTTAAAAACACCTGGAACCGCCTCAGGTGCCCTAAAAAAGCCTGGAACCTTCACTGGACACCCTGTGGAACACCAGAACCCCTTGGAAATCTTTTAAACGTCTTTTCTTAGAACCTTTTTCAGAACACAGTAACCCTCTCTGGAAATCCAGGAACATCCTCTAATGGCCTCAGCGAGGTTCTTGAACATCTTTTAGATCCTCTTGAATATTAACAGAACCTCCTGTAGAACACCCTAATGCACAAGAACCCACTAAAAACACCTAGAACCTCCTCCAAGAACCGTAGGAACTGCTTTGTTCAGATTCCTTAAAGGCCCAAAAGTCCTGGTTCCGTCTGCAGGCTCCCAGTTTAAGAACCGCTGCCAGCTGGGTCTTTGCAAAACCTTAAAGAACAACACACAAATAAAATATTTCCTCTGAACTTTGTGTTTAAAACGGGTCTACCTAGCAGAACCGTCCAAAGAGTCTCTTTATGTGACGGGCTTGGTGAGAACCCGTAGGAACGTCCTCCAGAGGAACACCTGAAGGAGCTCGCTGCGGGGAACCTGTTCTTTAAATATATTTCCTACTTTCACTTAATGACTTTATTAATTCTGCTGCTCCGGTAATAAACAGGAGAACCCGTCATGTGTGAAACACAGATGGCACTCAGAATAAATCCAGCAGGCAGGTTGAGGAACAGCTGCACAGAGGAGAACCGGGTCTGCAGGCACATGGCGCCACACAGTGGACAGAAGCAGGAACTGCAGACACAGTGTGGACAGATGGAGGAGATTCTCACTGAGCTCTTTAAAGAATAACCACAGAGATACACATTATTATTATAATTATAATAATAATACAAATGTTTTAAAGAATTCTAATGCAACACAGATTAAAACACATCGCTGATTTATGGTTTAAAATATTTGCAACTTCACAACTTTAAAGAGACTTTGTGTCCAAACTGCTTCTTCCTTTTTTCCTCTTTATTTTTAAACTGTTTATTCTGATAGTTCAGTTTCATTAATTACATCAGTTTTTAGGTGGAAAAATCTTTAATGTAATAAATGTAAATATATAAGCAGAAATACAGATTTTATAAAACACTGCTGAGAAAATTGAGAAACGTTTCACAGGAAAACAGTAAAACCTGATTCTGTTATTAAAACAGCATCTTTTGAGAGTTGAACATAAACTGTGAGTTGGATCGTGTCCTGAGGCTGTCGGTCCGTCTGTATGGATTATATAAATACTGCATATGAGGACGACAACATCATTATTATTATACTGGAATATTATGATCTGTTTCAATAGTTGTCATTATTATTAGTGTATACGTCTATCTTCTTACACCCAGAACTACTTTTATATTTCATGTATTTGTTCTTCTTTCATCTTGTTGATGTTCTAATGTTCTGTGTGATGATTATGATCTGAGCTCCAATGCTGCTGCAATAATACAAATACAGATATTTCTATTCAACCTGGAAGAAAATCATTCCGGTCTGTAATTAATCGAGTCAGTTTTTATTTTTATAGAGACTCAAGTGAAGAAAAAACTGCCAAAAAACACAAATCATACAAAAAAATTACAGCAAGAAAAGTATGTATTTAATAACGTCTGAACTCCAGTTTAAGGTTCTTGGATGAAACAGTTTGTACAATTACAGCTGAAACCATCAGTTCATTAATCAATCAGTTTATTAACAATCAGTTTGTTAATCAATCAGCCTATTGACAGAAAGTCAATGGTTGAAGTTATTTTTCAGACTCACAAATGTGAAGATTTGCTGCGTTTCCTTCCTAATATTTGTAATAATTGTAATCATTTTGATTCACTTTGGATTCTGGGTAATTGTGACGTCATTTCTCACTGTTTTCATAATTTGTACAAAGCAGTTAATCAATGGATTGAAAGAATAATCAATAGTGTCAGAATAGTTGGAAATGAGCTCCAACCAACTGCGACAGTAAAATCTGCTTTTACAGATATAATGATTACACACACACACACTGCAGTAACACTTCCTGTACTTGTACCAGAGTATTTGTACAGTATTAATACAATAATCAGATTTAGGTTCAAAGAAGTTTATATGAGCTCACTCTGTCCTCATTATAATGTTATTTATAATGTTGAGTCATAAAGCAGAAAGAGAATAATTCTTCCCATTTTCAGCTCCACTACAGGAAGATAAACTCATGTTTTAGGAGAAGTCTTTGATGAAGCTGGACTCCGGTCCTCCATGAAGGCCTGCAGGGTTCCCGGGTACACACCGCTCACTATTCACAAGTTACATAAACCACCAAATAAAGACGGTCGGACGTAGAGGTTCCCTTGGAGGACAGACGTTGTGGAACAATCTGGGGAAATAATGTTGAATCATCTGGTGAATACACTTTAACTTTATCCACAGAACTAATACACCCAAAAACATTTCCTTTCCAAACTCTCATTGATGCAGAGAAGTTCCAGCTCCAGTTTTAGAGACTAGTTTCTCTCATTGTGTCACAGATAATAACTGTTATTGTGCACCGACACACTCACACAGACGCGTTATGTTAGTCGGTCTGACTGCTGCAAACCACCACACACACTCAATATGTCACAGCGGATCAATAGTTACCTTGAGGTGTGACTTTGTTAACAAGACAACGACTCTAATTCACAGATTTCATCCTGAAGACTTTATGATCCATCAACTTATAAAAGAATCACACAAAAAACCTCTTTGTTTGTTTGTTGGTAGTTATACATATATAAACAAATAAAAAACAATCACATTTGTAAACAGCAGACAACAGTGCAGAGTTTTATTTTTAAAAGGACAGAATGTTCTTTATTAATTCAGCTCGGTTTAACATTTAACATTTAACACCTCTCGGGGTTATTTATTATGTTTAATAAGTTTTTATTTGACAAAAATGTTATTAAGATAAATCAATGTCAATAATTAATAATAAAGTTTTACATGGCACTAATAGGCCACCGTAGACCCAGTTTAATATGCAGCACAGTCCCTCTCTCTATCAGCTCTATTAAACTATTCAAACTCTATAAACCATCTCAAACGTTGTCGTAGTGTTTCTCTGAAATTATATATCAAAAATATGTTTACAGTGAACAACATGTATTTATTAACCTATATTAACCTTCTTCAGAGTGAACGCAGCTCTAAAGACGATGAGCTGATTCCTCCCTGACTGTTCTGGTAAAATGTAAAACAAACACGAGAAAGAAAGAAAGAGAATTTCCTATTTATTGAATGTAGAAGAGAAAGAACACAGGAGGATATTTCTGGATACCAGTTATTATAGGGAAGACAATGAGCGCCATCTAGTGGAGAAAACAGCACATTACCTGCCTCAGTGTCATCACAACGTCATCACATCTGTCAGAGGAATCATCTGAACTGCAACCAACAATTACTGACAATTATAACAAAATACACATCACATAAACATGGATTAAAGAAAATAGGGAACAAGAGATGGATTTAATGGATGTGTGTGTGTGTGTACAGGAGAAAACACGGCTGACTTTACAGATTTTAGGGTTATCAGTTTCTGTTTGTGCCACTGTAGTTCAATGATATTTTATTGTCAGTTAAAACGCAGGGTTAGATCCATTTATGTTTACCTAATATTGATTAATAAGTATTTTTTATGCTGTAGAATCTTTATTATATTATTCTTGAAAATATTTTAACATTTATCTTTTCTATGGAAGCCCATTTCTGCCAGTAAAGTAAAAATAAATAAATACATAAAATGTTCCAAATTATGAGACACAAAATCATAATTGTGCTAATTATTTTATCATAAATATTTTAATCTAATAATTAAAACTTTTTATCTCATAATTATTATTATTTTCATCCCACAAAATAACTTTTAATCTCGTCATTTTCAACATGTTTTAATGATCGAGACTAAAGTTTAGTCCTCGGATTGTCTCCGGTAATCCGAGCGGAGTGATCCTCCTCTCGGTTGTTGTACGGTCCCGTGAATGTGAGCGGAGTGAGACGTCCCGCTCCCGGTGCTGTGACAGCTGCTCTCTGAGAGGAACGGGAGACATTTTGAGCCGCTGCGGTCGCTCCTCTCCGTTATTCCGGTGTCAGGCTGAAGTCGAGGCTGTCGGCTGGGAGTCTGTGTGCAGAGAGTCTGTGTGCAGAGATCGAAGAGTCGATAATCAATAAATCAGTTTGTAGTTTAACACGAGCTCAACCTCAAGTAGCACAGTCCTAGATGCTAGTTAGCTAGCGTCACCTAGCTGGCCTCCTCTTCCTCCTCTTCC
>NW_023339785.1:26178118-26189405 GCF_004916995.1 Morone saxatilis | reverse complement strand
TGGTTCTGTGGCTCATTCGGGTCCAGACTAACAGGATTACCAGTTCAATAACTTAAACCTTTTAATCAACAATGAGCTGTTTGTTTCTATTAATTGATGATTAAATCAGATCTTCAACCCAAATATCAAATAAGACGTTCTGCAGTTGGAACCAGAACCAGAACCAGAACCTGGGAGCTGCTGTTCTGTGTTCAGGGTTTGAACACGTGAACTCTCGACACGTTGCTGCTGCAGCAGGTGCAGACACATAACGCCAGTTTACAGTAGTTATAGTTTATCAGTTTACAGCACACAGAAAACATTTTAACTGCAGTTGATGACCAACTGAACTCACTGTTAAAATATAAATGAATCGCTGGATAATTGGTAATTCATTATTGGTTTTAAGGGTGAAAATGATCAAATAGCATGAAATGAATGTTTGTTCTGGGAAAGATGAACTGGTGTTTAGTTTTAGTTTAGGAGCCACGAATGAACAATAGAATTAATTTGAGAATAAGTTTCATTTTTCAGTATTTTGAATATTCGCAGTGTGGGAGAGAGTATTATTGTGATTAATAAAGTTCATGGACATTACTTTAGGTGAAGTGTTCCTTTAATAAAAGTATGAAATGCGGCTTTCAGTTGTCCTGAAGATGCAACGTTTAGTTTAGTCTCACTGTTATGAAAACGGAATCGCGGGTGAAGAAATATTCAAAACACGAGTTGTTTTTTGCTGCTTTTTAAAACCCACTGCCGACAGAAGTTAACAGAGCAGAGACAGAAAGAAGCTGTGTGTGGAAACTATGAAAGTCTCTGAATAAACACTGAAATAATGAGAATTAAAATGGTGAAACAAGAAATACTAGAAATAGGGTACTTTATAGACTTTATGGAGGATTATGGGGTTGTCAGCTGAAGCAACGTAATGAGTCTGAGTGCAGCTGAAGGAAGCAGCTTGCTGTGAGACATCTCTATGTAGATGTTCTCAAACAGGAAATAAAAGCAGAACAAAATGCAAACTACCTAACAGCCGCAGACGAGCACGTCAATATTATCATCAGTGATTCCCCAGACTGGAAACAAACTCCTGAATATGGATGAGAACCGCGTCCAAACTGTCTGATCCATCAGAGTCATGTCACACCGAGTTCGTTGTTTACTTCTATCAATGCTGACATGTCTCATGTTTTCTGACAGTTCAAACACGTCCTGGAAAACCTGGAAATTTAGAGACTAGTTTTCCAGTCCTGGAAAACCTGGAAATTGATTAAAATGAGCAAATATCCTGGAAATATTCTGTGTTGTCCTGAAACATTTTAATTGTATTTTAGCCCCTCATTCAGATTACACAATCTTCATATGTTACATATTATATATATTTTAAATAAATACACTTAAACCCTGTTATTGATTATCAAATGTAACTTTGTTGTTGTGGTGGATAATTGTTAATTAATAATAATTGATGATATAAACACAACATTATTCTGTGTTTTCAGGAGCTAACCGATCTGTCCAGAGATCCTCCTGCTCAGTGCTCTGCCGGACCCGTCGGAGAAGACAGTGAGATGATTTCTTTTACAAATATAAACTCATACAGACTCTGTGTACAGCTGACACACCGTTAATGTGCGTTAATAACCTGCTTCTTTTCCTTCTTCCAGTGTTTCATTGGCAAGCTACTATAATGGGACCTGTAAGTACCAAACTCCTTTCTTTTATTGTGGAGTTCAACAGGAAGTTCTGTGTTTACAGTTTTATTAAGCTCAACACAGCATTTTAAAATATAACATCAGTACTGTACATCTACCTGCTCCCACCTCACCCAAACACAGAAGAGAGAGGCTGATACATCAATCAAATCAATATTCTATTAAATTCAACCAGTATTTACTTCTCTGGAATTCACTGATGCAGAGAAAGAGAGATAGTAGAGTAGAGATGAGTAAAATGCTCATTTGAAGTCTACTAAAATCTATTTTCTTGGCTCTAATGAATAGCATATATTTTGTTTTAACAACATTTCACATAAGTTTGAGATCAATGATGCAGAGTCAGCCCAACAATATAAAATGTTATCATCTGCATACAAATGGACATTACAGGTATTTAAAGCTAGGACAATATTATTGTTATAAACTGTGAAAAGGACCTTAAATCAAACCTTCAGGGACATTTTTTGTAGAGTTTGCTCTGTTGTTTATTTCATTACGTCACAAATCACTCTTCCAGAGTTGATATGAGAACAATATTTGCTCTGAGCTCTGTAGCGTTTCTATCATTACCACAGTTGTGTGTGTGTGTGTGAACTGTTGTTAGCACTGTGTGAATATCTGAATGTGTAACCTGTGTTTTCTCTCTGTGTGTTCCTGCTGCAGCCGGACAGTCCCTATCAGGGTGGCGTGTTTTTCCTGACTATTCATTTCCCCACAGATTATCCCTTCAAACCACCCAAGGTCAGTGAGCAGCTCCACACACTGAGCTTTATTTATCATAAAAAGATCTGTGAGGCTGATTGTGTTTCCTTCTTCCATCAGGTCGCCTTCACAACAAGAATTTATCACCCAAATATTAACAGTAACGGCAGTATCTGTCTGGATATATTGAGATCACAGTGGTCTCCAGCATTAACTATCTCTAAAGGTAAGAAACTGTTCACAGAAATAGGTCTGGAGGGGGGAGTGGATTTAACTATCGGTGAGTAAACTGACTGTATGTTCTGTATATTTCATATTCTATTGATCAGAATCAATAACAGCAGAGAACAGCTGATAAACTGATCAATGAACCCAAACAGTGAACTCAATAACTAAGTTTACTTTTACGCCTTATACTCAAGAAGGCCTTACAACCCCACACGAAGCTTTCCTGACCCCTGCTGGGGTCCCCAACCCACAGGTTGGGAAGCACTGATTTAGACTTCACAAAACATAAATAGATTTTTTTTTAAGCAGCTGTAGATCTGAAAACAAAGTGTGTGTTTGTGCTTCAGAGGTCAACTTATTTTTAGGCCCGTTGGACCCTTTAATGTCAGCTTATAACCAGTAGATGGTGCTGTGAGCTGAACTCTCCACGAGTTAATACCACGAGTCAGCAGAGACAGCAGGACGCAGCCTTTAACAGGCTGTCTTTAGGACGTAGACACGTGGCTAAAATAAAAGAATGAGCCTTCAGATATATCTGCTACAGTACAGTATAGTACGCTGATGAATAAACATGTTGTCCATGTCTTCCTCTCCACAGTCCTTTTGTCCATTTGTTCTCTGTTATGTGACCCGAACCCTGACGACCCGTTAGTGCCAGAGATCGCCCGCATCTACAAAACAGACCCTGTTAGGTGAGTTTCTACCTGTACCATCAGAAACTGTCCCCATCTACAGTCCGTTAGGATCGGGACCACTCAGATCAACACGGCCTTCATTCCTGTTTGCAAAGACCAGATGAGTTGTTTTTAACCGGCGGTCCGACAGTAGCAGCCAACACGCTGGGACACACGGACAGAAATAAATGAATGTTTTCTTTATTTACAAAAAGGAACGAACAATGAAGGATTTGTCTTAGACTGCGTTTCATAATGTTTATAGTTTCTTCTTAAAGATTCCACTAAAGAAAATGAAGAATGTATGTCCTCTATTATACTTGTGTGTATGCTGATTATACCTTCAGGTACATATCCACAGCCTTTCATACACACTCAGTGTTCATTAAAAATGTCCAGAAGAAACAACTGGAGAGGGAGGGAAAGAAAAAGCCTCAAAAACACTCCTGATTCAACCTTTATACCTGCACCCTCACACAGCTTTACTTCTGCTGGAGTTCAACATTTCACACTATCGCTGAACCAAACTCTGGTTTACACTTTCTGTCATACAAACTGTGACCTAACTGGAGAGATAATTATATATTTATATATTATTCCATCCAGTTTCCCAGATTCTATTAAATTTGTCCAATTCCAGTCCGGAAGTGAGTCGGCTTCGTGTAAATACTGCGAGCTACTTTCAGCCTCAACCTCAGCTTCTTCTTCTTTTTTCTGTTGACATTATCATACATTATATAACAGGTAAAGAGCGGGAACCCTGCTGTAATGTGGCGTAGACGAGCTCTGATTGAGTTCAATAAACGAAGTGCTGACGAGCTGAACGTGTGAAACATTTAGTATTTAAGAGTTTAACCAGTGTCTGGTTGGTCTCAGGTATAGCAGACTAGCCAGGGAGTGGACAGAGAAGTATGCCATGCTGTGAGGGTAAGAGCTGAGCTGTCCTCTGATTGGACGCCTGAGCTTCCTGCCTGCTGAGTCTGTCTCACTGTGTGACGCCGTCTGGCAGGAAGTCGTTCAAACTGGACTGAAAGCACGTTGATGCAAAGCATGGCTCCAGATCCACAGACGGCCTGAGCTGCTTTCATGTTTCAGCTGCTGGACTATAATTCAGACCTGAACCCAGACCTGAACCCAGACCTGAACCCAGACCTGAACCCAGACCTGAACCCAGACCTGAACCTGATGGAGGTCGTTACAGAAACTGAAAATGAGCTGAAATATGAAACCTCAGATGCTGTTTTTACCTGCATGCACAAGATCTAAACATCGGGTTCAACCAGCTACTCTGGTCTGGTGGAAGTAAATCTCTAAAAGTACTCAGTTACTTTCCCCCGCTGTCCTTCAGGCCCTTAATGTGATATTCTCTCACTCTGCTGAGTCTTCGTTCTCATTGGCTGACAGTTTATCAACTGCTGTTAAGTTGTTTATTAGTTTAAACTTTATTGATACAGGACGAGTTAACAAAGCTGTGTGTGTGTGTACGTGTTACTGTCACATACTGGGGACCTTTTCTTCTACACTACCTTGTTGGGACCAGTAGTCCTCATATGGACCAAAGACTGAACTTACATCAGCTAATCTATGTCGGTCATGATGTTAGCAAAAAGCTAGCTAACTCGTTAGCTTATTTACATCAATTAGCTCAACTTTATAACTGGATTCAGTCATTGTGGTGAAACTGGATCAGATTTTCTGAGTCAGGGATTCCAGGAGCCAAACCGGTCAATTAAACCACCTCGGTACTGGATTCCCTGTCAGACTTAGAGATTGTGTTTGGTCCCGGGTCCGGCTGTGTTCACTGGGAGATGGCTGCTCTAAACTCCAATCAATAGCCTCTTTACCACCTGTTTTTACAGGTAACTATAAGGAACCAAACTGTTTCAGAGACTTTAATGCAGTAAAACGTCCCTGAACGGAGGTCGGGGTTAAACTTAGTGTAACAGGGTCTGTGTGAGGTTGTCCACAGTGAATGAACGTCCTAACCAACATCTGTGTGTGTGTGTGTGTGTGTGTCTGTGTCTGTGTCTGTTGTGTGTGTGTGTGTGTGTGTGTGTGTGTGTGCGCACGGCATCGTCCCTGCTGTCCGTCAACCAGCTGTCGGACTCACCTGTGTGTTTCTGTCTGCAGGTACAACAAGACAGCTCAGGACTGGACTCAGAAATACGCCATGTGACCCTCTTCCTCCCCCTGCTGGAACAAACTGTTTGATTTCCCACCAATCAATCAGCCAATAACAGCAATTTGTTCACGTTCCTTTGGGCCCGCCCCCTCCATCTGAACCGCTTTTAAACTTTTGATTTCTCTGCTTTGTGAAATAATGAGTGAACGGAGGGAAGATGGGCCGAGAGCTGTGAATGTGCCAACTGAGAAACTGTTACAATAAATAATCAATAATTTAATGCATGTCAGTGATTGATTGGTTCATGTGCTGCTCAGATTTGTCCACTTTTTAAAAAAAAAAAGGAGCCGACAGATTTTTATTGAGTTCTTGTTGTTTTTTTGTTTTGTTTTAGACGAGAGCCGTTAGTTCATCCATCATCCAACACTGTTCTCCTCTTTTTGCACTGAAGATGAAACTCAAAGCTCTCAACGGCTGATTGATCAACTAATAGCTCTGTGATGTTTTTTTTTCTCAATAAAGTTGAACAAATTGCAGTTTGATTGTCGCCTTTTTATTTTCTGCTCTAATATTTGTATTTAGATAAATTTTTCCTGTATATTTAATATTATATTCAACGATAATATAACCTTTATTTTTACAGCATTCATATAATTTCTCTTGTAAAAACTTAGTAAAATAAAAAGTAAAATATGGAATAAAACTCAACTTAAAATCAACATTACTAATATTTTTTACCGTAATAGAAAAAGTTCCACCGTTAAAAAAAGACTGCCATCTACAGCTGCCTGAATTTTACCATAAAAATAACAGCGCATGTTTGTATGAAAGGTGTTCAAATGAAGTTAATTGATTGCTGATTGGTTCGGATCGGCTCCACCTGTCTGACGTCATCAGTCTCATCAGCTGCAGGTGGAGACAGTTTGTCTTCAGAGGACGAGATCCAACAGAAGAAGTTGAGCAGGTAAAGTTTGAACTCTTTCAATATAAAATGTTGTTTGTTGTTGTTTGTTGTTTACAGTTTGTCCCTCTCGCACACACTTTTGTTGTTAAATTCAGTGAAGCTACTGTTTGTTTCTCTCATATATTCACATTTTATTTACTTTGTCAATATAAATTCACAGTTAAAGTAACTTTAATAAATTTACTCAAATTTAAGTTAAATTTTTAGGTACTTTGGAGTATTTTTATTTCTACTTTACTACGTCTATATTTGTTATTTGAGCCGTGTGTTGGCAACAATCTGGTGATACGATCACGATACAGTTCTGATTCAATATGCTCCAATACTGTAAGTGAGGAGGTTGCTTTTCTTTTTTAATCTAATTTTAGTAAAACTCAGTATAAAAAACAAAGAGGCATAAAATCTGATTAAATGAAAGTTTACAATACTGCTATCTAATGTTTAGAGCTCAAACACTAAAATCTTTAGTGTTTTTGAGAATCGAAAACTAAATATTCTTTAGGGAATTTATTTAGATTTGATTGCAGATCATTTATGTTGTAATAATATTGGTTAAAAGTAAAGTGTAGCAGGAAGTGACATCTTCATATCACCGGACTCAGTTCGTGGTTTACATAATTAAAAACATTTAAAAAAGAGAAAAACAGCAAAACATGAAATTACAGGATGACGAAGAATATTTTCATCCTGGATTTTAAGGTGGACTATTTGTCTTCAATACATTTTTAAGTTTTGTAATAAATTTGAAAACCTTACCTCTAATCTTTTGTTGAAATAATTTTTCTTTAGAAAAACTAAAATCTTTGAATTTTAATAACGTAGCAACTGAAAGTATTAAATTATATTTATTTTTAATGAATATCCCTGTAATTTTAAATGTCCACCTTAAACTTTCAACTTCAAATACCATAATGTAGAAATACTGAAGCATCGCCAGCTTCAGTTCTACTACTATATATACTACTGATTACTATACTATTAATTATATTATAATAATCGTCATTTATAAAAGAAAAGACAGTTTACCAGTCGATAAATATAAAAAACTTTATTTAAAAAATAACAGTGAAGCTCGTGTTGAACTGTACAGTGCAGAGCAAAGATATAAATATCGCTTTGGTTTCACTAAAGACTACAACTCCTCACAGCTCTGGACTTCCTATCCCACAATGCCTTGCATCATGTTGTTAACAGTTTCCTGCCGCTGCCAAAACGCATCCGTCTTTGTGTAAGTGGAGGAAGAGAAACAGATCAGGATCATCTGGCTGCTGCAGGTTTATGAGTCTTCAACAGGTTTCAGTGGTGAGACGACAGAAAATAACAGAAAATGGCACAAAAAAACACTAAACATTAAAAAAATCAATCTTTAAAAACATGCACTCTTAAAGGACAGATGTTTAATATTCACACATGTGGAGAGTTGTTGGTGTTCGTACTCATGTTTCATATAAACTTTTTTTAAGCCACTTTATTAGGGGAACAATATAACAGCGCTGATATAAATTCAACCTTTAAGTTCACAAAGTTCAGTTTCTGTTGACGTTAGAAGTTAATTCATGGTTTGCTGCAGAGGTCAGTTAAAGGTTCTGCACTACATTATACTGGGTAGAAAATTATTCCCTAGATTATTGCGATATTATCTGTGATACAGTATTGATTTTTAATAGTTTACATGCAGAGATTCGTGGCAGTGGTCCATTTTGTGATCTTGTGTTTAAACCCCCGACCACAAGATGGCAGTGTTGTAACACTCAGGTTGTGTTAAAGTACGTTGGATGTTACGAGGCAGTGATCAATAAAACTGCAGGTCTCACTGTATATTTTTTTTATACAAGAGATTAAAAATATATTGACCCTTCTTATGCCCCGCCCCTTTTTGCTCTGTACTCCAGTAACAGTTGAGCTGAGAGATGCTACATGCTACAGGCTAATCTATGTTGAAAAGACAACCACATTTTGAAGATGGTACATTAGCTCAAATATAGATTAGCCTAGCATAGTAAGTAGCAGGAAAGGAGGAAGTTGGCCGAGGCTTGTTCAACTGTGATTGGAGCTCAGAACAAACAGGGTCAGTTGAATGTAACCCCTGTATTGTATCTCCAGGTTCTCAGTTTTACTGCGGTTTCCTTCCTGATTGGTTCCAGGACATCCTCGGCTGAACAGGTACGAACACCAACAACTCTTTCCATGAGTGTTGTATTGAGACTGTTTACAATCATTTCTTTATCAATAGCACCTTTCCCCTGCAGACGCCGACGTCTGCTACAGAAAAAAAAAAACACTGCTGAACGCTTCATCGAAATTCTAAAATCCACCAGACTCCTACGTCTTCGTTCAGCAGCCGACAGAACATAATTCCAAGTGAGGGTTCGATTCGTTTTCTACCACCTGACAGCGTCCAGGGAGGAGGCGGTACGGCGTGTTCACACAGAGAGCGAAGCCAAGTTTTCATAAGACGGATGAATCTCCTAAATTTATGCAAGAAAATATTGAGCTTCGAAGTGAATCCGGGCGGACGTTGGGGGCAGTGTTGCGACCCAGAGACATTTACCAGCAACAGGAGTTCATTTGTTGAACTTTTGGGGTTTAAAAAGTGGATTTATCTTCACTCTGATGCTTCATATTTAAACAGAGAACGACAAGTGAGAGGAAGTTGGAAAATATGTTACTTAACAGCTCTGATCAACCAAACTCCATTCAAAAAACAAGCATTTTAAAAGCTGTTTGCTCGTCGTCTCGCAGACAGACAACGTATGAATTCAGATTTTTCTCCATCAGGACGTCGTTATTTCAGCATGGTTTTACTGGACCACAGTGAACCAGATTAAAGGCGAGGTGAGAACTTGCCGCTGTGTCAACACGCCATACGATTTCATTTTGGGGTGAATTATTGAGATTTTTTGATCGAGGAACAAACATCAGATTGTTTGGTCGAGCTGTTGGAGTGTAGTGTGGGCAGAAAAACATCAAACCAAATACTCATTTTTTCTAGAAAACAAGAATCACTTTTTAGTTCATGTCAGTGAAGCCGAGTTCAGACCAGATCAGACGCTGCGGCGCCGTTTGTGCTGAACGCAACCGCTGTGAAACAATCTGACTCTCGCTACCGGCGCTCACTATGGAAGCTCGTTGCTGCCAATGTGATGGGGAAAAAAATTAGATTCTGATTATAATGAGAAACTTTCAAAATAAAAACTTAGTTTCTCAGTATAATTTGTTTTATAGTTTATTTTTACTGATGGAGGTATTTTATTCTTTTTTATTAAAAGTCACTTCAATATTTTCCAATGGTTCGGCCTGTAAGGCAATTTGTTGAGGAAAGTTTCTGTATGTAAAATCATGAAAATTACAAAAACTTTTTCAAACTCTTCCGATCTTGCTCTCTGCTGCTCTGATAGACCTGAGTGGGGTTGTTGGACCCCGTTAATATCTGCTTGCAGGTCTAGTTATTATTATTATTATTATTATTATTATTCTGTAGAGAAAGAGGCTAACAGTCTCTGACCAACAGAACCAATGCGCACTCTGTGCCGTGTTGCAGCAGGGGGCAGCGGCTGTTTCAGGCTGATTGTCGATCAGTTTGACGTCCGCTTTTTTCCAAAACTGGATTCAGTTTCAGCCCCCGGCTGCAGACTTAACTGACTACTACCAATCAATCAATCAATCAATCAATCAGTCAGTGAGGGGATGTTGTTCTGGCCGTAGCGTCTGATTTGGTCTGACCTGCTGTGACTTTCAGTTTACACACAAACAAACAAACAGCTTAAAAATTCATTAAAAACAGTTAAAATGTTTTGTGATGGAGGTTTCCTCAGCGCGGGCAGATCGATAGATAGATCGATCGATCGATGGAGGAGGGTGATGATGATGAATTGTGCTTTCTCTGATGAACCCAGACGGACCAATCAGGCGGTTACGCTGTGGAGAGCTCCACCCCGCTGTCACACACCCCGCTGTCGAGCCGAACGTCCACCTTCAGATCCTGGACCTGAGCGCACAGAGCCTCGCCTGCGGGGAGAGACCACAGCTGAGCGACGGGTCGTCATGGCGACCGTGTTTAAGGGATAAACAACCAATCAGCATCCACTCACCTCCCGTCTCATCGGTCGCTTCCTGCTCACCGAGGCGACGCAGCGCCTCCTCCAGGACGCTCAACGCTCTGCACTCCCCAACTGACCTCAGACCAGCCAGCAGGTCCCGGATCGTCCCGCCAGAGACCTGCAGGGCGACAACTTCCTGTCAGCTCAGGGGTCAGAGGTCACACAGGATGTGTGTGTGTGTGTGTGTGTGTGTGTGTACCTCGTAGCTGTCCAGCAGGGTCTTGGCGGGGGAGGGGCTCAGTCTGAAGGCCGTGTTAAGGATCCCGAGACCCAGACTGTGAGCCAGGTTCTCCCAGCATCCTTCACTCTCCAGAGCGCGACACACCTGCTGCTTCACCTCCACGTCCAGGCTCGCCAGGTCGCCTGCACACACGCACGCACACACACACACACACACATTACATCTATTTCAGTTTTTTAACACAATATTTTAAAAATGAATCTAAATGATTGTGTAAAATTTGATTAAAGTACACATTCTTTACTCAAATAGAAACAGGTACTTTATTTATTATTATTAATATTTACAAAAAGTAAAAAGGACTCTCTCCCAACAAATGTCGATGTTATTTGACTAAAAAAAATAGCTTGAACTGATTAGAATTTATTTTAAATTTCCCCCAAATACACAAACACTGTGGCACAGAACAGAGAATCAGAGACACTTTAACTCACCTTGAGGAGGCGTGAGAGCTCTGTGTGGAGGTGATGGTTCATACACTTTACCATTCAGAAGCTCCAACACCTACACACACACACACACACACACACAGACACAGGCACACACACAGGCACACACA
>NW_023339785.1:26177849-26178026 GCF_004916995.1 Morone saxatilis | reverse complement strand
CACACACGCGCACACAGGTTTTATATTTGAGTTTTCAGCTGTTAAGTTAAACTTAAGTTGAGGTGAGGCTCTTACTTTGAAAGTCAGGACCATGTCTGTTTTATGACAAACCTGAGTGGTGGCGGCCATGTTGAGTGGAGTGGTTCCTGGGATGTAGCCTTCATCATCCTCCTCCTC
>NW_023339785.1:26174733-26177824 GCF_004916995.1 Morone saxatilis | reverse complement strand
TCCTTTTTAATTCTTTTAGGTTTAAAGGAAAGCAGACCATTATGGAAAACTTTCTGGTTTGTATTTTAGTACATGTTAAGTTTTCGATCTTTCACTCAAAAATTGTGTTTGCGTATTGTTTCCTTCACATGGATGTTTGAGCTCCGCTGGGCAGAATGATGGAGGTGAATAGTTTGACACTAGGGTACCATTTTTCACATTCATTGGCTCATCTGCTGGGAAGGTGGAAAGTTTCTCTGGTTCACATTTGAAATCGAAGTTTAAGATGTGACAGAACATGATTTGTTACATCACAACCAGTTTGGAAGCCATCATGGTATCCAATATGCAATTACTGGAAGTGTGATGTTTTAACACTTGAAACTCCAGTGCAAAACTTTAAAAAAAAATGGGGGACTTTCAGTAAGAAGCGACATCTTGTGTCCTGGAAGTTACATTTTGAAATGACAAGTTTATATTATATATATATTAAAAAAACTCATATATATGTATGTATATAATATACATACAAATAGTATACTATATATATATGGTTCTGTATTTAATGAGGGGAGAAGGAGTTAGATGTAATTTTAATTTAAAACTTTTTGTAAAAAAAAACATATTCAAACACTAATATATCGGGGGGAATGTGTCGCACACAGACCTGTAACCCATGGAAAACCAGCTCAAGTGTATACAGGTGTGTTACCAGCCAGTGTTGGTGTGTGTTACAGTGTGGTGTACCTGCTGTGTTGGTGTGTTTACAGTGTGTGTTACAGGTGTTGTTGCAGTGTGTACAGTTGGACCTAGCTGTGTTGGTGTGTTGTTTACAGTTGGTGTTACAGTGTGTGTTACCAGTTGTGTGTACTGCTGTGTTGGGTGTTGTTACAGGTGGTGTTACAGTGTGTGTACCTGGCTGTGTTGGTGTGTGTTACAGTGTGGTGTTACAGTGTGTGGTACATGCTGTGTTGAGTGTGTGTTCAGTGTGTTTGTTACAGTGTGTGTTACAGTGTGTGTACCTGCTGTGTTGGTGTGTGTACAGTGTGTGTTCAGGTGTTACCTGCTGTTGGTTGTGTTACAGTGTGTGTTTGTGTGTACCTGCTGTGTTGGTGTAGTCCAGCAGTCCCCTCAGCTCTCTGTGCCGCAGTAGAAACTGGACCATCTCAGCTCCTCCTTCCAACTGGGACGCCAGGTGCAGGGCTGTGTTGCCATGGCGATCTGTCAGAGTTGGGTCAGCACCGGCCAATAGCAGCGCTTCCACCGCCTCCCTCTGCTGGGTGATCACGGCCAAGTGCAAAGGAGTCTGGGATACATGGAGGAGGTTAAACACTTACTGTGAAGCTGCCTCTTAAATATTTCGCTAATCGTCTTTGCTCATTGTGATGACCCCTCCCCTTCCAACTGTATGTTCCAGTTTAATGAACAACAACAAATGTTAACGCCTCAGAGGTCACTGCCTCAGAACTTTACTCACATCTTCAGACAAAATCTCACTTTCCACCAATTTGCTTTTAAGAAACGTTTTTATATTCTCTTTCAATTTTTTATCAGACACCTCAAAATCGTCAATAACTGGTCCTTTGTACATTTATCCAGTAGCTCCACTGAAGGAGTCTCATATTACAAACCAGCTACCTCCAAACAGAACGCAAACAGTGTAGGTATACACTTTTACACTCTAAATCAGTGGGGTGGGAAAGCAACTGGTTAACCAGCGACCCTCCCAGAATCCACTGAGGTGTTCCCGAGCCATGCTCTACCCACGTTCACCACCACACTATAAAAACAAAACACAACAGAACCTGCTGTCTAAAACCTAACGGAGGAAAATATTTAGGCCATTTACTAAAAACCCAAACTGCAACAAAAGTGAGCTACCAGATACTAACCAAGCTCCTATCTTCCAAACCAAAACTCAATAATCTGTGTATCTCCCAGAACTATTTACCCAAGTGAAGTCATTTCACAATCACAAATGGCACAAAACAAACATTTCCAAATGTTAAACACCAGGAAAGTCTCTCCTGCTCATCTTTACTCGTTAACTAAAACCTTCCGTCTTTCTAAATCAGCCAAAACCAGAACACAGTGAAGATGTGTCAGTGTCATTCAGTACCTGGTAGAGGTGGTTCCTCATGTTGAGAACTTCCTGTCCAGGCAGAGCAGAGACGACCTGAGTCAGACTCTTGAGCGCCTCCTGCTGGCTGTGGAGGATGGCCAGGTGGAGCCCACTGAGAGGAGAGGGCAGGAAATAGAAAATACATTAATTTTAGTTCTTCCTGAAGTTACCGGATCACACAGACGCATTCAAAGTTTACTGACGTGTCTCCGTCCTCGTCCTGTGCGTTCATCAGGGGGCGCTGTGGAGCCAGCAGGTAGGCTGAGTCTCCTGTGACTGAGTACTCAAAGAGAGCCTCCAGCTGTCTGCGGGTCACCTGAGCCAACCGCTCATCTGCCACACACACACACACACACACACACACACACTATATTAACGTCTCAAAAACACACCTATGAACACACACTGGACCTTTATTTGCTTTATGACGGCAGTAGTTGATGTGTACCTGTCTCCACACTGACCCCTCGCTCCTCAGTCCTCTCCCCCACCTCCAGACCTCCCTGCTGGGCTGAAGCTCTCAGCACGACCCCTGACCCCGAGTCATCGTCGGGATCGCTATCGTCACTGCTGTCAGCTGCTGAGTCGCTCTGAGAGGCTTCAACACAACAATAACACAATGAGTGATAACAGCGTCTCTAACATCTCTTTTCCTGACCTTTTCTATTTGTTTTGTCCCAACAGACTGAATGTTGTAATTTCTCACCATGTTTGATGCCTCCTCCTCCCAGACCAGCTGAGTATCCTGTGGAGAAACCACCTCCTCCCCCTCCTCCCCCTCCTCCACAGCTGTTGCTACTGCCACCCAGCGAGCGCCACTTTCTCCGGGCAGCAGACAGACGATCCTGAGGCTGGGGGAGTCAGTAGAGACACAGCCCAGCCCGTCTCAGCACAGCTCAGCACAGCCCAGCTCAGCCACTTCAAGAGGCAGGGGAGGGGAGACACTAGCGCACACAGCCAACGCTGCAACACACACACACACACAAGCAC
>NW_023339785.1:26173605-26174633 GCF_004916995.1 Morone saxatilis | reverse complement strand
TGTTGTAATTTCTCACCATGTTTGATGCCTCCTCCTCCCAGACCAGCTGAGTATCCTGTGGAGAAACCACCTCCTCCCCCACCTCCTCCTGTGCCATAGTTGTAGGTAGTGAAGCCCTGGAAGTAAGCTGGAGGACAAATCAAACACACCCACAACGTCAGCTCATACACACTTTACAGGAAACCAAATTCAAGTTTTCAGTCTTATTTGTACCTCCTCCTCCACCTCCTCCTCCCCAGAGCCAGGTCCTCCTCCCCTGCAGGCAGGACCTCCTCCTCCTCCTCGGTACAGACCTCCTCCTCCATGGCCACTGAAGTCCTGGAAGTTCGGCAATGTCTTCTGTCTCTTCCTCTGCACCTCCTCCTTGTCTGAACACACACACACACGAGCATGTACCCAGGTGATCTGTGGGCGGAGCCACCTGACCTACCTATGACCTGAGGGCGGAGCTATCTGACCTACCTATGATCTGAGGGTGGTAGGTGAAGGGTTTGGGCTCGCTGGTCTCGTTGTCAGACTTCCTCTTCAGCTGGACGAACACGGACGTCGGCTTCTGCAGGTTCTGGTCTCGATACTTCGGAGTCTTGAAAACGATGGCAAACTGACAACAGAGAACACCACTAGAAGCTTTATTCACAGGTATTTACTGATGGATTTTATGTCGTACAATAAAAGGAGATAATCTCTAACCTCTGAGGAAAGGGCACCGGAGGAGCTAAAACCCCTCGTACTCACCTGTCTGTGAACATCAGTCGGGGAGAAATCTCCCAGAGCCTCCCAGGTCAACCCCGTGTCGTCTTCTTCATAGAACCGGACCTGGATGTCGTCTACAAACAGACACATTTTAATGTTTAAGGCAGTGGTTCCTTTTTCTTAAGGGGCGACCCCTGACTGACAGATTTTATTCATATTTCATATTATATTTAATGCAACTGATAAACTGTACAGTGAACCCAAATAGTGGAGGAAAAAACTGTAAAACAAGCAGATTATCTCCTGTGATCATTGATCAGAGTTTTCCTGATATT